>NW_028270171.1:12160853-12467520 GCF_037043375.1 Chiloscyllium plagiosum | reverse complement strand
GTAATGTAATGTAATCTAATCTGGATTAATAGTCCAGTGACAATATCACTAGGCCATCCCCCTCCCAAATGGTAAAGGGATAATAAACACTGAAAGACATAGCAGAGAGCTTTGCCATAATGTTAAGGAGTTGGATATACACTCTCGGCTACAGTAACCATGGTGTTTCAGTCAGTGAATGAGCTCCATTGTGCAGCAACAGGCTGACAGCTCCTGGTTTATTCCAAAGTAAAGATGGCCCCTAATTCCTCAGATGGGGAAGCTCAACCAGGAGAGGCCTTGCTGACAGCTGAGTCAGTGGAATGGCGCCTGCTCAGATGAAACTGGGTTGGGAAATGGCTCTACATTAACGCCTAACACTTGGCCATCCAAGACACTTGACTAACACTTGATCCCCGTGAATGAAAACCGTGGCCTTAGACAGACACTAACACTGGAGAAAATGGGAGAGAAATATTAGAGATACAGGAACAAGTGTGAAGCAAAGAGATGGCTAACAGATGATTAACCTGGTATCTGATTCACTGTCATTGTTAGGGCAAACACAAGAAGCTTGAGAACTTACTGAACAAGCTGGAGAGTGACAGAAGAGGCATGCTTGATAATTCATTATTCCTCGAGGTATGTAATGACAAGGAAATACACTTAGGGAGCACTGTCAACCTCTGGATCTTAAAGAGTTCCCACCTGCCAATGGAGTACTTTCAAACTGCCGTCCTGTCATCAGTCTAGGCCAGCTATTACTTTTTCTTTCATCTTTTAAGAGATGTGGGCAACAGTGGCATTTTGTTGCTTAATTCCTCTTGAACAGAATGGTCAAAAGGTGGGCCATTTCTGAGGGCAGTGAAGAGTCAACAGCCTTCTTGGGGGGGAGGAGGGGGGGTCTGAGTCACATGTAGGCCAGACTGGGTAAGGGCAGCTGATTTCTGTCCCTAAAGGGCATCAGATAGTTTTTTTTAGAAAAACAAAAAATCAATGGTAGGTTCATAGAACTTAGTGAGACAACCTTTCAATTCTAGATTAATTAATTCATTGTAAACTCCCCTAGATACCAGAGTTGAACTTGTTGTCCCCAGTCATTAGCCTGACGGTCTGGATTACTCATTCATTAGCATTACCTTGGCACCACTATCTATGTTACAGGAATCAAGGAACCCCATCATCTGGAATAACTGACATCTAACACTAACAGCCTTTATTTATATGGCTCCCAGTCAATGCCTCACACAATCAGAACCAATTTGTCAAACATTGACCACCTTTAATCCTCCAGTATAAATTGTTGTGATTGTTTAAAATTTAGCATTCTTGCATATGTCCTGACAACTACAAGAATGTTGGCAGGGTTAGAGGATTTGAGCTATAGGGAGAAGCTGAACAGGCTGGGGCTATTTTCCCTGGAGCGGCAGAGGCTGAGGGGTGACCTTATAGAGGTTTACAAAATTATGAGGGGCATGGATAGGGTAAATAGGCAAGTCTTTTCCCTGGGGTCGGGGGCGTCCAGGACTAGAGGGCATAGGTTTAGGGTGAGAGGGGAAAGATATAAAAGAGACCTAAGGGACAACTTTTTCACACAGAGGGTGTTACATGTATGGAATGAGCTGCCAGAGGATGTGGTGGAGGCTGGTACAATTGCAACATTCAAGAGGCATTTGGATGGGTATATGAATAGGAAGGGTTTGGAGCGATATGGGCCGGGTGCTGGCAGGTGGGACTAGATTGGGTTGGGATATCTGGTTGGCATGGACGGGTTGGACCGAAGGGTCTGTTTCCATGCTGTACATCTCTATGGCTCTATAATGTGCCTCTTTTCTCAGCAATATTCCTGTCCTGTACTACACAGTGACTGATAGTGATTGCTGGCAATGATTAGACAAGGATTGTATTCAAATGGTCAGTTGCTGCTGTAGTGATTGTAACGAGGTCAGCCAGGTGGAGCGCATAGAAAATGAGTTCCCTGATTGGGGCTGTTAATCTGGTCCAATCAGAGAGCCCTGACTGACAGATGTAAACAGGAATGTCAGAGGTTCTGTTCACTCTGAGAGCTGAACTCTGAGGGAGTTGGATCAGTGTCAAGAACTCTCCAGATGGAAATAAAGAGTGACTTGGTGACAGGATACCGGCCTCTGTGGAGTTTGATTAAATTACTTAAAGTGTGGAAACAGGCCCTTCACCCCAACAAGTCCACACCGACCCTCTGAAGAATAACCCACCCAGACCCATTCCCCTATATTTACCCCTTCACCTAATGCTACGGGCAATTTAGCACAGCCTATTCACCTAACCTGCACATCTTTGGACTGTAGGAGTAAACCCATGCAGACAATGTGCAAACTCCACACAGACAGTTGCCCAAGGCGGGAATTGAACCTGGGTCTCTGGCGCTGTGAGGCAGCAGTGCTAACCACTGTGCCACCCTATTATTATAGCTACCACAGAAAGTGAGTACTGCTGAAAGAAAATCAGGCTTTATCGAGGCTTTCGGTCTTTGACGTATCCGAGCATTCACATCACAACCAATGGAAAGGGGACGGACATTGTAACTGTATGAGACAAGAGTGCTGGTTGGTTGCCAAGTGGATTCTGACTGGCAGAGACATTGCGATAAAAAATACCCCAGTTAGGTGAAGATTGACAGTTAACTGCCATGGTTTAAACTTGAACCGGCAGGTTGATTCTGATTGGTCAAGCCACAGTTCTGGGAAATGAACCAGAGAATGGTTGGAGCCTATTGTTTCAACCCAACACAATGTGTGTACAGCTATGACATAATGAATCCTTTTCCAGCTCTATTGTTGCAGCATTTATTTTGCCTCACTGATTAATTGGTTTCACAATTTAGCTGGTTAGAATAATGACTGGATTAAAAATGGAAAATGCTGGAGAAACTCAGCAGGTCTGGCACCATCCATGGAGAGAGAAACAGAATTAATGTTTCGAGTGCACTGTGTCTCTTCTTTGGAATTGTAACGTGAGTGTTTGAGTTCCAAGGAACAGTCCTATTAGTCTAGAAATGTTAACTCTTTCATTCTCCACAGATCCAGCCAGACCTGCGGATCTTCTTCAGCATTTTCTGCTTTCATTTCAGATTTCCAGCATCTGTGGTATTTTGTTTTTATTGGAATACTAACCGGTTTGTTCAGTGGCTGCCTGACCTATTCCTGATGTCGTCCCCAGAAAAGCAATAAACAGAATCACACGTTTGAAATGGAGAATAATGCCTTACAGCAGAGATCATCGGCTGTTGAGGTAAGACACTTTTCCAATCTTTTATGGCTAATGTTTGGAGAATAGCCACAGTCTTTTCTCTGCGGTGGGGGAGTCCAAAACTAGAGGGCATAGGTTTAGGGTGAGAGGGTAAAATCTTAAAAGGGACTTAAGGGACAACCTTTTCATGCAGAGGGTGGTGCGTGTGTGGAATGAGCTGCCAGAGGAAGTGATAGAGGCTGCAACATTTAAAAGTCACAATTCGGAGATGCCGGTGTTGGACTGGGGTGTACAAAGTCAAAAATCACACAACACCAGGTTATAGTCCAACAGGTTTAATTGGAAGCCGTAGCTTTCGGAGTCCTGATGAAGGAGCAGCGCTCCAAAACCTAGTGCTTCCAAATAAACCTGTTGGAATATAACCTGGTGTTGTGTGATTTTTAATATTTAAAAGGCATCTGGATGGGTACATGAATAGGAAGGGTTTAGAGGGATATGGGCCAAGTGCTGGCAAGTGGGACTAGATTAGAATAGGATATCTGGTTGGCATGGACGAGTTGAACCAAAGGGTCTGTTTCTGTGCTGTATGTCTCTATAACTCTATATTTAATGGTAGGTAATGTCAATGGAGTAAGTATCCAGAGGCCTGGAGTACTGCACTAGGGACATGGGTTAAATTGGCAGCTGGTGCAATTTAAATTCAATGATTAAATCTGAAAACTATAAAGCTGGACTCAGTGATGGTAACCATGAAGCTATCATTTTTGTTGTAAACCCCTATCTCATTCACTAATGGCCTGTTAGGGTGGGGAAATCTGACTGTCCTTATCCCACATGTAATTCCAGACCCACATCAATGTGGAGACTCTTAACTATCCTCTCAAGGGCCTTAACAAGCAACTTTCAGCTCAAGGGCCATTGATGCAAGTGATGTCCACATCCCACTAAAGAATTAAAAAACAGCAGTACCTACACATAGTGGCAAGCAAAGCCATTGGTTAAGGTCTTATCAGAATGATGGCACCTCTGACAGTGCAGAACCCCGCTCACTGCTGGCTTTGGGAGTGCCAGACTAGGGCTTGTGCTGATATCTCCAGAGTGGGATTTGAACATCTGACCATCAGCCTGAGCAGTAAGACCCATTAAGCCATGGCTGGCAGTGTAAATGAGTGTGAAACAGGCCATTGGCCAAGCACTCTTTTCCCCTCCAGAATAAATTGTTGTGACTGTTTGAGATTTGGATTCTTGCATATGACCTGATGACAAACTTCAACAACCTAGACTCCCTGCAAGTACTGACCGCTGTCACCCTGGCGGGTATCGGGGCGGGCTGCCCTAGAGGTAGTCGAAAGGTGTGTCAGGACGGACCGAGAACTGGAAGGGGCATGGGGTGGACCGAGAGCCGAAAGGTACATAGGGGCGGGCTGCCTTAGAGTGGCCGGAAGGTGGGAGGGACGGGAGCTTGCTGGGTCTGTATTGTATGCACTGTTTATGTAACTGGATTAGCTTTTTATGTACAAATGTCATTGTCGCTGTCTTTTATATGTGGAACTGGGATTTGAGGTTTGTCCTCCTCTCTGTAAACTGGTTGAACGGTAGGGTTTGGGGCCGAGCTTTGCTGCTCCTCTCCCTTGTAAAATTACTGTTGTATACAGCTGTAAATGTTGACTGTTTTTTGTAAACTGTTTTGTAATTTGTTTAATAAAATATTATAGACTCCCTGCAATGTGGAAGCAGGTCATTTGGCCCATCAAGTCCACACAGACCCCTCTAAACAGCATCCCACTCAAACCCACCCCCCTATCTTTCCCATGACTAACCTTCCCTGCATATTGGTAGACACTATGGGGCAACTTAGCATGGCCAGTCAACCTACCCAGCACATCTTTGGACAGTGGGAGGAAACCAGAGCACATGCAAACTCCATACAGACAGTTTTTTTTATTATTAAATATTTGAGTGGCTCACCCGACCTATTCCTGATGTTGTCAACAGAAAAACAAGAAACTGAAGCATACGTTTGAAATGGAGAATAGTGCCTTACAGCAGAGATCATTAGCATTTGAGGTAAGCCATTTTCCTGTCTTCTGTGGATGGTGTAGAGGTTGTGTCAGTGAAGTAGGAACATAGCGGCCTGGACTATTCTTCTTAAACCATGGGTTCAAATCCCACCATGGAAACTGGTGGAATTTAAATTCAACAAATACGTCTGGAATATATAAAGCTATTCTCAGTGAGAATGACCTGAAACTATTACTTTTTAAAATTTGGTTGTAAAAATGCATCCAATTCGCCAATACCCTGTTAGGACCGAAAATCTGTCTTCCTTAACTTGGCCTGGCCTGCACATGTCTTCAGGGGTACAGCAATATGGTTAACTCTGAATTACCTTCTGGAGTGGACCAACAAGCCACTGTCAGTTCAAAGGCAATTAGAAATGGGCAACAAGCACTGGTGATGCCCTCATCACATCAAAGGATAAAACAATCGCCCGTGCCCACACAAGGAGGCAAGCAACACCTTTATTAAAGGTCTTATCTTCAAGATGGCACCCTGACTGCGCAGCACTCCCTCACTGCTGGCTTTGGGAGAATTACGCTAGGCTCAGTGTGGCATGGTGGCTCAGTGGTTAGCACTGCTGCCTCACAGTACCAGGGACCCAGGTTCGATTCCACCCTTGGGTGACTGTCTGTGTGGTGTTTGCATGTTCTCCCTGTGTCTGTGTGGGTTTCCTTTCACAGTCCAAAGATGTGTAGGTTAAATGAATTAGCCAAGCTCAGGGATGTGTGGGTTAGGGGTAAATATAGGAGAATGGGGCTGGGTGGGTTACTGTTTGGAGGGTCGCTGTGGACTTGCTTGGCCAAAGGGCCTGTTTCCATACTGTAGGGATTCTATGTCTCTGGTTTGGGACTTGAATGTCTGACCAACAACCTTCAGTGATAGACTCACTCAGCCATGACTGAGAGTGAAAAAGCATGTCAAACAGGACGATTTGCCAATGCACCCTTTTTTCCTCCAGTCTAAATTGTTGTGACTGTTTGAAATTTGGCATTCTTGCATGTGTCCTGATGACTGCAAGATGAAAAGCTTCACCGACATCTCTCTTTTCAGCCATATTCCTGTTCACTACTATGGAGCAAATCATAGAGATTGCTGGTTATGATTAGCCAACGACTCAATTCTAATGGTCGAGTATAGCACAGAACATAAAAACAGCTGGAAAAAAAAGTTTCATCTAAGTTTGTGTTTTTGCATTCACCAGCACATTCACAGGTTTACCAATGGCAAAGAGGAACAACATTTTATCGTAATTGAGAAGAGAGTGTTGATTGGTTGACAAGTGGAACCTGATTGGTAGAAGAATTGCCATGAAAAATACACTGGGTTAGGTGACTGACAGTTAACTGCCAAGCATGTTTACATTTGAACCAGTAGGTTGATTCTGATTGGTCAAGCCACTGTCCTGAGGAATGAACCAAACAATGGCTACAACCTGACCTGTTGAGTTGAAACAGGCACAATGTGCATATAGCTACAAAACAATGTCCTTTTCTAACAATGTCCTTTTTTATGGGCGGCGCGGTGGCACAGTGGTTAGCACTGCAGCCTCAGAGACCCAGGTTCAATTCCTGCCTCAGGCGACTCTCTGTGTGGAGTTTGCACATTCTCCCCGTGTCTGCGTGGGTTTCCTCCGGGTGCTCTGGTTTCCTCCCACAATCCAAAAATGTGCAGGTTAGGTGAATTGGCCATGGTAAATTGCCCGTAGTGTAAGGTGAAGGGGTAAATGTGGGGGAATGGGTCTGGGTGGGTTGCGCTTCGGCGGGTTGGTGTGGACTTGTTGGGCCGAAGGGCCTGTTTCCACACTAATCTAATCTAAATCTAACTCTATTTTTGATTCATTTAACTTGCAGGATGGTATGGACAAATTTGCCTCACTAATTAATTGATTGCATTGTTTAGCTGGTTAGAATAACAACTGAAATGGAAACAGAAAATGCTGGAGAAACTCAGCAGGTCTGGCAGCTTCCGTGAAGAGAGAAGCAGAGTTAATGTTTCAAATGCAGTATACCTCTTCTTCAGAACTGTATCGTGAGGTGTTTGAGTTCCAAAGGAGAGTCATATCAGACTTGAAATGTTAATTATGTGTTTTCTTTCCACAGAAACTGCCAGACCAACTGAGTTTCTCCAGCATTTTCTGTTTTTATTTCAAATTTCCAGCATCCGCAGTATTTTGTTTTCATTAGAATACTGAATGCTTTGTTAACTGTTTGAATGACTACCTGACCTATTCCTGATGTTATCATCAGAAAAGCAATAAACAGAAACACACATTCCAAATGGAGAATAATGCCTTACAGCAGAGATCATCGGCTGTAGAGGTAAGACGTTTTTTCAATCTTTTACAGATAGTGATCGGAGATGGTTTAGTGTTAATTAATGTCAGTGGAGCAGGACTCCAGAGGTCTAGTGTATTGCTCTGGGACCATGGGTTTAAATGGCAGTTGGTGAAATTTAAATTCAGTGAATAAATCTGAAATCTATAAAGCTAGACTCAGCAATGGTGAGAATCAAACTCATTTCTTTATTGTAAACCCTATCTCATTCACTAATGGCCTGTTAGGGTGGGAAATCTGACTCTCCTTATCCCACATGTGACTCCAGACCCACATCAATGTGGATGACCCTTAACAACCTTCTGAAGTGCCCTAGCAAGCCACTTTCAGCACAAGGGCCGTTAGAGACGGACAACAAATGTTGGTGATGCCCACATACCATCGAAGGGTAAAAGAAACTCCAATGCCCACATAAGGGGCCAAGCCATGCCTTTGTTTGAGGTCTCCTCTAAACGATGTCACCTCAGACAGTGCAGCACTCCCTCAGTGCTGGCACTTAGACAATCAGCCAAGGCTTTGGGCTCATGTCTCTGGACTGAGTCTTGAACCTCCTGACCAACTCAGTAGTTAACACTGCTGCCTCACAGCACCAGGGACCCAGGTTCAATTCCATCCACTGTCCATGTGGAGTTTGCACATTCTCCCCGTGTCTGCGTACATTTCCTCCAGGTGCTCTGGTTTCTTCCCAAAGTCCAAAGATGTGCAGGTTAGGGTGGATTGGCCATGGGAAATTGTCCATAGTATCCAGGGATGTGCAGGTCAGGTGGGTTAACCATGGGAAGTGCAGGGATAGGGTAAGAGGGTGGGTCTGGGTGGGATGCTCTTCAGAAGGTTGGTGGGGACTTAGTGGGCCGAATAGCCTGCTTCCACACTGTAAAGATTCTATTTCATGGAACTGCCTCAGTCACATGACCCACTGAGCCATGACTGACCATGAAAATTAGTGTAAAACAGGCCAGTTTGTTCATGCACCCTTGTCTCCTCCAGTAAAAATTGTTGTGATTATTTGAAACTTGGCATTCTTGCATATGTCCTGATGACCGCAAGGTGAAAAGCCTCAACAACACCGTTCTTTTCATCTATATTCGTGTTCTCTACCACTAAGTGACTGATAGAGATTGCTGGTTATGATTAGTCCACAATCAGTTCTAATGGTCAGTTCGTAGTACAGAACTTGAATACCGCTGAAAATAAAAGGTTTTATTGAGGCCTTTGGTCTTGCATTCATCAGAATATTTGCATCAACGTCAGTGGAAAGGGGAACAACAATTTATATTGTACAAGGAGAGAGAGAGAGAGGCATTATGTGAAGAACACATTGGTGAGAAAACTAATGACAGTTAACTGTCAAACCTTGTTTAAATTTGAACCAGGCAGAACTCTGATTGGTCAAGCCTGAGAAATGAACCAGGGATTGACTGTAGCCTGATCTGTTGAGCTAAAACAGGCACAATGTGTGCACTGCTACAAACAAATGTCTTTTTCAAGGGTACATTTAAATTACAAGATGGTAGACAATTTGCCTAGCCAATTAGTTGATTGCATAGTTTAGCTGATTAGAATAACGACTGAAATTAAAACAGAAAGAGTTGGAGAAACTCAGCAGGTCTGGTAGCCTCCGTGGAGAGAGAAACAGAGTTAACATTTCATGTGTAATGTGATTCCTCTTCAGAACAGTGTCATGGATGTTCTGAGTTCCAAAGGGAAGTCGTATTGGACTTGAAATGTTAACTGTTTCTGTCTCCTCCAGCCCAACAGAGATTCTCCAGCATTTTCTGATTCTTATTTCGGATTTCTGGCATCTGTGGTATTTTGTTTTTATTGGAATACTGACTGGTTTGTTAAGTGGCTGCCTGACCTATTCCTGATGTCATCACCAGAAAAGCAATAAACAGAATCACACGTTCGAAATTGAGAATAATGCCTTACAGCAGAGATCATCGGCTGTTGAGGTAAGACACTTTTCCAATCATTTTCAGATAGTGATTGGAGATAGTTTAGTGTTAACTAATGTCAGTGGAGCAGGAATCCAGGACCATGGACCAAATCTCTGGGGCCATGGGTTTAAATCCCACCATGGCAGCTGGTGGAACTTATCAGTCTGAAATCTGTAAAACTAGTCTCAGTAATGGTGACCATGCAACTATCAGTTTTTGTTTGACAAATACAGCTCATTCACTAATTGTCTGTTAAGGACTCTCCTTACTCGACATCTGACTCCACACCAACAGCGATGTGGGATCCATAACTGCCCTCTGCAGTGGCCTATCAATCCACTCAGCTCAAAGACCATGAGACATTGCATAGAATCATCGAATCCCTATGGTGCGGAATCAGGCCCTTCGGCCCAACAAGTCCATACCGACCCTCCAAAGAGTATCCCACCCAGACCTATTCCCCTCCCTGATCATCTGACATTTACCCCTGACTAACGCGCCTAACCTACACATCCCTGAGCCCTGTGAGCAATTTAGAGTGGCCAACCTCTGCTACCTGCACATCTTTGAACTGTGGGAGGAAAAAGAGCACCTGGAGGAAACCCACGCAGACACGGGGAGAATGTGCAAACTCCATACAGAGGCTGGAATCGAACCCAGGTCCCTGGCGCTGCAACAAATACTGGTGATATCTATATCCCATCAAAAGGATTAAAGAAACTCCTGTGTCTACACAAGGAGACAAGCTATGCCTTTGTTTAAGGTATCATCTGAACCACTCCCTCATTGCTGGTATTGCTGACGTTCTGTGTTGAAGTCTCTACAGTGGGGGCTGAACATCTGACCGACAGTCTCAGTGGCTAGGCCCCGCTGAGCCATGGCTGAGAATGAAAATTCGAGTGAAACAGGAAGGTTTGTGAATGCTGGCCTGTGTATCTCACCCTATGGCTACATGTGTGCCCTGTTTTCCACACCACAAACAGAAGTCATCCTGGAGGCCTTTACCCAACAAGGATTTCCTTTGCTAGAGGTCGATAGTAATCTGATGGATCTCTGGTAGTTTAATGGTCACCATTACTGAACCTGACTTTCAATTCCAGATTTTAGAACAAATCCACCGAATTTAATTGCCACTTGACGTTGTGGTGGGAACTGAACCTATGTCCCTCAGTACATAGGACTGGATTGCTAACGCAGTAGCATTACTTCTACTGGGTGCACCGGGCCCTTTATCACTTGGCCAGCCTCTCTAAGGTCTCAATAGTTCATCCCAAACTAGTCAGTGTTGCCCAGTGTGACCATTGGAACACTGAAAATGGTTGTGAGGAGTTTGTGCGCGAGAAGGAAGAATCAGCAGGGTTTCCCCTGATGGCCATCCAACTGTCGAACTATCTGTAGGTTCGGTGGATTAGCCATGGTAAATTGTCAATAGTGTCCAGGGATGTGCAGGTTAGACGGATTGGCCACGGTGAATTGTCAATAGTGTCCAGGGAGGTACAGGTTAGTTGGATTGGCTGCAGTGAATTGTCTACAGTGTTCAGGGATGTGCAGGTTAGGCGGATTGGCCACTGTAAATTGTCTGTAGTGCCTAGGGATGAGCTGGCTATGTGGATTAGCCATGGAAAATGTAGAGTTACGGGAATGAGGTGGGGGAGCTGGGTCTGGGTGGGATGCTATTCGGAAGGCTGGTGCAGAATCAATGGGCTGAATGGCCTCTCTCTGCAATGTCGGGATTGGATGATTTCTAAAGCCTGGAGTCTGGAACCACAGCCAAATCGAGCTCGGCTAAGATACCCTTCAACATGACTTTCCAATCCCGGGGTGGGGCCTGGGGATTGGAGGGTTCAAAGCTAGGGGCTCTCATAGTTAAGATGGAGTTGAGGTGGAACTCCTTCTGTCAAGAGGCTGCACAATTTTGGAATTCTCGTCCCCAGAGAGCAGCAAAGGCTCAATCATCGAATAGATTCAAAGCTTGTTTTGACAGATTTCTGATCCACCCTGGGGCCAAAGGTTATTGCGGGGCATGGAGAGGTGGTGTGCAGGGGGGACTGGGAGTGTAGGGCAGACAAGGAAGGGAAGTTAAGGGAACAATCAGATCAGCCATGAACAAACGGAAGGGTGGACCAAACTCGAAGGGGGCCAGATAGAGTCATAGAGATGTACAGCATGGAAACAGACCCTTCAGTCCAACTTGTCCATGCTGACCAGATATCCCAACCCAATCTAGTCCCACCTGCCAGCTCCTGCTCCTGTCTTGTATAACATCATGAGAGGCACATTCACAGCCCTGATAAAAGGGCTTATGCTTGAAGTGTCAATTCTCCTGCTCCTCAGATGCTGCCTGATCAGCTGTGCTTTTCCATCACCACATGTTTTGTCTCGGGGCGTGTTCAATGTCCTTCCAGGCCGCGCATTGCTAACAGTATTGGTGACAGTAACACAGCCACTCTCCCACTCCAGAAGAATTTATGCCAGAAGATGATGAAGGATGACACTAGGTGGCGTGACAACGTGAGGAAAGAATCGGAGGATGGGTTGGCTGCCACTTTAGAGAAGAAAGCATCCAGTGTGGGCAACCCCCAGTTACAGATTCTGGAACAGATTGCACGCTCAATGAGCGACTTGAGACACGTGCTTACATCGCAGTTAAATGAAATCAAGGAAAAAAGTAACTTGCCCAGCACCTCATCGAATCTCATAGATAAAGAACCAAACATCTCCCCAATTATGCTGGAGAATGTGAGGTAGGTCTCTGATTTAACTCCTGTGTTGGATTATGCGAATCTGGTAAATGATTGACATTCATTATGCGTGATTGACAAAGCCTGGCTGTGGAATTGAACTAAAGTAAACAAACGCCACAGAATTAGGAGTCAAACTATGTTAAGGATGGTCAGACATTCTGTCATTGCCAAGATGTTGTAAGAATTCTCGTAAATAGACCTGTGGCACACTTAGAAACTAATGTCATCTCTACCTTCCTGAACGTCGAGTTGTTGACTGAGCAAGCCCCGTGTTTGGTAATTATCAGGGAAGCCTGTCCTGAGAGTGTGTTTTTCTCCACTGATACTGTCAGACCTATTGTGTTTTTCCAGCAGTTTCTGTTCCTGTTACTGATTTCCAGCACCCTTTGGTTTTATTGTTGTTGTGTTCTGTTTTGTTCATTCACGGACATCTCTGGCTGAGCCAGCATGTATAGCCCGACCCTAATTGCCCTTCAGAAGGTGGTGGTGAGCTGCCTTCTGAAATCACAGCGGTCCATTTGGTGTAGGATACATACAGTGCCGTTAGGGAGGGAATTCCAGGATTCGGATCCAGTGGCAGTGAAGGAATAGTGTTACATTTCCAAGTCAGGATGGTGAGTGGCTTGGAGGGGAACATGAAGGTGTTGGTGTTCCCATGTCCTTGACCTTCAGGATGGAAGTGGTCATGGGTTCAGAAGGTGCTGTCTAAGGAGCTGCTAAACCATCCTTGATGGTAATAATCTATGAGCTGGTGTTTATACACAGGGAAAGTCTCGGTAATGTGGTTGATAAGTTTCAAAGCAAAACTGCTCACCAGCGAGACAAGCTGAAGATGTTGAACCAGTTTGATGGTAACTTTGAAGCTTTTAACCAGCAATGGGAGCGTACCCAGAGGGAACATCAACGCACCACACAGATGATCCAAGATCTGAGAACCGAGATTGACAGCATTGCGAACACGTGAGTACTTTTTCTGCCTGTCTCTGTCCTCCACTTGTCTGGAACTGCTCTGTTATTGGTTCATACCCAGAGTCATCAAACCCAGCCTCCCTGGGCTACAGACAATAATTTTCCCTAATCTAGCCAAGTGCACAGCCACCATGGACAATGCACTTACAGACATTATCAATACAGAACAACCTCGATTATCCGAACATCAATTATCTGAATTTCAGATTATCCGAACAAGATCTCAAGCTCCTGTACAAACGGCATTTCGCAACTCTGCATTCAGTTTAACGGCATTATAGCGGGCATTGCCAGATACCCGAGGCATGTTCGATAATCGGCACTCATAAATTACTGCTTGTTAACGATCAGATCAGTTATCCGAACGATCAGCTATCCATTCGGATAATCGTGGTTGTACTGTATACTGGGATGTATTGGACACCATATTGTCCCCTCATTCAAATGGACATTGGGAACTGCAAGGGATCATTCAACCTGCTGCCCGTATATTCAGTTAGATTGTGACTAATCTAGACATCAAATCCATTTACCTACTTTTGCACCACATCCTTTCCTACCTGTCCCCCCCTCCAAAAAAAATGCATTACCTTGGTCACCTGCTGTGTTAAATTTGGTTTGTGGGAAATGCCTTCTCTTTTTTACGAGTTGAGAAAGGCATCATATAAATGCAGGTCACTGATGTGGTAGTTACTTTTCGTTTCTGTGCTGTGAATACTCGAAACTTGCAAGCTAATGGACAGCCCTGTAAAAGTTAATGTGATTGTACTTGACACGTCACATTCGCCTTACCCTGACATTTGCAGCGAACATCAGTTCCTAAACTCCTGACCTTGACCCGATAAAGGTTGTGAAGCTTCCAGCTTTGACCCCTGCCCTGTGCCCTCCAGGGCTCTCAGCTGGAGTGGTGCGAGATGGCAACCCAGGTGGCATGGAACAGGGAGCCCGCTAACAACTATCCAGGATTTTCGCTCCCATGGCCCAGCGGGATGTTCACTGAACATTGGACCATGGTTCCAGCTCTCTTTGTGGTTGGATAGTCTGTGGTGAATGGCCACCTGTGAGTGCCAATATCCAACAGATCCTGAAATAACTTCCCGGGCTTCCTTGAGGGGAGCCATGATGTGGAAGTGCCGGATTGGGGTGGACAAGGTCAGAAGTCACATGACACCAGGTTATAGTCCAACAGGTTTATTTGAAATCACAAGCTTTCAGAGCGCTGCTCCTTCGTCCACCAACAGGTCAGGTGACGAAGGAGCAGTGCCCCAAAAGCTTGTGATTTCAAATAAACCTGTTGGACTATAACCTGGTGTCATGTGACTTCTAACCTTGTCCTCAAATGAAGAAAGAGACTGCCTTTCATAAAGTAACTCATCAACAAAGCTGAGAAATGTTTCCTGTCCCATCTCTTCCTGACATTAGCTCAAAGAGGATGGTCTCAGCTTTCGATCAAATCCAAGAGAACATCCACAACCTGGGCCACATCAAGCCACTGATTGAGAACATCCAGAAACTTCTAGAAAGGAGAAAGAAACAACAGCGCATTGAGGAAAGATATATGAGGTCAGTCAACCAGAATAATTTACAAACATACATGGCACTGAATCATCTTTCTAGAAGCTTCCTCCATGTTCTACTTCTGTTAACCACTTCATTACACAACACTTCCCTCAAATCTCTGACTTTTAAAAAAAAAATTCACTCAAGGGATGTGGGCATTTCTGGCTAGGCCAGCATTTATTAACCAGAGGGCAGTTAAGAGTCAACCATGTTGCTTTTGGTCTGGAGTCACACGTTGGCAGTTTCCTTCCCTAAAGGACACGAGTTATCCAGATTGGTTTTTCCTGACTATGGTTTCATGGTCATCATTAAACCCTTAATTCCAGTTTCTTTTTATTGAATTCAAATTCCAACATCTGCTGTGGTGGGATTTGAATCCAGGTCCCCAGGACCTTAGAGTCAGGCAGATGTACAGCACAGAATCAGACCCATTGGTCCAAGTAGTCCATGCCAACCTAATCTAGTCCCATTTGCCAGCACTTGGCCCATATCCCTCCAAACCCTTCCTATTCATATTCCCATCCAGATGCCTTTTCAATGTTGTAATTGTACCAGCCTCCACCACTTCCTTTGGCAGCTCATTCCATACACACACCACCCTCTGCACAAAAACGTTGCCCCTTAAAATTCTTTTATATCTTTCCCCTCTCACCCTAAACCTATGCCCTCTAATTCTGGACTCCCCCACCCCAGTGAAAAAACTTTGTCTATTTACCCTATCCATGCCCCTCATGATTTTATAAACTTCTATAAGGTCACCCCTCAGTCTCCGATGCTCCAGGGAAAACAGCCCCAGCCTGTTCAGCCTCTCCCTGTAGCTCAAATCCTCCAACCCTGGCAACATCCTTGTAAATCTTTTCTGAACCCTTTCAAGTTTCACAACACCCTTCCTACAGCATGGAGACCAGAATTGCCCGCAATATTCCAAAAGTGGCCTAACCAATGTCCTGCACAGCTGCAACATGACCTCCCAATTCTGACCAATAAAGACAAGCATACCAAAAACCTTCTTTGCTATCCTATCTACCTGTGACTCCACTTTCAAGGAGCTATGAACCCGCACTCCAAGGTCTCTTTGTTCAGCAATACTCCCTCGGACCTTACCATTAAGTCCTGCTCTGATTTGCTTTCTCAAAATGTAGCATCTTACCTTTATCTAAATTAAACTCCATCTGCCACTCCTCAGCCCATTGGCCCATCTGATCAAGATCTCATTGTAACCTTCTTCGCTGTCCACAACACCTCCAATTTTGGTGTCATCTGCAAACTTACTAACAGTACCTCTTATGCTCACATCCAAATAATTGATATAAATGACAAAAAGTAGTGGACCCAACACCTATCCCTGTGGCACTCCACTGGTCACAGGCCTCCAGTCTGAAAAACAACTCTCTACCACCACCCTCTACTACCTTTGAGCCAGTTCTGTATCCAAATGGCTAGTTCTCATTGTATTCCATGAGATCTAATCTTGCTAATCAGTCTGCCATGGGGATCCTTGTCGAACACCTTACTGAAGTCCATATAGATCATGTCCACTGCTCTGCCCTCATCAATCCTCTTTGTTACTTTTTCAAAAAACTCAATCAAGTTTGTGAGATATGATTTCCCACGCACAAAGCCACGTTGGCTATCCCTAATCAGTCCTTGCCTTTCCAAATATGTGTAAATCCTGTCCCTCAGGATTCCCTTCAACAACTTACCCACCACCGACATCAGGCTCACCGGTCTGTCGTTCCCTGGCTTGTCTTTGCAACCTTTCTTAAATAACGGCATCACGTTAGCCAACCTCCAATCTTCTGGCACCTCACTTGTGACTATCAATGATACAAATATCTCAGCAAGGGGCCCAGCAATCACTTCCCTAGCTTCCCACAGAGTTCGAGGGTACACCTGATCAGGTGCTGGGGATTTGTCCACCTTTATGCGTTTCAAGACATCCAGCACTTCCTCCTCTGTAACATCGACATTTTTCAAGATGTCACCATTTATTTCCCCACATTCTAAATCTTCCATGTCCTTCTCCACAGTAAACACTGATGCAAAATACTCGTTTATCTCCCCCATCCCCTGCAGCTCCACACAAAGCCCTGCCTTGCTGACCTTTGAGGGGCCCTATTCGCTCCCTCGTTACCCTTTTCTCCTTAATGTATTAATAAACCCCTTTGGATTCTCCTTTACCCTGTTTGCCAAAGCTATCTCGTGTCCCCTTTTTGCTCTTCTGATTTCCCTCTTAAGTACACTCCTACTGCCTTTATACTCTTCTAAGGATTCACTTGATCTATCTGATCTATACCTGACATATACTTCCTTCTTTTTCTTAACCACACCCTCAATTTCTTTAGTCATCCAGCATTTCCTATACCTACCAGTCTTTCCTTTCACCCTGACAGAAATATACTTTCTCTGGACTCTCGATATCTCGTTTCTGAAGGCTTCCCATTTTCAAGCCGTCCCGTTACCTGCAAACATCTGCCCCCAATCAGCTTTTGAACATTTTTGCCTAATACCGTCAAAATTAGCCTTCCTCCAATTTAGAACTTCAACTCTTAGATCTGGTCTATCCTTTTCCATCATTATTTTAAAACGAATAGAATTATGGTCGCTGGCCCCAAAGTGCTCCCCCACTGACACCTCACCTGCCCTACCTTATTTCCTAAGAGCAGGTCAAGTTTTGCACCTTCTCTAGTAGGTACATGCACATACTGAATTAGAAAAGTCCTCTCTATTTAAACCCTAAACTCTTTGGCAGTCCCAGTCTATGTTCGGAAAGTTAAAATCCATACCATAACCACCCTATTATTCTTACAGATAACTGAAATCTCCTTACAAATTTGTTTCTCAATTTCCCTCTGACTATTGGGGGGTCTATAAACAATCCCAATTAAGGTGATCATCCTTTTCCTATTTCTCAGTTGCACCCAAATAACTTCCCTGGATGTATTTCTGGGAATATCCTCCCTCAGCACAGCTGTAATGCTATCCCTTATCAAAAATGCCTCCCTTTCTATCCTTCCTGTAGCATTTCATCCTGGAACATTAAGCTGCCAGTCCTGTCCATCCCTGAGCCATGTTTCTGTAATTGCTATGATATCCCAGTCCCATGTTCCTAACCATGCCCTGAGTTCATCTGCATTCCCTGTTAAGCCCCTTGCATTGAAATAAATGTAGTTTAATTTATCAGTCCTACCTTGTCTCTGCTTTGTCCCTGACTGTTTGACTCGCTCCTTTTCTCAACTGTACTAGTCTCAGACTGACCTCTTTCCTCAGTATCTCCCTGGGTCTCACCCCCACCTCCTTCCTAGTCTAAATCCTCCTGAGCAGCTCTAGCAAATATCCCTGCCAGTATATTAGTCCCCTTCTGATTCAGGTGCAATCTGACCTTCTTGTACAGGTCATTTCTACCCCAGAAGAGATTCCAATGATCCAAAAATGTGAACCCTTCTCCCATACTCCAGCTCCTCAGCCACACATTCATCTGGTCTATCCTCATATTCCTACTCTCACTGGCTTGTAGCACCAGGAGTAATCCAGATATTAGTACCCACGAAGACCTCCTTTTTAAATTCCTGTCTAACTCTCTATATTCTTCCTTCAGAATCTCATCCTTTTCCCTTCCTATGCTGTTGGTTCCAATGTGTACAATGACCTCCTGCTGGTCCTTCTCCCCCTTTGAGAACATTCTGCACCCTCTCTGAGACATTCCTGATCCCGGCACCAGGGAGGCAACACACCATTCTGATTTTTTGCTGCTGGCCACAGAAATGTTTGCCTGTGCCTCTGACTAGACAGTCCCCTAACACAAGCGATTGCTTGGAACTGAACGTACCCCTCATTACATTAGATCCTGTCTTGATACCAGAAACTTGGCTGTTTGTGCTACATTCCCGTGAAAGCCCATCACCCCCTATATTTTCCAAAACAGCATACTTGTTTGAAATGGGGATAGCCACAGAAGACTCCTGCACTATCTGCCTACCTCTCCTACCTTTCCTGGAGTTCACCCATCTATGTGACTGTATCTGCGGCTTTTCTCCCTTTCTATAACTGCCACCCATCACACCCCCTTGTTCTTGTAAATTCCTCATTGCCTCTTACTGTCGCTCAAACCAATCCATTCAATCTGACAGGATTCACAAGCAATGACATTTATTACAAATATAATCCACACTAACCGTAAACTCTCCCGAAACTGCCACATCCGACAAGAAGAGCATATCACTCTACTAAAGGCCATTTTGTCCTTCTAATCTATAGATCCGGAAAATAACACCATCTTATTGCTCTACAAAACACTGCTCCAGGCTATCTTAATACTTATGGCTTATATTAGCTGAGTTTCTGGTGTAATAGTTTAGCAATAATACCACTAGGCCATTGTTTCCCCTAATTTACTATACAATTTACATCCTCCTGCCATTCTGGATAGGATTGATACCAGACTAGATTCTAACTAATACTCTCATAAATGAAATTGATTAGTATAATTCCATAATGACAATAAAAATCACTTTAAAAGGTTACAAATCACTGGGTGCCATGCTGGTGGGTTAATGCTCATATCCCTTGCTCTCTCCATCAATTTAACAAAAGCACTACAATCCTCAGGTTAACACCCAGATAAAGCAGCAATCAAGGCTGGTGAGTGTATTACTTATTCAACAACTTGCATTTCTAGTGTAGAATGAAAGCAAAATGCTGCAGCTGCTGGAAATCTGAAATAAAACAGGCAGTGCTGGAAAAGTTCCCTAGGTCAGGCGGTGACTGGGGAGAGAGGAACTGAGTAAAAATATGACTCTTCTTCAGAATATAGAACTCATCAGCAACTGAAATCCCCACCTCTCTCTTTTCATTCCTTTTTGTGTCCCTCTTTCCCTTTCTCTCTTTCATTCTTTCACAATCTGTTGACTTTCCCACTCTCCCTCCCACACTCTGTTCTTTATCTTTCTCTGTCTCATTTTGTCTCTTGCTTCCTCACTCATCCGTTGCACTCTCAGACTCATTTTCTCACCCTCCCTGGTACATTCTGTTTCCCTGCTCCTCTATATCACTCTTTCTCTCTTTTTCTCTCTCTCACCCTCAACTCTTATTTATGCAAACACTTTTCTTTCTTCTCCTTTTTCTCACATCCTCCCCCTCCCACCCAGCTCTCTCTCTCTCTCTCTCTCTCTCTCTCTCTTGCTCTCTCTCTCTCTCTTTCTTTCTCTCAGTTCCTGGAGTTTTGTGCGAGGATTATCTGAGCCACAATGACCCTATTTTAATCCACTGTTCAGACTGAGCTAACTGTGTTTGGTTTCAAATGTTGGGAAAGATTAAATGATCAGTATAAACATAGAACATAGAACAGTACAGCACAGGCCCTTCGGCTCTCAATGTTGTGCCAGCCTTTTATCCAACTCTAAGATCATACAGCTTATAAAGTCATCCAGCACGAAAACAGATCCTTTGGTCGAACCAGTCCATGCCAAGCATAATCACAAACTAAACCAGTCCCACCTGCCTGTTTTTGGCCCATATCCCGCCAAACCTTTCTTAATCATGTACTTATCCAAATGTCTTTTAAACATGGTATCTGTACTCACATCTATTACTTCCTCTGGTAGTTCACTCCACACACAAAACACACTGCATAAAAAAAAATTTGCCCCTCATGTCTTTTTTTAAATCTTTCTCCTTTCACCTTAAAAATATGACCCACCTACCCGGTCTTGAAATTCTCCACCCAAGGGAAAGGCACCTTCCAATCACCCTCTCTATGCCCCTCATGATTTTATAAAACTTCAATAAGGTCACCCCTCAACCTCCGGGGCTGAAATGCGATTAGCAAACGCCTGAGCATTCCCATTTTCGTCAGCTTTGCTGCCACACGGAATGCCAATGGATGTGCCAGGCATCAGGGAGTGTTCGACACAGCTGGCACTCAGCAAAAGCAGATGGGAAGGTAAAGAGTAGATTTTGTCTACAACTCTCTCCACAATGCAGCTTTTTATTCCAGCACAGCAGCGGCTTGAGGGACACCAATTCAGAAGCAAACCACCTCTGAGTAACAAGCAAAGAGATTACAGTCAGTATTTTATTTCTTCATGAGATGTGAGTGTCACCAGCAAGGCCAGGATTTGATGCCCCTCCCTAATTGCCCTCAAACCGAGTGGCTCACTGGGCCATTCTCAGGGGGTAGTTAAGAGCCCACCACATTTGCAATGGGTTTGCAGTCATATACAGGCCAGACTGGGCAAGGACCACAGTTTCCTTCCCTAAAGGGCATTAGTGAACCAAATGGGGTTTTCACAGCAATATCTTTTTCAACAATAGCTCACATATGGCGATCTCTCAAAGAGGGGTTCCAGTCTCTGTACACCAAAGGGAGAGACTTAGTATTATTCCTTCATGAGATGTGGATGTTGTTGTGAAGGGTAATGGTTCTGAAGGGGTTAATGTTCATGTTACATTGGCTCCACCCATTCCCCTGAGCTCTCATACAGTCTGTGGGTGAAGACAAGGAGTTTGACTCAAGCTTTTGGAAGGAGCAGATGTGTCTGTATCAGCTCCCTAAGGTCTCCAGTCAGCGTCACCCAACCAAATGCAGTTGTACTTACTGCTTTCATGCAATAAACCATCTTGTTATCCAGGTATGGTGCCCTTTCTGTGGAGAATTATTCTCTGCTCGAGACAAAGCAAAGGGAATGAAGAATCGGTGGCCGTAAACCACCTTAAACATCCGTCACCCAGTACTACAGGCTGGTGGAAGGGGCAAATCCCACAAGGTACTACACAGACATAGAATCCCTACAGTGTGGAAACAGGCCCTTTGGCCTAACAAGTCCACATCAATCCTCCAAAGAGTAACCCACGCAGACCCATTACCCTGACTAATGCACCCAACCTACACATCCCTGAACACTATGGGCAATTTAGAATGGCCAATTCACCCCAACCTGCATATCTTTAGATGATGGGAGGAAACCCACACAGACAATGTGTAAACTCCACACAGTCACCCGAGGCTGGAATTGAACCCAGGTCCCTGGCACTGAAAGGCAACAGTGCTAGCCACTGAGCCACCGTGCTGGCCTAGGTACTGGTTGTGATCATCCGGGGAAAATCCACAGTCAGCGTGAGAGGCCGAGCATCTGTAGTCCATCCTAATTGCTCAGTAAGGAGCCTGTCTCATTGCAACGTGCTGGAAGTCACATGTAGGCCAGGCCAGGTAAAGGTGGCAGATTTCCTTCCTGGAAGAACATCAGTTTATTGATGTCATCGACAATTGTAAAGGATCACAAGTGGGCACAAGGGGACCAGGATAAAGCAGCGGGCACTGCAGCATGTGTGATGCCTACTCCAGTGATCAGTAGAATCTTGCTTTACTAAAGTCTGGGAAAGTTCTGTTAACACAATCCATCTCTTTAATTGCAGTTCCATCAGTCAGAGATCAATGCAGGGTGAGGTGCTCCAGCGTATGGTGGATCAGGCAGTGCTGCCCCTGGTGGAGAGGATTCGCATGTGTCATTATCCGTTTACCTGTAATGAGTGCAGCGGGAACTGCAAACATAAAATGATAACACCCTGAAGAGGGCCTTCTGCATTTAAATATAAAATTAAAAACAGTTTGCCTTCCTGTGAAGACTCTGCTTTGATTCTCTCGAAACGTACAGATATACAGAAACAGTCCTCGAATCAGTTGGCTGAGGTAGGCCTCAGTGTTATTACCTGTTTGCTGATCAGTCGAAAAGTGTGGTGCTGGAAAAGCACAGCGGGTCTGCCAGCCTCTGAGGAGCAGGAGAGTCGACAACTCTGGGTTCAGCAAATTAGATCATCCCTCGGGCAACGTGGTAAAAGCTTCACTGAAGTTCTTCAGGAAGTCTCCCGACGGAGAAAAGGAAAACAGGAAAACATTATCATCTTTAACTGTAAATGCTAAGTGGCTGTATTCATAAACAAAATAACATAGAAAACAAAATAAATATGCATCGACATATAAATAAATGTTTCGGGCATAAGCCCTTCGACAGGGAACTTGTGCCTGAAACGTTGACTCTCCTGCTCCTCGGATGCTGCCCAACCTGCTGTGCATTTCCAGCACCACACTTTTCAAATCTGACTCTCCAGTACCTGCAGTCCTCACTTTCTCTCATTTGTTTGTCTACAAGGTTGGAGGGTTCAAATCTCCTTTCCTGTTTCAAATCTCTACCCAACTGCAGGCCTGATCCCAGTGCAACCTCTGTACTGTGGGTGAGGCAAGGTCCAGAATTCACCCCAATGAGGTCAGGGTTCAGACCCATACACTGTCAGCACCGATCTACTGTACACTCCTGACAGCCTTGTCAATCCCCATCCAGGCCCTGAGTCCGAGTTGCTGTACAACATACACTTTTAACAGCATGTGGTAGCCTGGAGCTAAGGATAGGGTTTAAGGAATCTCCTATTTCTCACAACTGACCAGGAATCTCAATCGCTCTTCCCACCCACTATCGAGGTGTGTCGGAAGGATTTACCCAACCTATTTGGCTGCTTTAGGAACCTTCCATGGCTGAGAATGTGTTGCTGGGAAAGTACAGCAGGTCTTGCAGCATCCAATGAACAGGAAAATCGACGGTTCGGGCCGGAACCCTTCATCAGCTGCATGACCTGATGCTCTTTTCCAGCAACACACTCTCAACTCTGATCTCTAGCATCTGCCGACCTCACTGTCTCCGAGGTGATTTCAACCTTCCATGCCTGTCAAGTCACTTTTGGAAAACTGTGCGCAATTCTGGTCGCCCTGCTATAGGAAAGATGTTGTGAAACCTGAAAGGGTGCAGAAAAAATTTACAAGCATGTTGCCAGGGTTGGAGGATTTGAGCTGTAGGGAGAGGCTGAACAGACTGAGGCTATATTCCCTGGAGCGTTGGAGGCTGGGGAGTGACATTATAGAGGTTTACAAAATCATGAGGGACATGGATAGGGTGAATAGTCAAGGTCGTTTCCCCAGGGTAGGGGAGTCCAAAACTAGAGGGGCATAGGTTTAAGGTGAGATGGAAAGGTTTAAAAGGGCCCTAAGGGGCAACTTTTTCATACAGAGGGTGTGTGGAACGAGCTGCCAGAGGAAGTGGTGGAGGCTGGTACAATTACAGCATTTAAGAGTCATTTGGATAAGTTCTTGAATAGGAAATGCCAAGTGCTGGCAAAATCTGGTCGGCATGGACAAGTTGGACTGTGCTGTACAACTCTATGTCGTGGAATGCGAATTGAACACAGAGCTCCTGGCTCAGAGGCAGGAATACTACTCACCACATCACAAAATCTGCACAGTCGCTCAAAACCCCCCTATGGAGCTCAAAGCCTCCGAGCACTGAGCACTGTCAGAGCCATCTGGTGGTTGAAATGTGGCGATGGATGTCAAATATTTCACGGAATATTTGGTAAAACAAAGCAATCCGGCCTGGACTCCTGGTTGTGATCAATCCCTCAACCAACATAAACATGGTACCTGTTCACCCATTCCAGCTTCACAGGCATGTTAAGAAACAGATTTTGTACAGAGATCTGTAGTGAAGCAGTTAGAAACATCGAATCCTTGTGTGGTACGGTGGCTCAGTGGTTAGCACTGCTGCCTCACAGCACCAGGGACCCGGGTTTGATTCCAGCCTCGGGCGCCTGTCCGTGTGGAGTTTGCACGTTCTCCCCGTGTCTGCGTGGGTTTCCTCCCACAGTCCAAAGATGAAGTTATAAATCACACAACACCAGGTTATAGTCCAACAGGTTTAATTGGAAGCACTAGCTTTCGGAGCACCGCTCCATCAGGTGGACAGTTCAAAGGTGAGCAGGTTAAGTGAATTGGCCATGTTAAATTGCCCATAGTGTTAGGGAAGTCCAGAACTAGGGGTCACAGTCTAAGAATAAGGGGCACGTCATTCAGGACTCAGATGTATAGGCTAGGTGTATTAGTTACGGGAATGGGTCTGGGTGAGAGGTTTGGCATGGGCCGAAGGGCCAGTTTCCATGCTGTCTATGATTCAATTCTCCAAGTTGTGTTTAACTTTCCCAGTTCTGCCCTTGTCTTTCTGATTTTTTTTTCATTCTATCATGGAATAAGGGCAACGTTGGCTGAGCCAGCATTTTTTTTCATAGCCAATTGCTCTCAGGGCATTAATGCAGTTCATGTGGAGACACCAGAGTAATGTTAGCAATAGAGTACAGGGACCCGGGAGCAGCCATGTAATTCTGAGTTGGAATGGCACGGGGCTTGGGAAGGAACTTGGAGGGGTCATAATCCATGTATCTATTACCCTTGCCCTTTTGAAGCGGTAGACAGTCGCCTCAGACATGACGGGCTGAATGGCCTCCGCCCATGCTGTCACATTCATTGAGGTTGTGGGTTGTGGAAGGTGTTGTGGAAGAAGGCTTGGTGAGTTGCTGCAGCACATCGAAACATAGAAAATAGGTTCAGGAGTAGGCCCTTCAGCCATTTGAGCCTGCACCACCATTCAATAGGATCATGGCTGATCATGCAATCTCAATATTCCACTCTCTCTTAGGGTCCAGCTCCATCTTGAATATTTCTCATGAATCGGCCCCAACAGCTTCCTGTGGGAGAGAATTCCACAGGTTCACAGCTCTCTGAAATTCTTCCTCATCTCAGTCCTGAATGACGTACCCCTCATTCTTTGACTGTGACCCCTAGTTCTGAACGTCCCCAACATCAGGAAGATTCTTCCTGTATCTAGCCTGTCCAGACCCATCAGGATTTTGTACGTTTCTATGAGATCTCCCCTCATTCTTCTAAATTCCATATCAGACTGGAATCGCGGAACAATAGAGCAAACAAGAAGGCCATTCATCCCATCCTTTCTATCTCTTTCAGGGAGCTAGCCGATTTGACGTTTTCCCTTTGCTCTTTGTCCTAGCTCCTTCAAGTTATTTCTCTTTGAGTATTTATGCTCGTTCATGAAATTTATACTCGGGATAAAAGACACTAATATTACCAGACCACGGGGCAGTTCTATTGTAAGAGAGGGGAGAGCTGGAGGAGGAGAGACCTTCATGCTAACTTCAGCGGGGACAGGATGTGAACTGACACTATCAACGTCACTCTGTATCTGACAAACTGATCATCCGGGCAATGAGCTAGCCGACCCCCAGTAACACGAAACACAACTTGAAACAACTCTGGGTTCAGCAAATTAGATCATCCCTCGGGCAACGTGGTAAAAGCTTCACTGAAGTTCTTCAGGAAGTCTCCCGATGGAGAAAAGGAAAACAGGAAAACATTATCATCTTTAACTGTAAATGCTAAGTGGCTGTATTCGTAAACAAAATAACATAGAAAACAAAATAAATATGCAGGAAATATGCCAGCTCTTTCTATTTACCTCTGGCTTTCTCCCCCCTCCCCCAATGCCTTCTTCACCCACCCACACCCCCCTCAACCTCCCACACCCCCTCCCTCACCCTCCCACATCCCCCCAACCCATCTCACACCCACCCACATCCCCTCCTCCTCACCAGCCCCTTTCTCACCCTCCCCAACCCCTCCCTCACCCTCCCACACTGCTCCCCCCTCCAACCCCTCCCACCGCCCCTCCCACACCCTCCCACACCCCTCCCCCTCTCCAACCCCTCCCACACACACCCTTTTTCCAACCCCTCCCACACCCACCCACACCCCCTCCCTCACCCTCCCAACCCCTCCCACATCCCACTAACCCCCCCACACCCACCCACATCCCCTCCCCCTCACCAGCCTCTTCCTCACCCTCCTCAACCCCTCCCTCACCCTCCCATACCCCTCTCCCCTCTCCAACCCCTCCCACACCCCTCCCCCCTCTCCAACCCCTCCCACACCCACCCACACCCCTCCCCCTCTCCAACCCCTTCCTCACCCTCCCCAACCCCTCTCTCATTCTCCCACATCCCTCCCCCCTCTCCAACCCCTCTCACATCCCTCCCCCCTCTCCAACCCCTCCCACACCCACCCAGACCCCCTCCCCCTCTCCAACATCTCCCACACCCACCCACACCCACTCCCCCTCACCAGCCCCTTCCTCACCCTCCCCAATCCCTCCCTCATTCTCCCACATCCCTCCCCCTCCCCAACCCCTCTCACACCCTCCCATATCCCTCTCCCCTCTCCAACTCCTCCCACACCCTCCCACACCCCTCCCACTCTCCAACCTCTCCCACATTCCTCCCCCTCTCCAACCCCTCCCACACCCTCCCACACCCCTCCCCATCTCCAACCCCTCCCACACCCCTCCCACTCTCCAACCTCTCCCACACCCTCCCACATTCCTCCCCCTCTCCAACCCCTCCCACACCCTCCCACACCCCTCCCCATCTCCAACCCCTCCCACACCCCTCCCCCTCTCCAACCCCTCCCACATCCTCCCACACCCCCTTCCCCTCCCCAATCCCTCCCTCATCCTCCTACACCCTCCTCCCCCAACCTGCTCCCTGATCCTTCCACAGCCCCGCTCCCCCCTCTGCTCCCTCATCCTCCCATACCCACCTCACCCACTCTCCTCAACCCCTCCCCGATCCTCCCACTGCCCTGACCCTCCCCATCCCCTACGCGTCCTTGATCCTCCCCGACATTCGCCTCCCTCCTCCAAGTCTCCCCATCCAATGCCTCCCTTCCCCCTCTCCAACCCTCCCCACCCAATCCATCCCCTCCCCTCTCCAATCCTCCCACCCAACCCATCGCCTCCCCTCTCCAATCTTCCCCACCGAACCCATCCCCAACCCTCCCCACCCAACCCAACCCCTCCCACTCTGACCCTCCCCACCCAACCTCTCCCCTCCCACTCTGACCCTCCCCACCCAACATCTCCCCTCCCACTCTGACCCTCCCCACCCAACCCATCCCCTCCCACTCTGACCCTCCCCACCCAACCTCTCCCCTCCCACTCTGACCCTCCCCAACCAACCTCTCCCCTCCCACTCTGACCCTCCCTAATCAACCCTTCCCCTTCCCTTTACAGCAGGGGAATGGTTTAAGACAAAATGATATAGAAACAGAATTAGGCCATTCGGCCCATTGAGTCTGCTCCATTATTTGATCATGGCTGCTATGTTTCTCAACCCCCGTTCTCCTATCTTCTCCCTGTAACCTTTGATCTCCTTACTAATCAAGAACCTCCCTGTCTCTGTCTTCAATACACTCAGTGACTTGGTCGCCACAGCAATGAGTTCCATCGATTCACCACCCTCTAGCTGAGGCTGTGCCCTTGGGTCCTAGTCTCTCCTACGAGTAGAAACATCTTTTCCACGTCCACTCTATCCAGGCCTCTCAGTATTCTGTAAGTTTTCATCAGATTTCCCCCTTACTTTGCTAAAGTCCCTTGAGCACAGACCCAGAGTCCTCAACTGCTCCTCATTCGACAAGTCCTTCATCCTCAGGACCATTCCCGTGAACCTTCTCTGGCTACACACCCCCTCCCCCTACCCCCACAACTCCAGCACATCCTTCCTCAGATACGGGGCCCAAAACTGCTCACAGAGTTCCAAATGCGGTCTGACCAAATTATACAGTTTTCATCAGTACATCTCTGCTCTTGAACTCTCGTTCTCCCGAAATGAATGCTAACACTTGCCTTCCTCAATGTCAATTGAGCTTGCCTGTTGACTACACAGGGTGCACAGATCGTGAGGTATGCTTGGAAAAGGAGTTTGAGAAAATCCTGACCACAACCACCTGATGAAGGAGCAGTGCTCCAAAGGTTGGTGCTTCTAAATAAACCTGTTGGACTATAACCTGGTGTTGTGTGATTTGTAACTGTGAGAAAACTCATTAACCTCAAGCAGAGAAACCTGGCAAAACTGACTCGTCTCTGATTCCTGCTAGGATTCAGTCCAAAGCTGTTTAAACAACTGAAGCCAGTAGATTCAGCCGCTTGAAGATTCATTTATTTAACCACTTCAGATTTCGGTAAGGTCAGAGTTGGTCCGAAGGGGGGTGGGATTGTGTTCGAATACTGTCTGGAGGAATGGGAATGTGAGTCCCCACTTGCTCAGTAATCTCCTCCATCTCCCTGCCCACCCCCCCCCCCACCCCCCACGTCCTGTCACCTCCCCTGCGTTAATGGTTTTTCCAGAATTTTCCAAGAAATTCTCCACATTCCAGTACTTGTTTCAGGCGGTTCCAGTGTGAACTCTTGCCAAACAGCGCATGCTGCAGTCCCTCTAGTCTTCGACAAACACTCCCCGGGGAAATGTAATAGCCAGTGCTGAGGAATATTCCTAAAGAAATGGGAAATGTGAACTCAATGCATCGTTTTAGATAATGCGGAGCAGTCAGTTCCTGGAAGAGGCTGAGTTTGACTCTTTACACTCAGTACTGAAACATTGACTTCTCCACCTCCTGATGCTGCCTGCCTTGCTGTGTTCCTCCAGCCTCCTGCTTGTCCCTCCTGATGCTGCCTGGCTTGTTGTGTTCTCCCAGCCTCCTGCCTGTCCCTCCTGATGCTGCCTGGCTTGCTGTGTTCTCCCAGCCTCCTGCTTGTCCCTCCTGATGCTGCCTGCCTTGCTGTGTTCCTCCAGCCTCCTGCCTGTCCCTCCTGATGCTGCCTGGCTTGCTGTGTTCCTCCAGCCTCCTGCCTGTCCCTCCTGATGCTGCCTGCCTTGCTGTGTTCCTCCAGCCTCCTGCCTGTCCCTCCTGATGCTGCCTGCCTTGCTGTGTTCCTCCAGCCTCCTGCCTGTCCCTCCTGATGCTGCCTGGCTTGCTGTGTTCTCCTGCCTTCTGAATTTCTCCAGTTTCCTCATTTCCCCTCCCCCCACCTTGTCTCAGTCAAATCCCTCGAACTCAGCACCGCCTTCCTAACCTGCAAACATCTTCCTGACCTCTCCGCCCCCACCCCCACTCCGGCCTATCACCCTCACCTTGACCTCCCTCCACCTATCGCATTTCCAAAGCCCCTCCCCCAAGTCCCTCCTCCCTACCTTTTATCTGAGCCTGCTGGACACACTTTCCTCATTCCTGAAGAAGGGCTGTTCCTTGGATGCTGCCTGACCTGCTGCGCTTTTCCAGCAACAGTTCTGATCTCCAGCATCTGCAGCCCTCACTTTCTCTCTTCTGCTTGTCTACCTTGGATTCCAGTATCTGTCGATTTTTTGAACCCAACTGTCTTTATACTCACTGGCTAAATGTTAACAGTCATGAGGAGCTAAATGGCCAACTCCTGCTCCTATTTCTCATTGCTCTGACTTGTTCCATGCTCCACGATGCTATCCAGATCATTTATGCCAAACGTCGCAAAATGAGGAGTATTGCATTTATATAGCACCTTCAGTGCTCAGGGTAGCCCAAGGTGCACTACAACCAATGAGGCGGTTGTGAAGTGTGGTCGCTGTTTGGGATATGCCAGTTAGCTCGTGCACAGTAAGCTGCGTCCAGCAGCAATGTGTTAATGACGCGGCTATCAGTTTACTGGGATGTAGCTAAAGGGATAAGTATTGACCAGGGCCCCAGCCTCACGGGTACCACGTCAGTCTTGGTTTAACATCTCATCCAAAAGCTAGTATCTGTGATGGTGCACCACACCCCTGGGAGGGCCAGGCCGGAAGGATAAACCAGAACAAACTTGCAAAGGATGCATACAGATCTGACTCAACTTGTAACTTTCAAAACGTACCTGCAGTATGTTCATTTCCAATTTCCTCCCCGACCATCTCCTCTGGGAAATGATGAGCTCAAGTCTTTGGAGTGGAACTTGAACTCAACCTTCCTGGTTTGGCACGGTGTGTGGTACACATTAAGCCAGAAATCTTGTACTTGTGTGTGACATACCACATAATAAAGGAGATGACTCCAATCTGGCATTGCAGAGCTGCTGTGCATCTGTGTCAGCTCCAGCAGGGGTACACACTTGCTAAGAGGGAACAATTGACTCCTATCTGGCACTGCAGTTATTGTAAGTCTCATAGTGTACAGCTCAGTCACATCTCCTTTACATGCTGTACACTGTATGAGCAGAGTGGATGAGATTTGATGCTGGATCCTGTTGGTACCAACACAGCTCTGGTCCATACTATATTGAGTCTCAGGTCTACTATCCAATGTATCCCTCCTCCTCCTGCCACCTCATTAAGGCTCCACTCATAGGATCATAGAGTTATTATGGTGGAGAATGAGGCCATTCGGCTTATCTGTCCATTCTGGCCCTTTGCACAGCATTCCAGTCAATTCCTTTCCCCCTCTCTGTCCATATGGCCCTGAAGGTTGTTTTCTTATTCATTCCCAGGATTTATTCCCCATCCCTAATTACGCAGTCAACGACACATGGGTCTGGAGTCACATATAGGCCAGGTAAGGATGGCAGTTTCATTCCCTAACGGGCATTAGTGAACTAGCTGCAGTTTTCTCACAATTGGCGATAGATTCACGGTTATCATTAGACTCTCAATTCCAGATTTTTATTACATTCAAATTGCACCATCTGCCATGGTAGGATTCGAACCTGGGTCCCCAGGACATTACCTGGATCTCTGGATTGTGATAATATCACAAGACCTTTGCCTCCCACTCAAGGATTCCTTCAATTGCCTGTCCAAAATCTTGATTGAAATCTCCCCGTCGTGGGTAGGAAGTTCCAACTCCCACTCAATGTGTTAAAAAAAGATGTTTTGTTCTCAAAGCCTCTGCATGTGGTGTTGAAAATCCTGTGTTCCTTAGTCCCTGTCATATTAGCTAATGAGAACAGCTCCTCTTTGTCTACCTTATCTAGATCTCACATAATCTTGTACATCTCTGTCGAATCTTGGAAATATATCGCTATTCTTTCAGTGCCAAAATCCTGGAGCTCCCTCCTTCACAACACTGTGAGTCTCTCTACATCCCAGGAACCGCAGCAGATCATGGGGGCACCTTACCCAAGGACAGTTAGGGCCAGGCAACAAAGGTTGACCCAGCCAGCGATGCCACAGCCGGTGAGAGAAGCAGAACATGTGACCTCAGGCCACTTTGTGGGACAGATGGCATTGCACCTCTTCCATCAACCTGAGCTCAATCACCTCCTCCTGATCCTCATCCCCGATTCCTGCTGACCGCTAAGGACTGACAGCCTTCGAGAACACCCAGGAATCTCCCACAGCTGACCACGGACCTCCCAGACTCTTTTCCTGATGTCCAATGAGGCAGGTCCTTCCAGGAAAGAGCAGTAACCAGTTGTCTTAGGCATGGAATCTCCTAGAATCTTGAGAAGCAGTTTTCATCCTTCTCTGTTTTGTCCAGTCCAGGGCAGCACAGTGGCTCAGAAGTTAGCACTGCCGCTTCACAGCACCAGGGACCCAGATTCGATTCCAGCCTCGGGCGACTGTCTGTGTGGAGTTTGCACATTCTCCCCATATCTGCATGGGTTTCTTATGGGTCCTCCAGTTTCCTCCCACAGTCCAAAGATGTGCAAGGTAGGTGGATTGGCCATGCTAAGTTGCCCAAGGTGTTCAGGGAGATATAGGTAGGTGCATTAGTCAGGGGAAATGTAAAGTAATAAGGTTGGGGAATGGGTCTGGGTGGGATTCTCTTTAGAGGACTTGTTGGACCAATTGGCCTGTTTCCATGCTGCAGGGATTCTATGGATACTGTGCAACAAAAACAAATCAAAAGGCATTTGAGCAAATAAAGTCTCGACAAACCATCCACATGTGAATTAAAGAAAATTACTCCTAGTTAATGCAGGAAGGATGCTCCCATTGACTAGGGAGTTCAGAACAAGGGGCTCACAGTTTCAGGATATGCATTGGGCTATTGTGGACTGAGATGAGAAGGAATGTCTTCACCCAGAGAGTGGGGAGCCTGTGGAATTCTCTACCATAGAAAGCAGTTAAAACCAAAACCTTGAATGTTTTCAAGGAGGTAGATATATTTCTCAGGGAGAAGGGATCAAAGGGTTTGGGGAGAGTTGAAAGAGTTGAGTTGGAAGATCAGCCATGATCATATTGAATAGCAGAAGAAGATCAAGGGGCCAAATGGCCTACTCCTGCTGCTATTTTCTTTGCTTAATGGTAGGATAGAGAGTATTTCCTCAGGTATTGAGAGATCAGAACACGGGCATAATCTTTAAAAGATGAACGTGGCCATTCAGAAGTGATTTAGAAAGTATTTTTCTTAAACGTGTTCTGGAATATGTATTGCTGACTGGGCCAGCATTAACTGCCCATCCCTAGTTACTCAGAGGGTAAGCTAAGGGTCAACCACCTCGTTGCTGTGGGTCTCAAGTCATGTCAACCACATTGGGTAAAGATGGCAGGTTTCCTTCCCTAAGGGCATTAGTGAACCAGATGGGTTTTTAACAACAGCAGTTATATGTCACCATGAGGAGAACTTTAAATTCCAGATTTTTATTGAATCCAAATTCTACCAGTGACCATGGTGAGATTTGAACCCATGTTCCCAGAACCTGGAGTTCTGCATTGCTAATCCAGTGATAGCATCATCGCCTCCCATTAAAGGTGGGTAAACCGTTGAGACAAAGGCCAAGTGAAAATGTCAAAAACGAGATTGTCAGACTCTGGGAGAGAAGGATACTGCATAGAACATAAAACAGAGAACGTTACAGCGCAGTACAGGCCCTTCGGCCCTCGATGTTGTGCCAACCTGTGAAACCAATCTGAAGCCCATCTAACCTACACTATTCCATTTTCATCCATATGTCTATCCAATGAACATTTAAATGCCCTTAAAGTTGGTGTATCACCTAACATGTATCAATGACCTAACACCTCCATCCCCACCCCCATTCACCTATTGTACTCAATGCTACTTTCTCCCCACCCCCACCCCCCCATTTATCTCTCCACTCTGCAGGCACCCTGCCTCTATTTCTGATGAAGGGCTTTTGCCCAAAACGTCGATTTTCCTGCTCCTCGGATGCTGCCTGACCTGTTGTGCTTTTCCAGCACCACTCTAATCTAGACTTAAAGTTGGCAAGTCTACTACTGCTGCAGGCAGGCCATTCCATGCCCTTACTACTCTCTGAATACAGAAATTACCTCTGACATCTGTCCTATACCTAACACCCCTCAATTTAAAGCCATGTCTCCTCGGGCTAGTCATCATCATATGAGGGAAAACGTTCTCACTGTCCACCCTATCTAACCCTCTGATTATCTTGTATGTCTCTATTAAGTCACCTCTCAACTTTCTTCTCTCTAATGAAAACAGCCTCAAGTCCCTCGGCGTTTCCTCATAAGACCTTCCCTCCATACCAGGCAACATCCTGGTAAATCTCCTTTGAAACCTTTCCAAAGCTTCCACATCCTTCCTATAATCCAGTGACCAGAAGTGTAAGCAATATTCCTAGTGTGGCCGCACCAGAGTTTTGTACAGCTGCAGCCTGACCTCATGTCTCTGAAACTCAATCCCTCTACCAATAAAAGCTAACACACCGTATGTCTTCTTAGCAACCCTATCAACCTGGGTGGCAACTTTTAGGGATCTATGTACCTGGATACTGAGATCTCTCTGCTCATCTACACTAGCTAGAATCTTACCAAGTTAAAAATCACACAACACCAGGTTATAGTCCAACAGGTTTAATTGGAAGCACAAGCTTTCGGAGCGACGCTCCTTCATCAGGTGGTTGTGGAGGGCACATTGTAAGGCACAGAATTTATAGCAAAAGTTTACAGTGTGATGTAACTGAAAAATACCTTGATTGTCTGTTGAGTCTTTCAGCTGTTCGAATACCATGATAGTTTTAACTTTGTACACCCCAGTCCAACGCCGGCATCTCCAAATCATAGAATCTTACCATTAGCCCAATACTCTTTATTTCTGTTACTCCTTTCAAAGTGAATCACCTCACACTTTTTCTCATTAAAGTCCATTTGCCACTTCTCAGCCTAGCTCTGCAGCTTATCTAAGTCCCTCTGTAACCTGACTGGACCCAAGACAAGTAAATGGAGGTTAGATTATAGATCGGCCATGAGCTGACTCAAGAGTTGGGACAGGCTCAAAGTGGGGCTGACTGGTCTCCTCCTTTCACATGTTTGTAGGTCTTTTTTCTGAAAGCATTGGAGCTTCACAGAGCGCCTTCCTCCATCTATGACCACAGCTTTTCCTGTTGTTCACATTGAGCTAACCTTCAAGGATTTGTCATCTATTTCACGTGGCAGTGCCGGGTGTGCTGAGTGTAGAAACGTTGAGATTTAAATATTTGTGAGCGACTTTGCTGAGGAAGTCGGAATGGGGGGTGGAATCTGGACTTTGGAGTCAAATAGGACCACAATTCTATCAGCAGTATTCTCACCTAGTAAATAAACTCCAGAGTATTTGTCAGGAAGTTTGTCTGTGCTGACGCACATTCACAGACTGCAGTGAGTGCCATGTGACTAAATATCATGTGAGTGAACCCTCAGCATTGGGAATGCAGCTCATTGTTTTGTTCCTCTGCAGGGCCATATAATTGCAAGTTGTTGTTGGCTTAAGAAGGAGCAGGTTGGAGGGGAGTAAGGCATGACAATGAGTGACAATGATTGGCAGGCTGGACAAGTGGGCGTGGTTAGTGACAGAGAATCGTGTGATGAAGTGTCAAGGAACACATCCAACCAGAGCCACCGATTCTGTCCCTGAGTCTGCTTCCTTGGCCACTCTCTTCCAAACAAACCCTTATTGCAGCGTACTTTGTTGGAAACAGCTCAAACAGCTTGGGTTTAGTGTCTGACTGAGCCAGGACAGGTCACAGACGATTGTACCATTCCCTGATGGAAGATGCCCGGCTTTCCGGGTGGAATTGCGTGAGAGTTCAGTGTGGCACCCTTAGACAAGTGGCCAGTGTTTCACCTAGGGCCAAATGAGCTCAGTGTTAACAGGGTAGTGAGGTTCTCGGGATAGCAACAGTTATATATTCAGCGAGAGGGGACACATGGGGTTCTTTGTTATGATCCCTTCCTTGCATGCTCAGATGACACTCTGCTGATGTGCCTCTCCCCAGTCACACAATGCAATTATGAAAGGTATAGCAGGGATGTCAATCAAGGAGGGGCTTAGGGGTTTCAACAGAGTAATGGATGTCAGCACTGTCAGCACAGAATTCATACCCTGGCTCAGAGCAAGGGTATCCAATAGTCACATGAAACAGCTAATCCCCTGCTTGATTGACAGCTCTGACTGTCTGACCTCTGCTATTAATGTTCCGATGAGGGTCGATGGGCCTGTACTGTGCTGTAATGTTCTATGCTCTAATGTTTAGTTACACAAGATCAAGGGTTTTCAAATTCCTGCAATTTCACCGTTTGAAATCTTAAAAGATCTCAACAATTGACTCTTTAATACCCAACGGCAGGAAGGAGTCTTCTTTTTGAAAAACAAAAGAGCAAGCTTTCAATGATTTTTAAATGCTTTACAGTATTATATCCCCAGCCTGCCATTACTATAGTGCTAATTTCTCCCACTACCTCTGGCTGCATGTGTACAATTTATGCAAATGATTTGGATGAAAATGTAGGTGGTCTGATTGGTAAGTTTGTAGGCGGCACAGACATTGTGGATAGTGAGGAAGCTTGTGAAAGGACACAGCAGGATGTAGACCAGTTGGAAGGTTGGAGGGGGAGGAGAAATGACAGATGAAGTTTAATCTGGACCAGCATCAGGTGATGCATCTTGGGAGGTCAAATGCAAGAGGGAGGTGTTTGGTAAATGGCAGGACCCTTTGCAACATAGATTTTGGGGTGGCACGGTGGCTCAGTGGTTAGCACTGCTGTCTCACAGCACCAGGGTCCCAGGTTCAATTCCAACCTTGGGCCACTGTCTGTGTGGAGTTTGCACGTTCTCCCCGTGTCTGCGTGGGTTTCCTCCGGGTGCTCTGGTTTCCTCCCACAATCCAAAGATGTGCAGGTCAGGTGGATTGGCCATGCTAAATTGTCCATAGTGTTAGGTGCATTAGTCAGAGGGGAATGGGTCTGGGTGGGTTGCTCTTCGGAGGGTCGGTGTGGACTGGTTGGGCCAAAGGGCTTGTTTCCACACTGTCGGGAATCGAATCTAATCTAATCAACAAGTCCACACCGACCCGCCGAAGCGCAACCCACCTATTCCCCTACATTTACCCCTTTTACCTAACATTACGGGCAATTTAGCATGGCCAATCCACCTGACCTGCACATCTTTGGACTGTGGAAGGAAACCGGAGCACCCGGAGGAAACCCACACAGATACGGGGAGAATGTGCAAACTCCACACAGTCAATCGCCTGAGTCGGGAATTGAACCCGAGTCTGTGGCGCTGTGAGGCAGCAGTGCTAACCACTGTGCCACCGTGCCGCCCACTGTGCCATCATGCCGCCCACATATAGAGGGCGCCCACATATAATCATATAGAGGGATCTTGGGGTGCAACTTGTTAGCTCCCTGAAAGTAACATAAGTGGACATGGTGGGAAAGAAGGCATATGGCATGCTTGCCTTCATCACTTGGGGCATTGAGTATAAAAGTTGGCAAGTCATCTTGCAGCTGCATAAAACTTTAGTTTGGCTACATTTGGAGTATTGTGTACAGTTCAATTTGCTGACTACAGGAAGGATATGGAAGCTTTGGAGAGGGAGCATAAGAGGTTTACCAGGATGTTGCCTGGTAGTGTATTAGCTCAAAGGGAGGCTGGACAAACTTCAATTGTTTTCCCTCGAGCGTTGGAGGCTGAGGGATGAGCTGATAGAAGTACTGTATATAAAATTATGAGAGGCATGGAGAGGGGAACGGTTGGAGTCTTTTTCCTAGGGTGGGAGTGTTCAATGCTAGGGGGTGTAGGTTTACGATGAGAGAGGGAAAGTTTAAAAGAGATATGTGAGGAACATTTTTTACACACAGAGGGTGGTCAGTGCCTGGAACACACTGCCAGGGGAAGTGTTGGAAGCAGTTACATTTTAGAGGATTTAGACAGACACATGAACAGGCAGAAAATAGAGGGATATGGACCATGTGCCGGCAGATGGGATTAGTTTAGAGTGACATCATGGTCAGTACAGACATGGTGAGCTGATGGGTCTGTTATTGTGCTGTTCCATGTTCTATATAGAGTGCAGTGGGTGAATGGCAGAGCCACGGCTGGATTTGAAGTGCACAAGGAGCCACGGGGTTGTTTGTAGCCAGAGATGGGGGTTGAGGGGGAAAGCTCATACCAAAACTGCCCTCCCTCACAACTCCTGCCCAATCACCACCCTCTCCCCACTCTGAAAATCCCTTAATTACTGAGACTCTGGGTGTGACAAGCATGTTCCTGACTGCAACTAACCACTCTTGAGAATGAATACACTTCCACTTGCAGGAGTGGCCAGAAACAGGGACTATAAATATAAATGATAGCACTAATCATTAACAGAGCTGGGAATTCAGGTGAAATCTCCTCACCTAGAGAGTGGGGAGAATGTGGACCCCACTCCCCGAGGGAGCGATGAGGTGAATATGGCAGACACAGTTAACAGGAGTCTGGAGAAATACAAGTGGGAAAATGGAATAAAAGGGCATGTTGATGAGGTTGGATGTAGGAGGCTCATGTGGAGCATCACACCAGCTCTAGCGTCGCACCGAGGGGCACTTCTTTCTTTTGTGGGATGTGGGCGTCCCTGGTATCACCAATCTTTGCTCCCATCCCTAATTGCCTGCGTGACTTGCTGAGCCAATTTCAAAGGGGTCCCCAAAGCCTGTCCACCATCTACAAGGCACAAGTCAGGAGTGTGATGGAATACTCCTCACTTGCCTGGATGGGTGCAGCTCCAACAACACTCAAGAAACTCGACACCATCCAGGACAAAGCAGCCCACTTGACTGGTATGACATTCACAGGTGACGTTCACTCCCTCCACCACTGACACCCAACAACAGCAGTGTGTACCACCAACAAGGTGCATGGCAGAAATTCACTAGAGCTCCTTCCACAGCACTTTCCAAATCTACGACCGCTACCATCTCAAAGGACGAGGTCAGCAGACACTTGGGAGCATCACCAGCAGTAAGTTGCCTCCAAGCCATACACCATCCCGACTTGAAAACATATCGCTGTTCCTTCAACGCCCCTGGGTCATATTCCAGGTAATCCCGCGCTGTGGCCTTCACTACGTGGACTGCAGTGGTTCAAGAAGGCAGCTCACCACCACTTTCTCAAGGCAAAAGTGAGGACTGCAGATGCTGTAAACCAGAGTTTAGATCAGAGTGGTGCTGGAAAAGCACAGCAGGTCAGGCAGCATCCGAGGAGCAGGAAAATCAACGTTTCGGGCAAAAGCCCTTCTCAAATGCTGCCCTCGGATGCTGCCTGACTTGCTGTGCTTTTCCAGCACCACTGATCTAAACACCCCTTTCTCAAGGTCCAGCCAGTGACACCTACATGACAGCAGTGAATTTTGAAGAAGTCAATCAAATTGCCATGGGCCCAGGGTCACAGTCCACACAAGGAGGGCAGATTTCCTTCCTTAAAGGGCATCAGTGAGGCAGATGGGTTTGTACAGCAATCAATGATAGTTTCACAGTCACTCTCACAGAGACTAGATTGCAGTTCTAGATTTATTAATCAAATATAAATTCCAGCAGCTCCCGTGGTGGGAATTAGAATCAGAAAATCACCCTGTGCTTCTGGATTACTAATCAACAACTATACTGCTTTCTTCACAGACTGAGCTCCATTGCGACAGTTCTCCTGACTTGCTTGAAGTCATATCAATCAGCACAGAGCAATTTTCTACATGACAGTTCTACCCTAAAGAACGTATTCACCAGTTGAAATACCAGCAAGCAAAGAAGTTGCAAGGCTGTTATTATTAATTTGGAGTTGGCATTGCTGAGTTAGCTGCTTTTATACTCTGGTGATCTCTCGCAGTCTGCCGAATTCTGTGCTTGCCTGCGGTGCTGTTGTTTTGCACATGAGTGGGTCTTTAAAAATATATTTTCTGGCTCGGTCTCACTTGCTGATGAGGAATGGAATGAACTGTTAAAAAGAAAGGTCACAAACCTGCCCTCTGTCCCTCCATGCCTCCCAACTTCCCCCGCTCTGTTCCACAGCGTTAGCTCCTCAAACATTAAGCAGCAATGTATCAGACAGGATGGAAAACAGCCATTCAGTTCATCAGGTTATAGTCCAACAGGTATATTTGGAAGCACTAACTTTCGGAGCGGTGCTCTGAAAGCTAGTGCTCCAAATGTACCTGTTGGACTATAACCTGGTGTTGTGTGATTTTTAACTTTGTCCACCCCAGTCCAACACCAGCACCTCCAAGTCATTTAGTTCACAGATGTCTGTGCAATCGCTTTGAAACCAGTCCTTTCTGAATTTCCTTCCAAAATTTCCCATACTCAGTATATTTTCAGTTCCCTTTCAGTGCTTCCAAATAAACCTGTTGGACTATAACCTGATGAACTGAATGGCTGTTTTCCTTCCTCTCTGATACATTGCTGCTTGATGTTTGAGGAGCTAACTGGTTTTGGAACAGAGCGGGGAAGTTGGCAGATGTGGAGGGACACTTATTTTATAAGCTTTAATTGAATTTTCTTCCTTTCGCTTACAGGCAGTGCATACCAGAACATAACAACTTAGAGTCAGAAAAATGTACAGCACGGAAATAGACCTTTTGGTCCAACTTGTCCATGCTGACCAGATATCCTTCTCTGCAGCAAGTTTACCCTGACTGTGCCCCAACCTGTTGGATGTTTTGAAAACAAAAAATGCTGGAAATCGCAGCAGGTCGGGCAGCATCCGTGGGGAGAGAGTGAGCTAATGTTTCGGGTCTACGTGTTGGATGGGTTGCTGCTCGTGGTGCAGTGTGTGCAGGCTCCTTCCCTTTGTAAATTTGTGCCCTTTTTGCAATGAGGTCTTAAGTGTCATAGAGTCGTAGAGATTTACAGCATGGAAACAGACCCTTCAGTCCACGCCAACCATATATCCCAACCCAATCTAGTCCCACCTGCTAGCACCCGGCCCATATCCTTCCAAACCCTTCCTTTGATCTGGATGAAGGGACTGGGGGCATTCTAGCGAAGTTTGCCGATGATACAAAGTTAGGTGGACAGGCAGGTAGTACTGAGGAAGTGGGGAGGCTGCAGAAGGATCTAGACCGTTTGGGAGAGTGGTCCAGGAAATGGCTGATGGAATTCAATGTGAGCAAATGCGAGGTCTTGCACTTTGGAAAAAAGAATACAAGCATGGACTACTTTCTAAATGGTGAGAAAATTCGTAAAGCCAAAGTACAAAGGGATCTGGGAGTGCTAGTCGAGGATTCTCTAAAGGTAAACATGCAGGTTGAGTCCGTGATTAAGAAAGCGAATGCAATGTTGTCAATTATCTCAAGAGGGTTGGAATATAAAAGCACCATTGTGCTACTGAGACTTTATAAAGCTCTGGTTAGGCCCCATTTGGAGTACTGTGTCCAGTTTTGGTCCCCACACCTCAGGAAGGACATACTGGCACTGGAGCGTGTCCAGCGGAGATTCACACGAATGATCCCTGGAATGGTAGGTCTGACATACGAGGAACAGCTGAGGATCCTGGGATTGTATTCATTGGAGTTTAGAAGATTAAGGGGAGATCTAATAGAAACTTACAAGATAATATATGGCTTGAAAAGGGTGGACGTTAGGAAATTGTTTCCGTTAGGTGAGGAGACTAGGACCCGTGGACACAGCCTTAGAATTAGAGGGGGTAAGTTCAGAACAGAAATGCGGAGACATTTATTCAGCCAGAGAGTGGTGGGCCTGTGGAATTCATTGCCGCGGAGTGCAGTGGAGGCTGGGAGGCTAAAACTCTTTAAGGCAGAGATTGATAAATTCTTGATGTCACAAGGAATTAAGGGCTACGGGGAGAATGCGGGTAAGCGGAGTTGAAATGCCCATCAGCCATGAATGAATGGCGGAGTGGATCGATGGGCCGAATGGCCTTACTTCCACTCCTATGTCTTATGGTCTTATTCATATACCCATTCAAATGCCTCTTAAATGCTGTAATTGTACCAGCCTCTACTACATCCTCTGGCAGCTCATTCCATACACGTACCACCCTCTGCATGAAAACATTGCCCCATAGCTCACTTTTATATCTTTCCCCTCTCACCCTAAACCTATGCTCTCTAGTTCTGGACTCCCCGACCCCAGGGAAAAGACTTTGCCTATTTACCCTATCCATGCCCCTCATAATTTTGTAAACCTCTGTAAGCCTCCTGGAGCCTCCGACGCTCCAGGGAAAACAGCCCCAGCCTGTTTAGCCTCTCCCTATAGCTCAAATCCTCCAACCCTGGCAACATCCTTGTAAATCTTTTCTGAATCCTTTCAAGTTTCACAACATCTTTCCGATAGGAAGGAGACTAGAATTGCACGCAATATTCCAACAGTGGCCTAACCAATGTCCTGCCTTAAAACATTTTCTCTGTCCATTTGGGGAGCTAGAGGGGACTTGACTGGTTGGGTGCTGAATGGATGTTTCCACTTGTGGGAGAATCTGGAAGTAAGGGTCAGATTTTAAGAATGACTATAAAGTCTTTGGAGATGAACGTCAGTTGGGATGGCGCTACATAAATGCAAGTCTTTCTTTTCAGTTCTCACCGAGCTGCATGAGGGCAGTAGGACCCACGGGAGCTCTGTAGAAACTGCAAACAACGTACGTCAAGACAGTAACTAGAGTGGAACTGATTGTTAGGTGTTTGGTCCAAACTATTTAGCATCACATCTCCGAGAGAGAGAGAGAGAGAGTAGGGGGGAGCTAGCAGAAAACAATCAGGACTGAAGGATCTGTGTCAGACAGAAGTTGCTGGATTCTCAGCTCCAAACAGAGGAACTTCAGAAAATCTCCAACTCTCTGACTGTGGGAAAAAGCCTTCTCTGCGTTTTAACCAGGAGCACAGAGGGCGGAATGCAGTTAGGCAAGGACTGGATCCAAGCTTCTGTGAGATTGGGAACTCCAGAGTCGCTTCTACTCCAAAGCCCAGCTGGAAGCCGGAGCTGAGACTCCCAACATGAACTCCAACTTCCAGCTGCCCCGTCCTTTGAAGAGAGCTCAGCACTTGGCCGGCTGCAGGACGGTGAGAGTGGCCATTCTGGGCCAAGGGGCTGTGGGGAAAACTGGTAAGGAGCACAAAATCAAAACTCATTTCTCTTTTTTTTTCTTCCGGAGGCTATCCAGATCTGTTGCTTCATCTTGCACAGCAGAGAAACTGAACAGGAATCCCAGTGATTTAGCAGGGCAAGGACTAGGCAGTGTTTGGAATTATTGGTTGTTCAGGAGGGCTAGAGTTACACCGAGTTCCGGCTGTCACAGCACATTAGGGTCATTACGACAAAGGAGGAGGCCTTTCTGCCCATCCATGCTGGCCCTCTGCAGAATCCAATCGGGTCCCATTGGCCCTGCTCTATCCTGTAACGCTGCACGTTTAATCCCCCTGCACAATGATTGATCAGGGTTGAAGGGGTCTCCCTGTATAATTGTATATTCATGTTTATTCAGTGTCAAATAATTCATACTCAACCCTATAACACTGGGTTAAAAATCACGCAACACCAGGTTATAGTCCAACAGGTTTAATTGGAAGCACTAGCTTTCGGAGCGCTGCTCCTTCATCAGGTGGAACAGTGTCCCTATCTCTGGACTAGAAGGTCGAAGTTCATGTTCCATTGAATCATATGGTACAGAAGAGACTCTTCAACCCATCGAGTCTTCACTGCCAAAAGTACACTGTGGCCTACTCCTCAAATGCTCATCCAAGTGCTTTTTAAAGTTTGTGAGGTTTCCCACCTTAACGACTCTCCCAGGCAGTGTGTTCCAGACCCCCAGCACCCAGCAAGACTTGATCAACAGGGCCAGCGGGCTGCAGAGTGGCAGATGGAGTTTAATTTAGATAAATGTGAGGTGTTGGTAAGACAAACAAAGGCAGGACTTACACAGTTAATGGTAGATCCTGGAGAATGTTGACTAATAGAGAGATTTAGGGGTGAGGTGCATAGTTTCTCGAAAGTGTATTTGCAGTTAGACAGGGTGGTGAAGACAACATTTGACACGTTTGCCTTCATTGCTCAGAGCACTGAGTATAGGAGTTGGGACGTCATGTTGCAGTTGTATGGGGTGTTGGTGAGGCCACGCTTGGAGTGCTGTGTACAGTTCTGGTCACCCTGCTATAGGAAGGATATTATTAAATTGGAAAGGGAGCACAAAAGATTTCCAAGAATGTTACCACAGCTGAAGGGTTTGCGTTATAAGAGAGATTGGGACTTTTTTCATTAGAGGTTTATATAATCGTGAAGGGCATAGATAAGGTGAGTAGCAAAGCTCCTTTCCCCAGAGTAGGTGACTTCAAAACTAGGGATCATAATTTTTAGGCGAGAGGGGAAAGATTAAAAGGGACCTGAGGGGCAACTTTTTTAACAGAGGGTGGTTTGCATGTGGAATGAACTGTCAGAGGAAATGATAGATGCAAGTACAGATACAACATTGGTAGAGATTAGATTAGATTCCCTACAGTATGGAAACAGGCCCTTTGGCCCAACAAGTCCACACTGACCCTCCGAAGAGTAACCCACCCAGACCCATTACCCTACCCCATATTTACCCCTGACTAATGCACCTAACACTATGGGCAATCTAGCATGGCCAATTCACCTAACCTGCACATCTTTGGACTGTGGGAGGAAACCGGAGCACCTGGAGGAAACCCACGCAGACACAGGGAGAATGTGCAAACTCCACAGAGACAGTCACTCAAGTTTGGAATTGAACCCAAGACCACATTTGGACAGGTACGTGAATAGGAAGAATTTAGAGGGATATGGGCTAAACACAGGCAAATGGAACTGGTTTAGTTTGGGAAACCTGGTCAGCATGGACGAGTTGGGTCGAAGGGTCTGTTTCCATGTTGCGTGACTCTGCCAAGATGTGTCATAACATGGTCAAACAGATTGATTAAAAAATAATTGATTGAAATCACTTCTGATCAGAGCTCATTTGCTTCCTGACAATTTAAACTTTTTTGTTATCTCTTGCCCAGTTCATCTTTCTGTCCTTCACGAAACATTGTGGAGTGGTTAGTTATTAAAGTCTGCAGTTAGCTTCCTGTTGCAGGTAGCCAAACACCAAAACTCCTTCCAAGCTCCTGAGCCTATCTAAACCTCGTTCATCCGGTGGGTCTGACTGTGGGAATGATGGTAATCCTATTCTGAGGTTTTATTTTAGATTACCGACAGTGTGGAAACGGGCCCTTCGGCCCAACCAGTCCACACTAACCCTCCGAAGAGTAACCCACCCAGACCCATTCCCTTAACTAATGCGCCTAACACTACAGGCAATTTAGCATGGCCAATTCATCTAACCTGCACATCTTTGGACTGTGGGAGGAAACCGGAGCACCCGGAGGAAACCCTCGCAGACACGGGGAGAATGTACAAACTCCACACCAGCAGTTGCCCAAGGCAGGAATTGAATCCGGGTCCCTGGTGCTGTGAGGCAGCAGTGCTAACCACTGAGCCACCATCTTTTTCTTCTTCCCCATCTCAGATTTTTAAAAAAGTGATTAATTTCTCAGCCACATTAGGGAGATTTAAACATGGATGATGACAGGATAGTGTAGGGGGACGAGCTGAGAATAGTTCACAGTTCGGTGCAACATCGAGGGCCGAAGGGCCTGTTCTGTACTGTATTGTTCTATGTTCAATGTCCTTGTTCTCAGCTTGAAGTATAAGTGCAGGAAAATTGAGGATGCCGATTGGCTTCAAAGTTTCTGATTACACTTTTTATTCAACATAGTGGATAAATAATAACCTTTTATTATTTATGATGGGAGGTAGGTGGCACTAACTGACACCTCAAATACCACCTGGTTCAAACTGTTCGTGAAAATATTTGCATTTATATAGTATCTTTAACACAGCAAAAACATCGCAAAAATCAGATCAAACTTAACATCAAACTTCATTTTACTGACCTTCTGGACTATTAACTATGAGAACTGAGTGCACAAATCTCACCATAACAATTTAAAGATATGAATTCAAATTAAAAATCTGGTAGCAGTAAAAAGTAATGCTAACATTGATGTAAAATTCCAAACAGTTCACTAATGCCTTTCAGGGAAGGAATTCCTTACTCCAGTCTAGCATTTTATATGACCTCAGACCCACACACCAACATGACTGACCCCAACTGGTTTTTAAAGTTGACAAGTGAATTATTCAGAGCAACCAGGAATGGGCAATAAATGTTGGGTTTTGACAGCGACACCTCTATCCTAACAATTAAATATATTTTTAAAAAATTATCAACTCATTCCATTTGCATTTTTCCAATGACAAAGTAAGAGAAACAATAAGAGAACGTCCTTTAAGAACTCTGTGTCGCTTGTAAAGGATTACACAACACCAGGTTATAGTCCAACAGGTTTATTTGGAAGCACTAGCTTTCGGAGCGCTGCTCCTTCATCAGGTAGCTGTGGTGCAGGATCACAAGACACAGAATTATAGCAAAAGATTAGTGTCGTGCAACTGAAATGATTTTTGAACAAACCTAGATTGCGTGGTGTTGTGTGATTTTTAACATTGTCCCCCCCAATCCAACACCAGCTCCTCCGCATCATGACTTGTAAAAGAGAAAGGCCAGCAAGCCAAGCTTAAAGAAAAATAATCAAGAAAAACCCAGTGACCATTGAGCCTGTGAACGCTAAAGAAGATTTTTAAAAAGAAGAATTCAAAATCATAAAGGGTTACAGGAAAAAACACAGGAAAGTGAGCATGAGGAATGTTGGATCAGCTAAGATCTTACTGATTGGTGAAACAGGCTCCAGGGACTAATGGCCTGTTCCTGTTGCTATTTCTTACGGTCTCATAAACAGTGTCGTTCGGCAATAAACTGTTTCCACTGGGGAAGGATTGAGAAAGAGGGGGGACATATTGAAGTGGATTAGCAAAAGAAGCAATGGAGCCAAGGGAGAAGCCCTTTTCATGCAGTGAATGGTTAGGATCTGTAACACGCTGCACATGAATGTGGTGGACACAGATTCAATCAAGGCATTCAAGAGGGTGTTGGATTGTTGTGTGAAATGGAAGAATGTTCAGGGCTTCGAGGTGAAGGTAGGGGAATTGTCATTGGAGAACTGGTGCAGACAGGATGGATTGAATAGTCTCTTCCTGCGCTGTGATCATTTTGTGATTTTGCGGCTTGCTGTCAAATCACCCTGACCAACTAGTATCAAAACACAAGACCAAACAGTGCAAATCCATCTTAAAATCACAGCTAAAATGCATTGACTTAACCATTAATATCGATTGGGTGGGGATGCTGGGGATTCAGAAGTATTTGTTGTATGTCCATCTTGCAGTTTTTCTAACGTTCAGTTCAAGATTGAACAGGACAGGATTCTTGTTTTCAGAAAAAAGACGAGTGTGGCCTCATATGGATCTAAACTATAACAGATCCCAGCAGAAGTTGTCGGGGTTGGAGGATTTGAGCTATAGGGAGAGGCTGAATAGGCTGGGGTTGTTTTCCCTGGAGTGTCGGAGGCTGAGGGTTGACCTTATAGAGGTTTATAAAATCATGAGGGGCATGGATAGGATAAATAGACAAAGTCTTTTCCCTGAAGTGGAATAGTCCAGAACTAGAGGGCATAGGTTTTGAGTGAGATGGGAAAGATATAAAAGGGACCTAAGGGGCAACTTTTTCACGCAGAGGGTGGTGTGTGTATGGAATGAGCTGCCAGAGGAAGTGGTGGAGGCTGGTACAATTACAACATTTAAAAGGCACCTGGATGGGTATATGAACAGGAAGAGTTTAGAGGGATATGGGCCAAGTGCTGGCAAATGGGACTATATTAATTTAGGATATCTGGTCGGCACGGATGACTCGGACCAAAGGGTCTGTTTCCGTGCTGTACGTCTCTATGACTGTAAGAAATGTTTCCACATAAACGAGTGGGAAGAATAGGTGTGTAATGGGGCTATACATTTAACAGAGATGCTCATAAACCCAAATAAGAATTCAGAAAAAAAACAATCTTTACCTGTCTGAGACTTGCTGCTACAGGGAAAAGCTGAGATAAATGTTGAAGGGGAAGCTTGATGAAGAGAGAAAGGAATAGGAGGGCATTGGAAACAGCTCAGAGAAGGCTCACTGCCTGGAATGGATGCGATTATGAGAAAAGATTGAGCTACATGGGCCTGCACTCAGTTTCGAAAAATTGCAACGTACGATTCTGAGGGGAGTTGACAGGAGTAAATGCTGGTAGTTGTTTCCTCTCGAGTAAGAATCTCGAATTTGGGGCCACAGTACAAAACTAAGAGTCTCACATTTAAGACAGAGATAAAAAGACCTACTTTTCTTTCAGACATTGGGGAATTCTCTCTCACTCATAGAAAACACTGGAGACTAATCATTGAATACATTCAGGGTTGATTTGGATAGATTTTTGATAGACAAGGGAGTTGAGGGTTAGGGCCACAGCTAGGAAAGTGGGGCTAAGACCATGATCAAATAAGCCACGACAGCGTAGTAAGCTGGAGGGGCTGAATGGTTGACTCCAATTCCTATTTCTTATGATCACACGATGTAAATTGTTGATCAGATTGGATGAAGAGGGATGGGAGGAGACCAGCATGGAACTTTTGGGGTGAGCGGCCTGTCTCAGTGCTGGAAGCTGACAGAGCATCCACTGACTATTGATGTTTAAACAATGTTGAAGTACAGATCAGGACCAGTTGGCAGAGTTTTCCACTTCACATCTAACTCTCACACCTTTGCTTTTCCAGCAATCACCGTACGGTTCATAACTAAAAGATTCATCGGAGAGTATGATCCCACTTTGGGTGAGTATGAGCAGAGTGGCTCCTGAAAGGGATCCCTCCAAGTGAGTGGGGTGTGTGCACGCTACTGTATGTTTGCTGAAAGGGTATTTACAACATTACAGTTAAAAATGTTGTGAAACTTGAAAGGGTTCAGAAAAGATTTACAAGGATGTTGCCAGGGTTGGAGGATTTGAGTTACAGGGAGAGGCTGAACAGGCTGGGGCTGTTTTCCCTGGAGCATCGGAGGCTGAGGGGTGACCTTTCAGAGGTTTACAAAATCATGAGGGGCATGGATAGGGTAAATAGGCAAAGTCTTTTCCCTAGGGTCGGGGAGTCCAGAACTAGAGAGAAAAGGTTTACGGTGAGAGGGGAAAGATATAAAAGAGACCTAAGGGGCAACGTTTTCACACAGAGGGTGGTATGTGTATGGAATGAGTTGGCAGAGGAAGTGGTGGAGGCTGGTACAATTACAACATTTAAGAGGCATTTGGATGGGTATATGAATAGGAAGGGTTTGGAGGGATATAGGCCGGGTGCTGGCAGATGGAACTAGATTGGGTTGGGATATCTGGTCAGCATGGACGGGTTGGACCGAAGGGTCTGTTTCCATGCTGTACATCTCTATGACTCTATGCTGCTCTGTGTATTTGTTGGGATTTGTAGTTAATATAAATACCTAGCCGAATTGGACATTCTATCGCATTCTGCCAACAGCCCAAATGATCTCGCTGATATGCGGCATGTGTGTGTGTGTGTGTCCATCACTGCAGAACAAACCGATAACAGCCGGAATGTCTCACACCCATACACAGCTTGTTCCAGCATGTGAGAAACAAGAGATTGGAGTTGTCAATGTCTCACCCACATGCTGAAATCTGAAGCTTCACGGGCAGGAGTGAAATTCAGCACTGCAGTCAGGAGATGCCTCCAAACAATAGAGCTCTCAGCAGGGACTCTAAAGCATATAAAATGGTACAACACATGCTGTATTTCTACCTCAGTACTCACCACTTGAGTAAGCTTTCTGCATCACAATAACTTGCAGTTATCAAGCACCTGTACACCCCAAGGTCCAGGAGTATGTGCTGAGGGATGTACTAAATCTTGGGGCAGCTGCTGCCAAGGTGCAGTGGGGAAAGACCACTGTCTGAGGTCTTCTGCCAAACTTAAATGGGGTCCATTCAGTTATTGGACCCCAACCCCTACCCAGTGTCTCAAATGCATGTATATATACAAGTAAGAAATGCCTTTAGTTTGTTTGTTGGAGTCAGATTCTTTCTTTGTTTTTTCATAGAATCCCTACAGTGTGGAAACATGCCCTTCAGCCCAGCAAGTCCACACCGACCCTCCGAACAGTATCCCACCTAGGCCCACTCCCCTACCCTATTACTCTACATTTACCCCTGACTAATCCACCTAACCTATACATCCCTGAACACTATAGACAATTTAGCATGGCCAATCCACCAAAAACTGCACTTTTTGGGTTGTGGGAGGAAACTGGAGCACCCGGAGGAAAACATACAAACTCCACACAGGCAGTTGCCCGAAGCTGGAATGAACCTGGAACTGGCACTGTGAGATAGCAATGCTAACCACTGAGCCACCATGCCGCCCCATATACTACTGCACAGACCTGAAGTGCTTTAGTGACCATGTATGTATTTGTAGTTTTTATGAATAAAGTATATGTTTGAAATAAAAAAACACCTTTAATTAAATATGATGGGATCATTTAGTGCAGAGGATAGTGTCCCTGAGGCAGATGTTCCAGCTCAAATCCCACTCCAGGAATTGATGGCTGAAGAGCATGCGATCATAATACGATTGCGTGCTAATCCTTTTCAGGGAGTCAGTGTCACAGAAATGTACAGCACGGGAACAGACCCTTTGGTCCAACCCGTCCACGCCGACCAGATATCCCACCCGCCAGCACTCGGTCCATATCCCTCCAAACCCCTCCTATTCATACTCCCATCCAGATGCCTTTTAAATGTTGCAACTGTACCAGCCTCCACCACTGCCTCGAGCAACCCATTCCACACACGCACCACCCTCTGCATGAAAAAGTAGCCCCTTAAGTCTATTTTATACTTTTTCCCTCTCACCCTAAACCTATGCCTTCTAGTTCCACCCCAGGGAAAAGGCGTTGTCTATTTACCCTTATGATTTTATAAACTTCTATAAGGTCACCCCTCAGCCTTTGGTAAACACCATTGACAGGTAGAAGGACTGGGAAGAGATTCCTGGTCAACCACACAATGCAGAGATTGACAGAGCCTCTACTGTCAATATCTGTAGCTGCAGCCTACATCATGCCTGTAAAACATGCATGGTTCCACCCATGAAACCCAGAGTCCCTCAGTGAACTGTAACACACCACCAGCATGTAATGAAACAGCTTAATATCTCATAACAAGTAGGTTTTAAGGAGTGACTCAGTTTTTACAGGATGGGAAAAGGCCTTTTAGGCTGTCATGTCCACACCATTCATCAAATGTCCATCTATTCAAAACCCATTTTCCAGCACGTGGCTCATTGCCTTCCATGTTGTGGTGTTTCAAGTGGTCATTTAAATAGTTATTAAATGTCTTGAGGGTTCCCACCATTACCACCCTGAGAGCAATATTTCTACATATCTGTAACCCTGTGAATTCACTTATTTTTCCTCACATTCCTTCTAATTCCTTAAAACGCTGCCCCCCCAGTTATTGATCCTACTACGAAGGAAAAAAGGGTCTTGTTCTGTTTACTGTGTGCCCCTCAGAACTTTACACACTTCATTCAGATCCCCCCAAAGCCCCAACCTGCTCTGTTAGAAGGGAAACAGCCTCAGCTCATCTACAACCGAAAACAGAACCTGCTGGAAAAGCTCAGCAGCTTCTATAAAGACAAATCAGAGTTAACGTTTTGGATCTGGTGACCCTTCCTCAGAACTATCTCGTTGCTTTTCACAGCGGAATCACTCCAACCCAAGTAACATTCTAGTAAATCTCTCTTGCACCCTCTCCATCCCAAAATGTGGCAATTAGAACTGCACACATTATATACAGCTCCATCATAATCACCTTGATCTTGTATTCAATGCCTTGACTAATAAGGTACACACCACTGACAGGCAGGAAGAGTGGGAGATTCCTGGTCAGCCACACAATGAAGAGATTCACAGAGCCTTTACCATCACTATCTGTAGACCTGCAGATGATGCCCTTCAGCACATCTACTCCACTTTCCACACACCCCAGATGGCCTCCTTCTTCAAACACTGCAATTGCCCCTCCCACATGGTCGCCGATGCCCTCCTGCACATCTCCTCCACTTCCTGCACCTCCACCCTTGAACCCCACCCCTCCAATCGTAACAAGGACAGTACACCCCCGGTCCTCACCTTCCACCACATCAACCTCCAGATACATCGCATCCTCCTCCGCCATTTTTGCCACCTACAAACAGATCCCACCACCAGGGATATATTTCCCTCTCCACCGCATCTGCATTCCGGAGAGACCATTCCCTCTGTGATTCCCTTGTTAGGTTCATGCCCTCCACCAACCCACCCTTCACTCCTAGCACCTTCCTCTGCCACTGCACCGCAGGAATTGTAAAACCAACGGCCACACCTCCCCCCTTACCTCCATCCAAGGCCCCAAAGGATTCTTCAACGTCCAACATAGATTTACCTGCAGTTCCACACGTCATCTACTGTGTCTTTTGCTCCCGATGTGGTCTCCTCTACATCAGGGAGTCAGGAGGCCATCTTGCAGAACGTTTCACAGAACGTCTCTGGGACACCCGCACCCACCGCCCTGTGGCCGAACACTTTAACTCCACCCCCCAGGGACTTGCAAGTTCTGGGCCTCCTCCACCGCCAAACCCTAACGACCCGACACCTGGAGGAAGAACACCTCATCTTCCGCCTTGGGACCCTCCAACCACACAGAATCAATGTGGATTTCACCAGTTTCCTCATTTCCCCATCTCCCACCTTATTCCAGATCAAAGCTTCCAACTCGGCACTGTCCTCTTGAACTGTCCTACCTGTCCATCCTCCTTCCCACCTATCCACTTCACTCTCCCCTCCGACCTATCAACTTCACCCCTCACGTTCAATAACCTATCGCATTCCCAGCTACCTTACCCCCAGCTCCATCCCCCCTCCCATTTATATCTCAGCCCCCTCGGGCCACAGGCCTCATTCATGATGAAGGGCTTATGCTCGAAACATTGATTCTCCTGCTCCTCGGATGCTGCCTGTGCTTTTCCAACACCACACTCTTCGACTCTTGACTAATAAAGCCAAGTATCCCAAATGATGGGTATATGAATAGGAAGGGTTTGCAGGGATATGGGCTGGGTGCTGGCAGGTGGGACTAGGTTGGGTTGGGATATCTGGTCGGCATGGACGGGTTGGACCGGAGGGTCTGTTTCCATGCTGTACATCTCTATGACTCTGACTTGTAAGACAGAGATTTAGAAGTGAACAGGTTTAAAGAGGAAATATTGGAGCACGGGGTCCAGGCAGCCACAGGTATGATTGCCAATAGTATAGAAATGCAATTGAAGATGTCCAGTAATGTCCAAACTATAACCAACATTTTCGCTCATTCACAGAAACAATATACAGACATGTGTCCTCGGTGGATGGGGAATGTGTGCAGTTTGAAGTTCTCGATACTGCAGGCCAGGTAACGTAATCACGGGGTCATTACGAACAAGGGTGATTACCTCCACAAACTGGAAGTTTCAAAGAGTATTCAAATAAAAGCAAAATACTGCAGCTGCTGGAAATCTAAAACAAAAGCAGAAAGTGTGGGAGAAGCTCAGCAGGTCTGGGGAAAGAGAAACAGAGTTGATGCTTCAAATGCAATGTGACTTCTTCAGAACTGAAAGGGCTGATAAAACGGGAGTTTTTATGCTATTGCCAGAAGCGAAGGAGGAGCGAGTGGAACAGATGGGGAGGAGGCCCAGAGAAAAAGACAAAGGGAGTGTTTGAAATAACTCAATAGACAATAGGTGCAGGAGTAGGCCATTCTGCCCTTCGAGCCTGCACCACCATTCAATATGATCGTGGCTGATCATCCTTAATCAGTATCCTGTTCCTGCCTTATCCCCATAACCCTTGATTCCACAATCCTTGAGAGCTCTATCCAACTCTTTCTTAAATGAATCCAAAGACTGGGCCTCCACTGCCCTCTGGGGCAGAGCATTCCACACAGCCACCACTTTCTGGGTGAAGAAGTTTCTCCTCATCTCTGTCCTAAATGGTCTACCCCATATTTTTAAGCTGTGTCCTCTGGTTCTCCAGAGAGGCCAGTATCCTGTCAGCCTTTATTTCCATGTGGAGAGTCCTTGACATTGATCCACATCTCTCAGAGCCAGCTCTCAGAGTGAACAGAACCTCTGACACTCCTGTTCTTATGTCAGCCAGGATTTCCTGATTGGACCATTTAACAACCCCAATCAGGGAAAACTTGTTCTGAGTTCCACCTGGCTGACCTCATTATTACTGTGGTGTTAATGGCGATAGAGATGTAAAATGGGACTAAAAGACAGATGTAAAAGGGAGGAAAGTGGTGGCTGTGTGGAATGCTCTGCACCAGAGGGCAGTGGAGGCCCAGTCTAGACAGCAACTGAGAGTCAGTTAACCAGACAAAATAAAAATACAGCTTGGGCTGGGGATGCAAGAAAAACAAGGGGTTCACGGCCATTCAATTGGAGCATTCACTGGTGAGCATATGGAGAGGTTGCAGCCAATGAAAGAACTTCTATTTATGAAGCAACTCAGGACTTTCCAAAGTGTTTTGTAGCAAAGTCACTTGTAATGTTGGAAACATATCATAGCAAGCTCCCAGAAACAGTATTAAAATAGTGACCTGATATGATAACCTGCTACTGAATCTCTCACATATTGCACAAGAAAGGGAATAAATAACTTTTCTTCCCTCCACCAAAGGAAGAAGATGCGATGTTAATCGAGGAAAAGATCAAGTGGGCAGAGGGTTTCATCATCGCCTACTCAGTGACAGACCGGTGTAGCTTTGATGAGGTTCTCCGACTGAGGTTCTTGATCAGCCACGTCCACTCCAGCTTGAAGCGGGGTCACAGCGATGCCCCGCCCCCTGTGGTCATCGTCGCCAACAAGAAGGACCTCGAGTACGACCGGATGGTGACCACGGAGGAGGGCGATGGCATCGCCCAGGCACTCAAGTGCCCTTTCTTTGAGATCTCAGCCCGAGACAGCTATGAGGAGACGGTGGGCGTCTTCAATTTACTTTACCGGGAGATGGCAACCAGTGGAGTGCTGTCAACCTTTCGGCGGAAGGTCTCCTCGAAGCTGATGGACAAGATACCCAGGATCCCCTCAAACGCTACCATGAGCTTGTCTACACGGAGTTTCAGCTTGAGTTCGGTGAAGGACTTCTTGACCGATTAAGCTTCTTGCGGAAAGCCTATCCAAAAGACATCTCTGTTTGGCTGACTGGTAACATCCCAAAGCAATCTGCAGCAAATTAAGTACTTTTTTGAAGTGTTTGTATAATATAGGAAACAGTGGCAGGCATCTTTGGCACAGCAAGTTCTCTCAAACTGCGACATGAAACAGATGCTGATGAAGGGCTAAATATGGAATAGAACAGCAGAAAATCTACTCTTCTTCACATTGCAAGGGATCATTTATGGGGCTTCAATTTGAACTGTCATCTTGAAATCGGATTGTTTTGTGGTCAGACTAGATCAACGCAGTTTTTCCTGGTTACCCTCCGCACAGGAACTATAGATACGTTTGAGGCTTGCTGAACACAAGGAGAGACCCAATGAGGTGAATAGCCTCCTGTGTTACAATGGCTAGGACTGAGGGCCATTTATTTGTTTTTAAAAATTGAAAATAAAGCCAACAGGATAACAGGCACCTTTACAAGTCTGTCAAACTGCCTTAACATTCTTGAAGTGGTTAAAACATTTTCCTTTTCACTATCAATGATCTCAGCTGTTCATATGCAGCAAGGTTCCACGGGTGGTTGATACAATTTAAGTAATGCCATTCACTGAATGTGAACGATTTATGTCAAGAGGACAGAGACATAGACTAGAATCAGCCATCATGGTAGGAGTCAACCAGTTGAATTTTGATATCAATCCTGCAGTTATGTCATATTCACGCCAGGAGATTCCACAAAATTAACATACTTTAGTTTCAGTAGAACCAATGAGGAGGAGTAACTAACCTCTACTTTCTCTGTAATGGACAGTTTAGAAAGAGAAGCGGATGAAAGCATGATATGCTTTTGTGGAGGACAGACACCGACATGAGATGGTTTTTACTACGGGGGGCTTACATAGTGCACTGCATCATGCATCGATCGGGAGTGCAGGTTATGTTTTAATTACCAAATGTAATTTATATACATGGACAGAAGGGGGATTTTTAAAAAATGTATTCATAGGATGTGGGCATCTCTGGCTAGGTCAGCATTTATTGCCCATCCGTAATTACCTAGACAGCAACTGAGAGTCAGCCAGATTGCTGTGAGTCTGGAGTCACATGTAGGCCAGACCAGGTAAGGATGGTAGTTTCCTTCCATAACCAGATGGGTCTCCCTCACTCTCCACAACAACAATTGACATTAATTTCATGGCCATCATTAGTCCAACATTAATTCCAAGTTTTTAATTGAATTCGAATTCAACCATCTGCAATGGTGGATTTGAATGGCATCTCAAGATCATTACTCTAGTCTCTGGATTAGTAGTCTAGTGATAATACAATTAGGCCACTGCCTTCCCCTATTAAGAGGGAAAAAAACAGCTCGTGGATAGAAATGGGTATATATTACACAACAAACATAACATGTACGAATTTCTCTCACTGTCAGACTGAGGGTTGCCGTTCCCAGAAACATAGGAATTTAGGAGTAGCTGTAAGCCATTTGGCCAATCAAGCTTACTCTGCTGTTCAGTGTGTTCATGGCTAACTTTCTCTCTCAAGGTCATATTCCCACCTCCCCATACCCGCTCATGCCTTTAAAATCTACCTACCTTGAATATATTCAGTGACTGCAGAGTTACTCATGAAGCTGGGTTGAGACAGAAGGGGGCATAATCCAATTAAGACATTATAATTCATTACTAGCAACGAGGTCTTTTGGTACAGTGGGCGACATTCCTCCTCCTCCTCCTGGACCACAGGTTCTGGGTCTGCAAGTCCCATGCTGGAACCTGTTGGCTGTGAAAGGTGCACACATAACCAGGCCAAGCCAGTTGACTGTCAGCCTGTAAATCCTTCCAATACACCTGATGGTTGGGAGTAAGAGGGGGAAAGAGTCCCCCCATCCTGCAAATGGTAAACCCCAGCAGCAGCACTTTAACCAGAAGTGTGGACTAATCCAATGAAAATCCATGGTCCAACTCTGGGAAATGAGAACGGGAGAAAAGACAGACAAACAACCAACATGGGGAGTGTAGGAAAGGGAAAGAATGAACGGGTACAAGTCATCCATTGCAACTGGGAGAACAGACCTGATTAAGACCTTATGCATTACTTACATCAAAAGAAAATGGGGAGCTCCCCTAAAGGCAATGTGGACAAAATATTTGGGATTAAAGCACAAGCAGCAACATTTTGTTCCAAAGTTTAATATAAAACAAAATTCTTTACACTGGCACACATTAATACCACCACTAAACACGGACAAAATATTTCACATGAATCAGACAGCACAACACGAGTGTTAAATTAACTCACATTTGAAAGGACTGCACTGTACACAGAGGACAAGATATTTGCATTTAACATCTGCTTTTAAACTGCTGCAAAACTGAAAAAATAGAACTTGTTCTGAATTGTTTAAGCCTGTTATTAAAAAAAAACTTTAAAAAACCCATCACTAGTTTGCGTTGCTTTTGTCTCTCCGCCCCCAACACCCTCCCTCCCCCAAAGTCTACTGGGTTCAGCAAATGGCACCCAAGGAATTCAGCTGACCACTGCCCATTGGCAGCCGTCTGCCCAGAGGCGCCAGGAATCAGTAATGGAATAAGGAAATGTCATCGCACCATGACTGGGCACATCAACAGTGACCTCCCGATCTATGTATCTCTTCACCTCACCCCAGAATCAGTGTAGTTTCCATGAGGTTCACCAAACAACCTGGCACACTGCTCAATCTCAGTTAGGAGGAAGATCTCAATCAGCTTCTGGCATTCCCTGCTGCGTGTGAGCAGAAACCCCCTCCCTCCTCTAGTGAAGGTCATCGCAATTCAGTGCTGCTGGTGCTCATGTGGACACAGTTGGCCACTGCTCTTCCTGCTGTGAGCCCAGTCTGGACCTTCTGGTCGTACAACGAAGTTCAGAAGGGCACATTCTGCTCCTGGATTTGTTGACAGTGTCTAAACTAAATTCAGGTCCAGGACCTGCTGCATTCTTTGCCCCAGCGAGTGCCAGCACCAGGGGTACTGTGCAGGCTTCACCAAGGTGGGACTGACGCGGACAATCAGCTGTACAGAGACAGGACAAAATGCAAATCTCAGAAAGAATAAGAGGACTCTCTTTTAAAACAGAGAGGATCATTTTCTCTGAGGGGCAATGTTCCCTCTGAGCCGTTTGGAGGATCCGTGCATGCCGATAGGCGTGTTGACAAACTGACTTCCAGTTCCGGGAGTCACTGGTGTGCACGGAGATCTGTGAAGTGACTGCAAAAAGGAGGGGGAACGTGGTGTAGTGCGTGGAATTCTCTTCCCCACAAGACAGGGGAGGCTGGGATTTTAAATTTATTCAAATCTTTGCTACACAAAGTATGGAGTGCAGACAGGAAAATAACCAGACCAGTTACCACCTTAGAGAATGGTAGAGCAAGTTCAAAGGGTCAAATGTTGCTCCTAAGAAATACAGCAATAAACCTGCATCACAGAACCATAAGAAGATCCTTTCCTAACAATCATCTGAAGGCAATGCTCATTTGTCTTTATCTTACTCACTGTTCACATAAATACTGCTGACTGTCACCATGGCTAATATTTCAGCTGGTGCATCCCACACAAATTTGCCTGAGTTAGCTCTGCCAGAAACTGTCACTCAAGCTTTGAGCTTCATTTAAGAAATACGCTTAAAGGTGCTTGTTTACAATTCAAACAGTGACCACTGCATGTTTGTGACAGGCAGCAACAGAACCTTAAAAGATACAGTTCTTAAATCATTACGTGCCCTCTTAATTCAGGAGAATCATGTTGAGGAATGGAGAAGAGAAGGGTCAGTATGGACAATCTCTAATCTTTTTCGAGGAAACCCCACCAGATTCAGAGATTTGTTTCAGAACGCTGCTTTGACAGTAGGCTTCGACTAAAGTAACAAATATGCACTTGCCCAGTTCTCAAAGGAGTCAGAGCAGCTGCCAGGATTACAGATGTCCAACAAATATCAAATATGATCAATTGCCAGTTAATATTTTAGGGGTTGAAGCTTTAGAGGGGAATAATGACACCACTGGAGATATTCCTAATCCGACAATACAATCCATTAACAAGGCAACACTCCCTCAGCACTGCATTCAGTCTGGATTGTGCATTTTCAAGACCTTGAACCAACCACTTTCTGATTTAAGGTGAGTGGTACTAGCTGAGGCACATGATAATGAAGTTACCTAAACTGGGAAAAGTTAAGTTGTGTGCATGCTTTGGGTCAGTCCTCCTTTAATCAGCCTATACATTTCTGGATAAGCTCTAAGGCCCAGGCTTAATCATCAGATCTTTGCATCCCCTAGAGAACTCATTTGATGTCAGCACAAGAGATTCAAAATGGTGCATTTTCAAGTCAGAGAAACTGTTTTTTCACTTTCTGACAATGGCAATGCAAGTTGACAGTATTCACCTTTCAAATACACAGTCCACAATGAACACTACCATCCTTATCAGTCAATATTACAATACAATCACCTTATATTAACTCAATATACTCTGGTACTTCCTTGAATGACTATTGTGCAAGTTATACAGAATAACCCCGTTTGACCTTGTCATATGCAGCAAAAGCCAACACAGCATTAAGCCACCTCCATCTTGGATGGTGCCCATTTCTGATGCCAGTACTGAAACAAGGTGCAACTGTAACACACAATTCTATTTGATGAATTCATCTTGATTGAGACAACTAGAACACCATCCTTTGTTTCTGAAGTCATGATAGTTTTTTGATCAGATTTCCTACAGTGTGGAAACAGGCCCTTCGGCCCAACCAGCCCACACCGACCCTCTTAACAGTAACCCACCCAGACCCATTTGCCTCTGACTAATGCACCTAATACTACGGGCAATTTAGCATGGCCAATTCACCTGACCTGCACATCTTTGGACTGTGGGATGAAACCGGAGGAAACCCACACAGACATGGGGAGAATGTGCAAACTCCACACAGACAGTCGCCCGAAGCTGGAATCGAACCTGGGACCCTGGTGCTGTAAGGCAACAGTGCTAACCACTGAGCCACCGTACCGCCCCAATTACATGAGTATAATCTTAACAAAATACCCCTTTAAATAGCTGGATAAGATTTGTCCCGTTTCCCCACCCACCCGCAACCAGCTGGATAACCCCTTGTGGAATTCAGTTGTTGTTGCTTTCTCTCCAGTTTAATGAGTTCTGACTAATTTATTCCTCACTTTTAATGGTGGCGCTGGGTCCAGAGGAAGGACTTTGTACAACTATAAAGGAAAAAAAGAGACATAAAATTAACAATTGGCATGTTTTCCTGTCAATCTTTCCTCTCGTATTAACCTATAAAGCAGAAAAAACAGAGAGAGAGTCAGAAAGACAAGCAATCATTGAAGATGGCAGGTCAGGTGGAGAACAGTAAATAAAACAGACATGACCCTAGGTTTTATTAATAAAGGCATAACGTACGACAGCAAAGAGATGATGCTTAACTTGTATAAGTTATTTGTCAGACTTAAGCTGAAGTAATGTGTGCAGTTTAGATGCTGCAATATATAAAAGGGTGCGAACACATTGGAGGAAGGGCAGAAGAGATTTGGCAAGAATGGTTCCATGAAATGAGAAACTTCAGTTAAGATGATAGATCGGAGGGGTTTGGAGTGTCCTCCTTGAAAAGGAGACAGCTAAGAAGACATCTGTCAGAAGTTTTGAAAATCATGGGAGGTCCTGATTGAAAGCGAAAAGCTGCTCCCAATCATACAACAATCAAGAGGGCACGGGTTGAAAGTGATTTACAAAACAGCAAATCTGAGGTGAGATAAAAATTTCTCACACAACAAATGGTTCGGGTCTGGAAACACAGCCCGATTGTGGGCAGAGGCAGAGTTGAAAAGTGTGGCACAGGAAAAGCACAGCAGGTAAGGCAGCATCTGAGGAGCAGGAGGGTCGATGTTTTGGACATTAGCCCTTCATCAGGAAGAGCTTATGCCCAAAACGTCAACTCTTCTGTTCCTTGGATGCTGCCTGACCTGCTGTGCTTTTCCACATTTTCGACTCTGCCTCTCCAGCATTTGCAGCCTCACTTTCTCCTGTGATAGAGGCAGGTTCAATGGAGGTATTCAAGAAAGCATTAGATAATCATTTAAATTAAAACAATGTGAAAATTGTGGGTAAAAGGCAGGGGAATGGCACCAAGTCATAATGCTTATTTGGAGAGTTAATGCCGGCATGACGGGCCAAATAATTTATTATTGTCACAAATACTGAGATACAGCGAAAGGTGTTGTACTGTGTGCTATCCAGACAAATCATACCTTACACAAGAACATCAGGGTATTAGAACACAATGGAGAATATAGCATTACAGTTATAGAGGAGGTGCAGAGAAAGATCAACTCTAATGTATGAGGTGCATAAGTCTGATAACAGCGGGGAAGAACCTGTTCATGAATCATTTGGTACATGTTTTCAAATGTTTGTGCCTTCTGTCTGATGGAAGACAGCGGAAGAGAGTATAGCCGGGGAAGGAGGGGTCTTTGATTATGTTGGTTGCTTTCCTGAGCCAGTGGGAAGTATAGATAGAGTCAATAGTAGGAAGGCCGGATTGATGATGGACCAGGCTGCCCCTTCTGTCGCACAAAATGTGGGGGATTTTTGGATGCAATGTCAGTCACAGTCAAACAGCACTGTAATATAGTTTGTCACAGATCTAAATCAGTTATTTCACAGAACTGAGTCAAAGAATACAAAGCAACTTTATTGACTGGAGTTTGGACAGATAAAATGCATATTCCAAACTCGGGCTTTTTAGTACGGTTCGCTGGAGACAGTCAAGGGACAGGCATTGTCTAATTACTTCTCAGTGCACAAGGCTGAGATGCCAATGAGATGTGCAAAGGCAGCGTTAGAGATTCTGAAAGTAGGAAGGATGCAATGGGCTCAGGTAGCAGCTTAATGATAGCCTTCTTGAATCTGATGTATATTTTTACCCAGCACAGTGGGAATAGCTGCTGTCCGTCATTCAGCCTCAACAAAAAACAAAACACACGTGCACAGAGGAGTATCATTACAGGAGGGGAGGAGACACAAAAGCTCAAGTGTTACCCACATGTTCCCCAAAACTTTGGCAAATTCAGCTTGATTAAGCAGACTTGCTCCTGAGCTCAGTTAGTTTATCTCACCCAAGGTTCTATGTCAATCAGTGAAAGCTGCAAGTGACCTATCTTGTGTCAGAGATATTGGGGAAAAAAACATAAAAATCAGTCAGTACCTTTGATATCAAGGCAGAATGCATGCTCATTGGCGTCAACTAAGATATTGATCAAAAGTGGGCTAAATATTTTCACAGTGCAGTCTTTGCCAAAACCTAACTTGGTTCAAACAAAAAATGGCCACTCGGGCAAAGTATGAGTCACCCATCAAGCAAAGGAGATGAGCAGGGAAGGCTGACACACTTTATCAGATCCATCACAACCTGGGGTAAGCCTACACCTTATGAGACTGTGCAAGAAGAATCCAAAGTAGAAACACACATTAAATATGACATCTAATGGGTCACATTTAAAGAGCAAGATCCAAATACGCAGCTCAAATCTTAAATTATATATTCTACTGCTCTTCAAGTGAACAATTTCACTTCAATTCTCTATTAGCCAAACAGATAACTGGTAAAGAGACACTCGGGATTTGGAACTTACGGTACTCTCAGTTATGGACCCAGTGAGACGTGCACAATCGCACACTTTATTCAAGAGGATAGTGATCAGTAAACCACGCTAATTATTTTGCTTTTCCGAGGCTAAAGGCATTGACTGTTATTACAGTACCCGCTCCACCAACCTCACCTCTCCTATTGCGAATCAACTAAGTTGGCACTGGTTTAGGGTCTTTCCTACTCTGTGTGGCCTTGAGCCACAGCACACAGTCGATTTAACCATATTTGAACGCGTGCGCGAATCAACTTGTGTGTCAGCAAACAGGGGTACCTGATGTTAAAACAAGACAGCCTGCAATTTAAAGCTGGCTTTAAATCTTTTGTAAACCTCAACTTTTGGATGAGATTTAAACTCGTACAGGAAAACAAGCTGGGCATTTCTGAAATTAATATTCATTAAGCTTCCTGGATGCCGCCTGTGTTTATACCCAGGCATCATTAACTGCTGAGTGCATTTGGAGACAGGAAGACAGCTCATTTGCTTGAGAATTTAAATGGTTGAAGCAACAGTTTGGAACTGTGTTACTCTCCATCCAGGGTGACCACAAGAGACTGACCACAAACTCTCCACCAGCTAGTTGCCTTCTCTGGGTCATCTTCAAACAGCAAAGAGAACGAGTTACTTGGCAGAGAGTGCTCAGCCGAGGGAAGCGACAGCCATAGCAATGCAAACAGACCAAGTCTGTTGGCTGCTCAGTAGGAAGGCTGTCACACCGAGTTAGAGCTAACAGGACTGATCAAAAGCATTGCACCCTGATCATGTTCTGACGCAATAAAAGGGACAGGGGTAGTCCAAGGGACATTCGTTTAAAGCAATTCCCATCTTACACAGAAGTGAATGCAAAATGTGGGATTTAAATCATTCCAGAAACTGAGAGTTACAGGTCAGGAGGTCATTTGGTTCACCATGCCTACATTGGTCAAAAGAGCCATCCCACCTTCTAATCTCACTTCCCACTGTTGGCCCACAATCCCATTGGTTACAATATGCAAACAGACTGGCAAGCTTTTGTTTTAAATTGCAATGAGGGTTTCAGCCTACTGCATCATTTCCAGCAATGAATTCTAGATCCCTACAGCCAGAGTACAATTTTCTTCTAATAGAGTCATAGAGATGTACAGCATGGAAATAGACCCTTCGGTCCAACACGTCCATGCCGAGCAGATATCCCAACCCAATCTAGTCCCACCTGCCAGCACCCTTCCCAAATCCCTCCAAACCCTTCCTATTCAAATACCTATCCAAATGCCTCTTAAATGTTGCAATTGTACCAGCCTCCACCATATCCTCTGGCAGCTCATTCCATACACGTACCACCCTCTGCGTGAAAAAGTTGCCCCTTAGGTCTCTTTTATATCTTTCCCCTCTCACCCTAAACCTATGCCCTCTAGTTCTGAACTCCCCCACCCCAGGGAAAAGACTTTGCCTATTTATCTTATCCATGCCCCTCATAACTTTGTAAACCTCTATAAGGTCACCCCTCAGCCTCCGATGCTCCAGGGAAAACAGCCCCAGCCTGTTCAGCCTCTCCCTGTAGCTCAGATCCTCCAACCCTGGCAACATCCTTGTAAATCCTTTCTGAACCCTTTCAAGTTTCACATCTTTCCAATAGGAAGGAGACCAGAATTGCACGCAATATTCCAACAGTGGCCCAACCAATGTCCTGTACAGCCGCAACATGACCTCCCAACTCCTGTACTCAATACTCTGACCAATAAAGGAAAGCATATCAAACATCTTCTTCACTATCCTATCTACCTGCGACTCCACTTTCAAGGAGCTATGAACCTGCACTCCAAGGTCTCTTTGTTTAGCAACACTCCCTAGGACCTTACCATTAAGTGTATATGTACTGCTAAGATTTGCTTTCCCAAAATGCAGCACCTCGCATTTATCTGAATTAAACTCCATCTGCCACTCTTCAGCCCATTGGCCCATCTGGTCCAGATCCTGTTGTAATCTGAGGTAACCCTCTTCGCTGTCCACTACACCTCCAATTTTGGTGTCATCTACAAACTTACTAACTGTACCTCTTATGCTCGCATCCAAATCATTTATGTAATGACAAAAAGTAGAGGGCCCAGCACCAATCCTTGTGGCACTCCACTGGTCACAGGCCTCCAGTCTGAAAAACAACCCTCCACCACCACCCTCTGTCTTCTACCTTTGAGCCAGTTCTGTATCCAAATGGCTAGTTCTCCCTGTATTCCATGAGATCTAACCTTGCTAATCAGTCTCCCATGGGGAACCTTGTCGAATGCCTTACTGAAGTCCATATAGATCACATCTACTGCTCTGCCCTCATCAATCTTCTTTGTTACTTCATCAAAAAACTCAATCAAGTTTGTGAGACATGATTTCCCACACTCAAAGCCATGTTGACTATCCCGAATCAGTCCTTGCCTTTCCAAATACATGTATATCCTGTCTCTCAGAATCCCCTCCAACAACTTGCCCACCACCGAGGTCAGGCTCACTGGTCTATAGTTCCCTGGCTTGTCCTTACCACCCTTCTTAAACAGTGGCACCACGTTTGCCAACCTCCAGTCTTCCGACACCTCACCTGTCACTATCGATGATTCAAATATTTCAGCAAGAGGCCCAGCAATCACTTCTCTAGCTTCCCACAGAGTTCTCGGGTACACCTGATCAGGTCCTGGGGATTTATCCACCTTTAACCGTTTCAAGACATCCAGCACTTCCTCCTCTGTAATCTGGACATTTTGCTAGATGTCACCAACTATTTCCCTACAGTCTATATCTTCCATATCCTTTTCCACAGTAAATACTGATGCAAAATATTCATTTAGCATCTTCCCCATTTTCTGTGGCTCCACACAAAGGCCACTTTGCTGATCTTTGAGGGCCCCTGTTCTCTCCCTAGTTACCCTTTTGTCCTTAATATATTTGTAAAACCCCTTTGGATTCTCCTTAATTCTATTTGCCAAAGCTATCTCATGTCCCCTTTTTGCCCTCCTGATTTCCCTCTTAAGTATATTCCTACTTTCTTTATACTCTTCTAAGGATTCACTCGATCTATCCTGTCTGTACCTGACATATGCTTCCTTCTTTTTCTTAACCAAACCCTCAATTTCTTTAGTCATCCAGCATTCCCTATAGAAACCAGCCTTCCCTTTCACCCTGACAGGAATATACTTTCTGTGGATTCCTGTTATCTCATTTCTGAAAACTTCCCGTTTTCCAGCCGTCCCTTTACCTGCGAACATCTGCCTCCAAACAGCATTTGAAAGTTCTTGCCTAATTCTGTCAAAATTGGCCTTTCTCCAATTTAGAACTTCAACTTTTAGATCTGGTCTATTCTTTTGCATCACCATTTTAAAACTAATAGAATTATGGTCACTGGCCCCAAAGTGCTCCCCCACTGACACCTCAGTCATCTGCCCTGCCTTATTTCCCAAGAGTAGGTCGAGTTTTGCACCTTCTCTAGTAGGTACATCCACATACTGAATCAGAAAATTGTCTTGTATACACTTAAGAAATTCCTCCCCATCTAAACCTTTAACACTATGGCAGTCCCAGTTGATGTTTGGAAAGTTAAAATCCCCTACCATAACTACCCTATTATTCTTACAGATAGCTGAGATCTCCTTACAAGTTTGTTTCTCAATTTCCCTCTGACTATTGGAGGGGTCTATAATACAATCCCAATAAGGTGATCATCCCTTTCTTATTTCTCAGTTCCTCCCAAATAACTTCCCTGGATGTATTTCCGGGAATATCCTCCCTTAGCACAGCTGTAATGCTATCCCTTATCAAAAATGCCACTCCCCCTCCTCTTTTGCCTCCCATTCTATCCTTCCTGTAGCATTTGTATCCTGGAACATTCAGCTGCCAATCCTGCCCATCCCTGAGCCATGTTTCCGTAATTGCTATGATATCCCAGTCCCATGTTCCTAACCTTGCCCTGAGTTCATCTGCCTTCCCTGTTAAGGCCCCTTGCATTGAAATAAATGCAGTCTAATTTATTAGTCCTACCTTGTCTCTGCCTGCCCTGACTGTTGACTCACTTCTGTTCTCAGGTGTACCCACCTCAGATCGATCTCTTTCCTCACTATCTCCCTAGGTCCCACGCCCCCCACCTTACTAGTTTAAATCCTCCCAAGCAGTTCTAGCAAATTTCCTGCCAGTATATTAGTCCCCTTCCAATTTAGGTGCAATCCATCCTTCTTGTACAAGTCACTTCTACCCCAAAAGAGATTCCAATGATCCAAAAATGTGAATCCTTCTCCCATACACCAGCTCCTCAGCCATACAATCATCTGCTCTATCCTCCTATTCCTGCCCTCACTAGCTCGTAGCACTGGGAGTAATCCAGATATTACTACTCTTGAGGACCTCCCTTTTAAAATTCTACCTAACTCTCTGTAATCTACCTTCAGAGTCTCAACCTTTTCCCTTCCAATGTCGTTGGTTCCAATGTGGACAATGACCTCCTGCTGGCCCCTCTCCCCCGTGAGAACGTTCTGCACCCTCTCTGAGACATCCTTGATCCTGGCACCAGGGAAACAACACACCATTCTGCTTTTTCACTGCTGGCCACAGAAACGTCTGTCTGTACCTCGGACTACAGAATCCCCTAACAAAATTGATCTCTTGGAAGCCGACGTACCCCTCGTTGCATTAGAGCCAGTCTCAATACTAGAAACTTGGCTGTTTGTGCTACGTTCCCCTGAGAATCCATCACCCCCTACATTTTCCAAAACAGCATTACTGTTTGAAATGGGTATACCCACAAAAGACTCCTGCTCTAGCTGCCTACCTCTCTTACTCTTCCTAGAGTTAACCCATTTATGTGACTGTATCTGAAACTTTCCCCCCTTTCTATAATTGTCATCCATCACATACTATAGCTGTTGCAAATTCCTCATTGCTTCTATTTGTCTCTCCAACCGATCCACTCGATCTGATAAGATTTGCATCCAACAGCATTTATGGCAGGTATAATCCGCAGTAACCCTTAAACTCTCTTTAAACTCCCACATCTGACAAGAAGTACATATCACCGCAAAGGCCATTTTTGCTTCTTCACAATCTACAGACCCAGAAAATAACACCGTCTTATTCCTCTACAAACACTGACCCAGGTTAAATAAATAGCTATGGCTTATATTTTAAGTTTAATCAAGAGACTTATCTCCAAAAACATATAATCAAGAAAGAATCCACTCTACCCACTACTGCAACCTTTCTATTGGACAGACTTAAAACAACAATTAACTTATCTGATTCTGTGCTGTGAACTTCGCCCAACAGTTCCTCCAAGATTAGTTGTGAATTTCACTGTTTGTTAATTTTCCCAGATGCACTCCGATGTCAAGCGATACACGAATTCAAACAGCAAAGGCAGTAACTGTGCAGGTTCTCTCTCTCTCTCTCTCTCTGTCTCCTGCACTGTCCTCACCATGTGCTTCCTTTGTTTGCCCTTCTCCCTTTTAAACTGCTGTTGTTTTGACTTTTTTTCCCCAAAGTTCCAAAACAATGCAACAGCATATAAAACAGTAATTGCTGCTCCTGGAATTCGAGGAAATCACCTTCAACACCTAAAATACCTCAATAAAAGGGGCAGCTCTTACAGCCAGAAATTTTTCCCATCCTCCATCTTGGATTACCCAGAATCTTAATCTTTCTGAAAATTACTTTACATCCACGCTCTTGGTTAACAACTAATCAGGAACAGATCCACCCTTTCCTCATTATTTAGGGCCCCTCAATTTTGTTCAACATGACTATACTTGAAAAAAAATAATTCCTGCTGGTTTGGAGACCAGACACAGTACCTTGCTGCTCGACCCAGCTGGCGAAATACATTACGAGAGAGCTCAGGATCAGCTCTGGTGCCAGTGAAGCTTCAAGGCTTCAAACTCAGGCTGTTAGCAGCCAAGGCGATTCCCGAAGCCACAAAGTAGTATGAGGAAGCAGAATATAAATGTCCTTGCTCAGCTGACTCCCAAGTATTAGACACTGCAAGCCCACATCATTTCATCACTCATGATGTGAGAGAATGTGTGCACCCATGGGTAGTTTCTACAGGCCAGACTAGCGAAACACAATTGCAGGCCTTGGGAAAGATACTTACATCATACTTCCTTGGTGAGTTGATGGTGTTACCTGTAGAACCCAGAGAATTCCATCAGGGACCAACCTATCATTGTAGCATCTTCAGCGCTGCAGGGAGAAAGATGGGTATTATTTGATATTGAAAAAAATTCCTTCTCTGAAACTCAATTGCTGAAACTTTTACATTGCATTTATACAATACCTTTAAACGTTACAAAATACAGCCATGCATTATGTCAAAGACAACTGGATATTCTACAGTACTGATGGTGCAGTGGTAGTGTCCCTATCTCTAGGTCAGAAGATTTGGTTTTAAGTCATCGCCCTCCAACCACAGAGACATGTTACAATGTATCCTAACAGACCGATTAAGAAAAAGACTGCATGTTGTGAAAACATAGAAATTAGCAGTAGGAGTAGGCTATTTGGTCCTTTGAGCCTATTCCACCATGTCTTATGAGCAGGGCTGATCATCCAGCTCAGTCTGGAGGAAAGACTGCGTGCTGGTATAAAACATTAACCCAGGTGTAGATCAGGTGAACCGAGTGGCATGCTTAAGCTGGACATTTGGTATTCTTTTTTAAAAGGAAGGATTTTCAAGCAAAAAGAAAGACTTGCATTTATTTACTGCCTTTGCTTACCAAAGTCTATTATGGCCTGTTCGGTACTTTGAAGTCAAAACATCATAAAATTGTTACGGTTCAGTGGGAGGCCTTTTGGCCTATTGAATTTCCATTGGTTCTGGAGATGCAATTCATTTGGTGCCTTTCTCTTGTTTCTCTCTGTAACTCTGGACATTCCTCAGTTTCAAATAACGGTGTGGTGAAGGCTGGTTTAGTGGAATCACTCAAAACAGAGACACTCAGGCAGTGCATTCCTGACGTTAACCCTGGGTGTGAGAAGATGATTTTTTCCCATGCCACTTTGCTTCTTTTACCAATTCCTTTAGGTTTGTGTCAACTTTGATCCTTCCACTATTGGGCAGAGTTTTTTCCCTATCTGCTCTGTCCAGACCGCGCCCCCCCCCCCCATATGACTTGGAATAACTGTCAGGTCTGTCTACCTTTGCTTCTCCAAGGCAAGCAGTCTCAACTTCTCCAATTGTTTCATCTCTGGAACTACTTCAGTGAATCTTTGCTCTACTGTAAGACCTTCAATGCCAAGCATCATTATTGTCGCAATATAGGAAATTTGGTGGCCAATTTTGCACTGTAAACTCTCAGTAATTTGAAAATGACCAGATAATCTATCTGTAATGATACTTTGGTGAGAAATATTGGTCAGGACACCAGACATAACACCCTGTTTGTCTTTGCAGCAGTTCTTTTCCTTCCTTGTGAGGCGGAAATAGGGCCTCATTTTGCTGTCTCATTCAAAAGACAGCATCGCTGACATCGCAGTACCTTCTTAACACTGTAGTGATATGTTACCCCATTATAAGATCTTCCACGTCGCTATGTTCGGTATTTCACCACTGGTGACGTATTGAATCCAGCACCCCTCAGTTATAACTCAGCCACGTGCTAAATAAACTCAAGTTAGTCCACTGGGAGCCATGGTGATACATGCAAAAGCACTGCTAAGCCCACTTCACGATTAGCTTGCTATATTGGTGTACCTTTGAATAAGTTTCTAAATCAGATTTTCAGACAGGTTATAAATTACCTCATTGCTTTGTTTAAAGACCGGTGACTATTCCTGGTGCCCTGACCAACATTTATCCAGCAGTCATCACTATAACAGATTTATTTGTCATTCTGCTTATGGGACATCAATGGATACAAATTGGTTGCTGCATTTTCCTACATTACAACAAAAACAGCATTTAATAATCTTTGGCATGCATGGATGGTGCGGAACTTATAAATCTGCATGTTGGTTTCTTCCTATCAACTGTGGGATCGGAGAGACAATAACATCACGGCTCTTATCTAATTTGTGACTGGTTAGGAGCACCTGCACTTACCACATGACCTGTTTATGGAATTCCGTCATCTGTTTCTCTGTAGCTGTAATAGCCCCAGCCGAAAGCTCCTTTGGGAGGGCTTTGAGAGCGTCTTCCAGCCACCCACAGAATGTCTAATTTCATAAATACAGAAAACAAAACAGGCTATTGACACCCTTACGGGCACTCAGAGGGATATGCGTAAATAGTATTGCAGATAGGCTACACAGGAACTTGTAATGTTTTGGCTGAATGTATGTAGCAGTTCCAAGTCTATAGTCACTAGGCACATGATATAAACTCAAACTGCTGCAGCAAACCCGTGGCAAACAGCTGAACATCAATACTGGCCATCCCAACCCAAACTGGCTAGAAAATGGGAGTGAGAGAGTTACCTGCCTGCTCACTAGACGCTGTGCCCACACCAGCATGGTGTCCAACAGCAACCTGCTAGTGGTTGACAGAAACATAAATCGTGCAGTTCAGAGTGAAACCCTTCTGAGCCTTCCATTTTGTGAGGTCAACCATCTGAACCATTTCTTTTATTTATTGCAGGCCACACACAATGTTAGTCAACTGTCCAACAGTTCTGCAACATTCATAACATGTGTAGTAACATCGGCAGGCTACTCAAACCAAGCATGTTCCTCTGTTCAATTAGATCATGGCCCAAAGTACATCTCAAACCCACCTACCATCTTGATTCTGTACCCATCACCTTGCCATACCTAATCCAGCAGGCTTTTTGACTCTCCTTCACTCCCACAAGTGATACAGCATGTGATGGAGATCAGGAGAAGCCCTTTGAAAGACAAGGGCAAGAGATGCATGGGACCACCGCCAGCTCCAAGTTCCCCACAATCCAGACTTGGAACAGAGGTTCACCGTGGCTGGGTCCAAATCCTGAAACTCTCTCCTTTTCAGCACTACATGGACTACACACTCACCACTACCTACTCTGAGGCAATTAGAAATGGGCAATAAATGCTCATACGGACAATGTCATCCACATTTCACGAAACAACTTGTTAGAAATTGCTTTGTCACAAAAACGAATAGCATTGTTGTCGCTGGACCTGCTTTTAATGTGAATAATCAATGCACTAAGAGAGAAGATGTGAGAAAGAGCCTGATTTTAACTTTGTTTAGTTGAATATGCTTTGAGCAAGTTATGTTTGGGCCTAAAGGGAATGTTTGCAAGAGAAAGATAGATGTGGGGAGAGACGTTCATTATCACAATTTTCAATCCCAGGCCCAGGGGTGAATTCAATCTCTAATTTATGGGTTGAGTCAGCTTCTTGTACAAAAAGAATGAAAATAAGCAAATGCTGGAAACGTTCCCCATCATGTACACAGGTTAACCTTACAGCATCTGCAATATTTCAAGTGCAAGCAGAAAATGCTGAAAACACTCATGGCCAGACAGCATCTGCATTTCTGTCCCCACAGATGTTATAGTTCTCCTTCAGATGTTGAGACCCTCTGTACATTTCCAATATTTAGGATTCTTTTCCTCTCTCAGAAAACCACCCACTTCAGTCTTTGTGAATATAATTTCAATTCTTCCCCTTTAGCCAGCCTGGGCCTTTCACAAATTTTTCAGACCCATCTCTCAAACACACCAGCGTTTGTTAGATTACTTGAAACTGACAACCTGCTGCCTCTGGCACCACACCCAAGTGAGTCGAGTTCATATGACACCATTTGTAGGACATTTAAATGCACAGAGCCTCACACCTTGGCCTGTCTTTTCCTGTCATCCATATGTATGTATTTGCAACAAGTCACATCAGATAGCCATCAATGGGGAGAATTTGGCCCAATTTTTCCCTTGTCCTGCAGCTATAACAACACTGAGAATGGTGAGTGCAAACTGTGTACCTTATTATTGAGGAAAAACAGTGTGTTGCCCACCAAGCCTTCAGGAGCAGCCAGGAAAACTTAAGCAGGCATTACGTGAATTACACTAATTGGCTCCCGCTACACACCTTCCGGTCAAAAATGCGGAGTTCCCACATGACGTCAGCCACGTTACCAAGCATGCTTGGTACAAGGTAGAAGCAGCACGCCTGTACAAGCTGCGCAACAAGCAGTGCTCCGCTCTCCCCGAGAAATCTATGGACCAGGTTCTTCCGGAGCTCAAAATCTTCTTTGTGCTACAATGTGACAACACGTACAAAATTACCACATGATCTAAATGGAGCTTTGGTGGACATTTGGCTGTACTTAGGTAAAGCCAGAGGGCAGCAATACAACACTTTCAATGCAATACATTGTGCTGCTGACATGCACCAAGGTGTAACCTGAGTCATACCTTGAAGGCCACAGGCTTTAATTACTATAAATAGGAACACCAATGTCATCAACAACTTGCATTGAGATAGTGCAGTTAACATAGAAAAACAATGCAATGGTCAAACTATATTTGACACTAAGTCACACAAGCAGATCTTGTGACACAAGGAGCGATGTGAAGGAGAGTTGGGAAGAGAGAAGAAGTTTAGTGATTAGCGATATCAAAAAGAAAGTAGAAAATGACAATTTATTTCCTCCCTGTTATTAAAAGCAAACTTGCCGTTTTATAGCTTCCAGCTTTGCAAAGTCCTTCGCAGCTAATAAATCATTGTCAGCAGCACAGTGGTTAGCACTGCTGCCTCACAGCGCCAGGGACCCGGGTTCAATTCCCACCTCGGGCAACTGTCTGTGTGGAGTTTGTACATTCTCCCCGTGTCTGCATGGGTTTCCTCCGGGTGCTCCAGTTTCCTCCCACAATCCAAAGATGTGCAGGTTAGGTGAATTGGCCATGCTAAATTGCCCATTGTGTTAGGTGGATTAGTCAGGGGTAAATATAGGGGGGGGGGGGGGGTTGGTTTCTCTTCGGGTTGGTGTGGACTTGTTGGGCCGAAGGGCCTGTTTCCACACTGTAGGTAATCTAATCTAATCCAATCTAAAGCTAAGAATCAGTTCCTTGCATACTGCAAATTCCCACAATCAACAAAATAAATGATCAGCTAAATCGGTTTTTGGTGGTCAAAAAAAAAACCAAATAACTGTGGATGCTGGAAATCTGAAACAAAAACGGAGATAGCCGGAGAATCTCAGCAAATCCGGCAGCGGCTGGAACGAGAAAGCTGAGTCAACATTTTAGGTCGGGTGACTGTTCTTCTGACTTTCCACTGGACTTGAAACGTGGACTCCGCTTTCTCTCCACAGCTCCTGCCAGACTTCCTGAGATTCTCCAATTATTTCTGCTTTTTGTTTCAGCTACCACAGACTGTCCTTTGAAACTGCGTTCGCCTGTGCCTTCGGGTGCACATTCAGACCCACCTTATTGATTGTTGCCACATGAACCAGATCCTGCAGGAATTTCATCACACTGGAGTTGGCATCTCGGTGGTTCAGCGTTGTTGCTGTCAATGCACATCGAATGATTAAGGACATCACTGGGCTTTGGATCAAAACAACTGGACTTCGCTGAATGAATCTGCAGAGAAAAACATCAATTTTGGCAACTATTTTACATGTTATTAGTTCTCTGCATATTCTTCATTTCTGTATTGGAGGTGGAAATTACCTTGCAGCCTAGCTTGAAGGATGGCGCTTAAATTATGTCATACATTTCTACGGAGCATATCAGCAGGTGGATGAATTGTAGAGGTCATCATAGGGTGGCATGCTCCTGCTCAATGTCTTCTCCATTAGATCAGAATTAGATTAGGCCATTCATCCCATCAAGTCTGTTCCATCATTCAATGAGATCATGGCTGATTTGATAAATTGCCAAGTCCACTTTCCTACCTCTTTCCCCATATGCCTCAATTTCTTATTGATTAAAATTCTATTTCAGCTTTGAATATATTTAAAAACCCAACCAAAACAGTTCCCTGCGATGGAAGAATTCCACAGATTCACTACTCTCAGAGAAGAAGCTCCTCCTTAACTCTGCCTTAAATGGTGATCCCTTATTCTGAAGTTAGGCCCTTTGGTCCCAGACTCCCCTATAAGGGAGAAAAACCCTTTCCTAAAAATCTTGTACGTTTCAATAAGGTCACCTCAAATTCTACTAAACTCCCAAGGCCTGATGTACTCAACCTTGCCTCATAAGACAGTCCCTCCATACCCAGGATCAACTTAGTAAACTTTCTCAGGACTGCCTCCAATATACTTTTCCTCAGAATAGGGGGCCAAGATTGTCAACAGTTTTCCAACTGTGGTCTGACTAATGCCTTTTATCGTTTTGTCAAAACTGCCCCTTTTTTTATTCAAATCCTTCTCATACAATAAAGAAGGAGCCTTGGCTGATCTTTCATTGTCTTAGCCCAACAAAACCATGGGCAAATGAAGTGACCTACAGCCATTTTCATGGTGACCAAATAAATTAGTATAGACCAGGGGTTGAGTGCAGGATCTAATGGCCTACACAGCACAGTACCATTCTGGGTAGCAGATTTAATATATAAACCATAAATGAAGCTATACACCATTAATTTCATTAGCCATTAACTTAAATCTGAGAGTAAAGTAAATTTTCACTGGGATCGTGGCAAAATTAATCAACTTTAACAAGCCGAAGTCCATAAGCTCAAGGTAATGCAAAGCTTAGTTGCCCACATCTTGACCTGCAGAAAGCCTCAGTCCTCCACTGCCTCTGTACTCACGGACCGAGAGGGGCTCTTGCTCAAGTAACACCTTACTTTATGAACTTTGGTTTCAAACCCCTCCAACACCTCACGCTCTCTAATTCTCACTACTATCACATGCCCAACCAAATAACTTCATGACTGGCAGTGAGCCTTCAGTTGTCTCAGTCCCAAACTCCAGACTACCCCCTGGAATTCTAGTTTATATTCAGAAGGACTTTAATGTTGATTTTATTTTCTATTTATTCTCTGAAGATAATGCTTAACTTCTTCAACTTTGTTTCTTTGACTATTTTATACCCAAGTTAGTGCTGTGTGCGGCAACATTACACGCTTTCCACTGTACTCCTTCAGTACTTGAATACACGTGACAATAAAATCTAAATCAATAAGATTCCAACCCACACCTCTGTCTAGTCCACCTTGCTATCCTCCTTAAAGATATTCCTTAAAATTTACATGTCTGATCAATCCCTCGGTCAGTGAAACTACAATCTCATTGGGTTTGGTGTCACACTTTGCTTTCTCATGCTCTTGTGAAGCACCTTGGGACAGTTCATTATGTCAAAGGCTGTAGATCAATACAAGTCCTTACCGAATTTGTTGAACATCTTATTAGCAGCTCTTCAGCAGGTCACTGTGCTGGGCCTGGGGTGGACTAGGTTTGATTTTTAGCTTGCGAGGATCACATTATATCACAGCGGTGCAGTGCAGAGGACAGGACAAATCCAACAAAGATCTACAATCATATCAAGATAACACCCTCTCCACTGAAAAGTCTATGCCGTGGGCATTCACGCAAGTAAGGATTGTGGCTTCACTGAAAAGGTGGCATAGTGGCCAAATGATCTGGATTTAAACAGTGTTCACATGAGGTACAGTAGAGTGTTGTCACTTGAAGTGCAGATCTCTGGACTCAACATTTTGAGTACAAGTGGAGAATTTTGGAGTTGCTCACTGCTTCAAAGCAACAAAGCCAAAAGACAGAATATTAAGTACCAAGTCAATGGGCAAAAATAATTTGGAAGTGCCAGATTCAATCAATTTACTAATTCTACATGCAAGTATTATAAATTTCCGAAATATATTGCAATGTATACAACTAGATAGTTCAGTCATAGCCAAGAGTTAAGAATACTCAATGAAATTACAGGCATCCTTTCAGAAATCGTTCCATATGCATCAGTAAATTAACATCAAATAAATTTAGCTTCTTCAGTGACCCATGATCCCACAGAGGCCAACACTTGAGACTTTCCCAGCAACATACACCTCCTGGGAAAGCAAGAAGTTTGCTACTGTGATGGACGAACTCTCTCAATTATTATTTTTAGAAGGTAAATACTTGGGAGGCAACAGATGTCAATATGGGAATTTATTTGTGATTATTTGGATGGAAAGTTGTTATTCTCATCCTTGCTCCCTGACCCCTGGTCCATCCGGGTGAACCACTTTGAGATGCAGGAGATCAGAGCACGGGAAGGGAGCTACTTGTATAAATGACTGACATTATCAGATTCAAGGAATACGTTAAAGTGCAAGATTAAAAAAAATACACAAACTAAACAGCCCACAGAGAAGCGCCAAATCGTAGAATCCCTACAGTGCAGAAACAGGCCAATTGGCCCAACAAGCCTACACTGACCCTTGGAAGTGTATCCCACCCAGACCCATTCCTCTACCTTACTACTCTACATTTCCCCTGACTAATGCACCTGACGTACACATCCCTGAACACCATGGGTAACTTTAGCATGGCCAATTCACCTAACGTGCACATCTTTGGACTGTGGGAGGAAACCGGGAGCACCCAGAGGGAACCGACGCAGACACAGGAAGAATGTGCAAACTCCACACAGACATTCGCCTGAAGATGGAATCAAACCTGGGTCGCTGGCGCTGCGAGGCAGCAGTCTGGAGACAGACATGTTGCTGAAGCCTTTTCATCTTGCATTTATCAGGACAAATATTATAATACCAAATTTCATAATTTTCTTTTCCTGAAATGAGTGAAAATGAAAATCTTCAGGAACAGATTTCTTTTCAGTAATGTTAAAGTATTGTTTTCAATAAATATTTTCTCCCAAGGTACATGGGGATAGTGTGAGAAAATGGTGTTGAAACATAAGATCAGCTAAGATCTCAGTTAGTGGCTGAAGGGGTCGAAAGGCTAAACACAAAGATATGAATTGGAAGCAGGAAGAAGTTGCTTGGACCCCTGAGCCTGTTCTGATACTCAATATGATTGTGGCTTATCTGCAAAATCTGTCAGGTAGATCAAAGCATACTCTCTTCAAAGGTACTCTACAAATTTCTGAATTCCATCGCCCAGGAAGCCAAGGACAGCAAGCATATGGGAATATCATTCCTGATGAAGAGCTCCGGCCTGAAACGTCGATTATCCTACTCCTCGGATGCTGCCTGACCTGCTGTGCTTTTCCAGCTCTGATCTCCAGCACCTGCAGGGCTCCATATGGTAATATCTGCACATCCAGATTCCTCCAAAATGCATAAAACACTCCAACTTGGAAAGGCATCTCTGCTTCTTCATCACTAAAATCCTCAAGGATTTTTAGGATAACTGGGAGAAAATATTGGTCCTGGCCTCCCTACGACATGGCCACAAAACAGACAACACAAAATGTCTGCACTTAGCCACTGAGCCTACCCACAATGCCTCAAATTGGCTAAACCAGCCACCCGAGACACCACATATACTTCAGGACGTGAGTCATCCAGTCCAAGACCAGATTAACTGATAATGAGCCTCTCACTCCACTATAGCCCAGCACCTCTGATGTCCTTAGGGCACAGCTGCTCCTACCCCACTAGGAATCAAGCCCCCACAAAGGGTACCCAGACAAGGAGGCACCAAAGGTACTTCACTTGCCCCCTCAACAATACGAATTGACACAAAGATGAAACCCACTAACACCTACTCCAGCCAAGGACCAGAATCTCCTGAGTCAATTAAGAAACTCATTGCCAGAGACCGGACACTTGAATTTTTTCAATGAATGAAGTTTATTTCTCTTTTTTTATACAACTCACACCATTGTCTCATACCTCACCCTTCATTGTTGTAAGGGTATAAAACTCCACTGTATTCTCTGTTCGGGGAAGAAGCAGTGGTTCCTTCTGAACGGCCTGTCAGTGACTGTTTCAGTGGGGTCAAGTCTCTTCCGCAATGTTTGTTAAATAAATCCTTGTCAGTTCTCAGTCCGATCTGTGCGTTTGTGATCTCTGATTAATTGGGCTAAATTCTCTGACAATAACTAGCGCAGGAGGCTCCTTCCCACAAGGACAGTAGTGGCTCACAAGAAGTGTTCACCACAAACTTTACAAAGAAAATTCAGTTTACAGTGTAAGCGTCAGCCTTGCCAGCGATGCTTACACCCAGTAATCATCTTCTACAAAAAGTGACAAACCATTTAGTGGCAGACTCCTGTGGCTTCACTTTCTTACACTGCTCTCACGCCTTTTCTGGAACTGGAACCCAATGTGAACACTAAATGACCTACTGAACCTAGTCTCAGTAACAACTTGCCTCTCTTCTTCAGGCCTACTGGTTGTAATATGGGTTTCTCTGCAGTTTAGTTGTACATGGATTGAGAATTTCACTCTTCCATTAATACGTGGTCTACAATGTTGTAGTCGTTACAAGAACTTGGCTGAGAGAAGGGCAGGATTGGCAGCTGAATGTTCCAGGGTTTCGAAGTTTCAGGTGTGATAGAGAGGGATGTAAAAGGGGTGGAGGAGTTACATTACTGATTAAGGAGAATGTCACAGCTGGATTAAGGAGGACATCTTGGAGGGTGCACCCAACGAGGCACAATGGTAAATTTAAGATTAACAAAGGGTGCAATCACTATGATGGGGTTATACCAAAGGCCTCCCAATAGCCAATGGGAATTAGAGGAACAGATAAGTAAGCTGAAATTGGTGGAGTTGTGAATAGTGAGAAATGATATGAAAGGGTGCACAATATAGATCTGCTGGAAAGTTGGGCAGAGAAATGGTAGATGGAGTTTAATCCGGCCAAGTGCGAAGTGATGCATTTTGGGAGGTTAAATGCAAGAGGAAGGTGTACGGTAAATCGACATAACCACAGCAGCACCGAGGGATCCAAAGCTCACAAGTGGATGAGGAGGCAAAGAAAGCATACGGCATGCTTTCTTTCATCGGTCAGGGTGTTGAAGAGAAAAGTTGGCATGTCATTTTGCAACGGTAAAAGACTTTGGTTATGTCACATTTGGAGAGGAAGCACAAGAGGTTTACCATGATGGTGCCTGGATTGGAGTGAATTAGCTATAGAGAGAGGCTGGACAATTTTGGACTGCTTTCACTAGAGTGTCAGAGTCTGAGGGATGACCTGATAGAAGTGCATAAAATTATGAGAAGCATGGATAAGGTGAATAGTTAGAGTCTTTTTCCTGGGGTGGAAATGTCAAATACTTAGGAGGCCATAGCTTTAAGGTGAGAGGGGGAAAGTTTAAACACGATATGCAAGGGAAGTTGTTTTGTTTTTGTTTTACACAGAGGGTAGCAGGTGCATGGAATGTGCTGCCAGAGGAGATGGTGGAAGCAGATACGATTGCAACATTTAACAGGTATTTAGACAGACACATGAACAGGCAGGGAACAGAGGGAAATGGATGATGTGTTGGCAGATGGGATTAATTGGAATAGCATCATGGGATTAATTGGAATAGCATCATACCTCAGCAGAGACATGGTGGGCCGAAGGGCTTGTTCCTGTGCTGCAATGTTCCACTACACTTTACTGAATACACCTGACACAGTAAGGGACCATTACAGGAATCTATTCACACATTTATCATCTGATGCTACCAAATACTCATAAGCCTAAAGATCCTGTGGAGCAGTAGTAGTGTCCTATCTGTGCCAGATGCTCTGAGATTGAGTTCCACCTTAGGATTTGATCACTAAAGGCGGTGCACTCATTACAGTCACATTATCAGTCATTATCAGTTGGGAAGTCGTTTCAATATGCTTATGTCAGGCACGAACAGCAGAGAGTTTCCTGGTCAGCCAGAATCATGTTGTAGTTGCAATAGACACCCCGTGTTAAAAAGACTCTATGAGCAAAGTCTTGCCAGGAGTACAAGAACATAAATCAGAGTAGGCCCCTCCAAACATGCAGATCATGACTAACCCCAGGCATCAATTCCACCTTTGGTCTTAGTGTCACCCTCACTCCAACAGCTTACATGCAAACATACATGTATACATTTTCCCAAATTCAAAAACATAAGGTCATTTATTTGTTACTGTGCACGGCACGGTGGCTCAGTGGTTAGCCTCACAGCACCAGAGCCCTGGGTTCAATTCCAGCCTTGGGCGACTGTCTGTGTGGAGTTTGCACATTCTCCCAGTGTCGGCATGGGCTTCCGCTGGGTGCTCCAGTTTCCTCCCACAGTCCAAAGATGTGCAGGTTAGGTGAATTGGCCATGCTGAATAGTGTTAGTGTTAGGTGCATTAGTCAGAGTGAAATGGGTCTGGGTGGGTTACTCTCCGGAGGGTCGGTGTGGACTTGTTGGGCTGAAGGGCCTGTTTCCACACTGTAGGGAATCTATTCTAACCAACCATTATAAGGTAACTAGCAATTGACAAATACATGAAAGTGGAACATTGCTTTATTTCTGTGAGTGAAGCTAACTTTTACCTCGTTGCCAAGCGAAAAAGGTCATCCACAGTGTCAGGATGATTCTGGAAACCTCGAGGTTGTTCGAGCAGCCGAAATGTTGGTCCACAAAATGCCTGAAAGAAAGAATTGCAACAAAATATTTGATATTCATTTAAATAATGACCATATTAACAACACACAGCACCATCCATGGATAAACACATACAGAGTAGACAGACCAGTGAATCCTAGTCAGAGCTGAATGTGGTGGCTCAGTGGTTAGCACTGCTGCTTCACAGCGCTAGGGACCCAGGTTAGATTCCAGCCTCGGGCGACTGTCTGTGTGGAGTTTGCACATTCTTCCCGTGTCTGCGTGGATTTCTTCCGGGTGCTCTGGTTTCCTCCCATTGTCCAAAGATGTGCAGGTAGATGGATTAGGCCATGCTAATTAGCCCATAGTGTCCAGGGATGTGCAGGCTAGGTCGATTTGCTGTGGGAAATGCATGGTTACGAGGAGAGCATGGGGGTAAGTGGGTCTAAGTGAAATGCTCTTCAAAGGGTCAGTGTGGACCTGATGGGTCGAATGGCCTGCTTCCACACTGAGGGATTCGATGAAACCCGGATGCGATGGTTAACTTCAATGCCCTTGAACTAGGGCGGGGTGAGAAAAGTCAGCCAAGGTCCCTGACTACTTCCAGTAATTCCTGGAGGACATCAGATTAGGTGTTGTTCAGCTGTAATGCTCCCTGCAGGAGTCTAGCTGGTTGACAGACGACGTTTGGGGTTGCCAATGACAACTTGTGCTGTAAATGGGTGTAAAGCTTTATCTACCAGGAATCAGTCAGTGATCATACAGTCATAGAGAGCTACTGACATTGAAAAATAGGAATCAGTGGGTGGTGAATGGGAAATAGTTGTATTCACTGGGAAGGATGATAATAATTTTTGGATTTTGGAACTTGAGTATCTAATTAAACAATTCCAAGATTTGAGGAACAGTGCAGCTAATAGATGACTTAATAATAACCTGTAGGGAATCAGCATATTATGGCTACTTCCTAAATGTATTAGCAACACTAAACTGTCATATATCTTTTGTGAGATGACCTTGGGTCCTCTCTTCCTCTGCTTTATTTTTATACGTCCAAACTAACAGACAGCTCTTAATTGGAATTCCATCTCTGGATCACTGAGGATTTGATTACAAAGTTGCTGACAACCAAAAGTTAGCTCAAATTGAATTAGGATCCAAGAATATATGGACATTACTTCCATTAAGGGTCTGTGCACAAAAGCCAGCAAACTAACCTGCATCATTTCGAGCAGGCCCTGCGTGCAGCTCTCCTCACTGCCATACTCATCCACCAGAATACTGCCAAGATACAGGAAACAGGAGTGTTGATGGCACTGGTACACACTCACCATCTTGTGGAGGGTAGAGGGAAGGAAGAAGACAGAGCAAGAAATGCACAAGGTAATTACAGTTCATTCGGTCACAACAACACAAAAATTTAACCTCCCATACCATATCTGAATTGTGAGCAAGCAGCCATTCAGCCCCTCCAGCCTTACACCACCATTCAAAACAATTTGTTTGTGACCTCAAATCCACATTCCTGCCTACCTCCTGTACCCTAAGACTCCCTTTTTAAACCAAGAATCCAACTCTGCCTTAAAAAAATTCAATGATTTTGCCTTCAGCACTCTCTGAGGAAGAGAGTTCCAAAGATTCATAACTATCAGAAAAAAAGAAATTCTTAATTCCATCTTAAAATGAGACTTTTTATTCTTAAACTGTATCCAAGAAAGGGAAACATCCTTTCAGCAACTACTCTGTCAACCTCTTTAGAAACCACTCAATCAACTGAAATCAGATATAGCACCACAAACAAAGCAATATTTTTCAATTTCGCTTTAGACTTTTGGTTTTAAACTGCCTGTTCTTTTCACTTTCTTTTCTCAACCCTCTCTTTCTTGTGTCTCCTGCATTTGCAAATCAGCCAGCCCATACTTTCCTTTACAGATACCTGCAATTTACAGCACATTTATTCTTTTACTCAACCGCCTATAGCTTCACCCTGGAATTACATTACCAAGTGCCCAAAATAGTCTGGGATTTGTAGCATGCTTCAAAGGAAGTTTGTTTTCCCCAGTGGTTCAGCAGTTATCACATCTCCCCAGTTATTTGCCCTACGCAGTGCAGAATCATAATGCAGACTGATATGGGTGCGAACACACACCTGAGACACCAAGGGCTGAATTAACATAGCGGATCCTTTACCCACGCATCTGATTGCAAAACGCAGGCACCGACAGCAACGCTCCGCCATCCTATTGTCCGCCTGGTGCCTGTACAGCGTTTCAGAAATCACTGGCCATATCTGCAATTGAAAAGATTCGATGAAATTCAGTTTAAGGAAAAAAGCTTTCATCGGGAACCACTTTCACCAATTCTCCGCCTGCAATCAAAAATTCAACTCATCTTAAAAGAACTTTGAATTACAAGTGTTGGGCAAAGTGAGAGATTTTAGACCCAATGAAATTTAGCCTGCTCCAGTCAGTACCAACTACTACCATGTGATACAGTATGTGGAAGAGTTAAACTATGTCTATTGCTCGAATGAAGTGTTCAAAATCAGATGCAGCTCAATTTATGTTATATACCTTCAGATTTGTGACATCAGGATCCCTTAAATATCCCTTGAGTCTGCCCCAAGCTCAGAAGAGCCCAGGATATTCATTGTATTTCCACCCTTATTTGTCCATCTCTACGTTCAGTGCTGAGCAAAGGGGCCATTCTATATGTTGATCCCACAACATCTGGGATTCAGCAGAAAGAGGTGACTTTTATTCGATCAATGTGATCAAATTAAAAACAAAATCTTAGAGATTAAAGTACATTGTATGGCCTTTATCTCTTTATTCCAGACTCCTTCAAGCTTTTAAACTTGGCTTTATTGGAGTAATTGCTCCAGTTGCAGGGAAGTCTGGTCCTGAGAGCAAATTAATTCATTACGAATGAACAGAATTTGATAAGAAACGAGCCCTCTTCCATTACAACCAGTGACTTAAAGCGGAGATGGGTACAAACAGGGTGAACCTGACATGAGAAAATGCTGTAAAGACGTAGCTTAATGGATTAGCATGCTAGGTGGGCCTTGTGTTCTGATGATGGCCCCCACCCAGAATATGAGCCTCTTTCAGATGCTGACTGACCTTGTGTGCATTTCCCTTTCTGTTTCAGTCTTGACAGCAGAACGTCCTTCTTTACAAACAACAAGCATTCGTTTTTGTGACCTTACCTCCTGAATGACTTTCTGGCAGGGGTGCGGCCTCCCTTCACCCACTGTTGCGTTGGTATGCCTGGCAGTGCAAGAGAAGATGGGGAGTGAGATGGCAGCGGGAGGTAGGTGCAGAGTACGTTACTTCAGAAATAAAATCAAAACACCAGAAATAGGTAAACATTACAGTTAAAAGGAAGAACCTTACATCTATATCACACCTTGCATGACCACAGAATGTTGCAAAGTCTTCTGCAAGTGAAGAAGCATTCTGAAGTATTATAATCAATTCTGTGCATAGCAACTGCACACAAAGAGCAACTTGATAATGATCAGGTCATTTTTTTTTAATGGTGTCAACTGAGAGAGAGAATGCTTGTCAGGCCGGGGGTAGGGTCATGGAAATGTTTAAGTCCATCTGAGGATAGACAGGGCCTCGGTTTTCCACCTCAGAAGAAAGACAGTGCAGCACTTTAGAGAGGGAAATCTGCTATATCTACTTAGTCTGGCCTACATGCGACTCCAGTTCCACAGCAATGTGGTTGACTCTTGACTGACCGCTGGAATGGTGCAAAAATCCTCTCCCTTCAAGGGCAATTAGTGATGGCCAACAATGCTTGGCTTGCCCAGCTGTGCCCACATCCTAAAGAATAAAAAAGTACATGGATTTCAAAAAGCAGTAGCTGTACCTGAATATTGCTGCCAGTCTGTCCAACCATACAGCTGGGTCTGCTGAGAAGCCGTTGATCTGCTCAGATGTCAGCAGCTTTAAAGGGACAAAGGTTAACATTCACTGCAGTAACAACGTAAGACACCCCACAATAACACAACTTGATCCCAAATATTCAGAAAAGAGAGGGTTAAAGGGAAGATATAGTCACCATAGTCTTACAAGACCATAGGGTTGTTCTCTCATTAGACAGAGATGACTGGTGTTGCTTTAACCTGAGAGTCACCACGCCTTTAGGTGATGGGAGAAATTGAGAAGGTGAATCCTTCATGGCAATTTCAACCAGTGTGGGAATTGACCCATGCTGTTAGCATCACTTTGTATCACAAACCAACTGTCCAGCCAACTAAGCTAACCCAAAGGAATGGCAGAACTATCATTTGTTGAAAGATTGGAGTGACTGGGCTTGAATACACTTGAGTTTAGAAGGCTGAGAGGAGATCTAATTGAGACGTATAAGATTATTAAAGAATTGGACCCTCTGGAGGCAGGAAGCATGTTTCCGCTGATGGGTGAGTCCAGAACCAGAGGACACAGTTTAAAAATAAGGGGTAGGCCACTTAGAACAGAGTTGAGGAGGAACTTCTTCACCTAGAGAGTGGTGGATATATGGAATGCTGTGCCCCAGACGACAGTGGAGACCAAGTCTCTGGATACTTTCAAGAAAAAGATGGATACAGTTCTTAAAGATAGTGGAATCAAGGGTTATGGGGATAAGGCAGGGTTGTGGATGATCAGTCATGATCACAATGAATAGTGGTGCTGGCTCGAAGGGCTAAATGGCCTACTCTTCACCTATTGTCTATTATCAAAGGGAGATTTATGATGTCACCAAGAGAACTCCATCACTATACCATCATCTATGGCCAAAAATGTGGCCAATCCCAGTGTTTCTGTTCTACCTCCTTGTATTCCCTAGGTGAGCCTGAGAAGAAAGAGAAAGGATGGAGGAAAGGAGAGAAATACATTCCTACCAGATAAAAAAAAAGCCCCAAAAATCCAAGAACTTGTGACAATTCCCCAGGGTAATGCAAGTGAGTTAAGTCAGTTAGGGCCAAACAGTCAATCACAATTTCTCAGAGTTATTCTGCTCCATAAAGGAGATGGAATTAATGCTCATAACATTTAAAAAGTCACTGGGACACAGCTGCATTAGTAATTTGGATGCACACGCCAATGCAACAGGGACACAAATGCAAATCCCAACAAGACTTTTGGTGAGGTTAAATTCAATTAACATCTGGAATTAAAAGCTAGTGTCAGACCATGAAACCATCAATTGTTGTAAAATCCCATCTGATTCACTACGGTTCTTTCAGGAAGGAAACCTGCCATCCTCACTGGGTCTGGCCCATGTCCGACACCAGACTCTTAGCAACAAGACTGACTCTTAAGTGAACTCCTGAAATGGCCAGGCAAGCCACTCAGTTTAAGGGCTATTTGGAATGGGCAACAAATCCACCCACATCCCATAAAAGAACATTTTAAAAAGAAATCACAACTTTCCTTACTTTCTTTAGAGCAGTGACTTGCATGGAACAAAGGCGCTGGAAGGTCTCTTCGATTTTGTCTGATGGCATCCGAGATAACACCAAGGAGGCACCTGGTGAGAATAAGATTGTTCATCACTGCACAACAGGGCAGCCGACATCACCTTCTCCGAGAACAGTATTTCACACAAATCAAAAAAACATCATGACGTAGTTCTTGTCAAGTCAGCCTTGGGTTGGTACTTTCACCAATAAAAGGCTTGATTTATTCTATGCTTTGCTTCAAGAGTCATGCTCAGCCCTCACTGGGGCTCCAGGCCGTTGGCCATTCCTCATGTGAGTAGGCCACAAACATTGTGCAGCACAGGCCGTACCAACAGGGCTCCGTGGATCAGGAATTATCAATGAACCATTAATGCTGCCTTATCGGCTAATCAGGAGCTGGAATCGGACCTGATAGTTCCCTCACCTCGCTTCCTCGTCCACGGATCCGGAGGCTAATTGGGGCAGTGCCTGGCCAAGAATTAATCACTGCAGTCCAAAGTCAAATTTGCAATCACATGGTTTAGTAATAATACACAGATATCAAGACAAACAGGCAACTAATTGTTTTAACCTCAGCTATAAATTTCAATTAATATAAAGTTGTATGTTAGAACAAGATGACTCTAATACTTAGCAATCAGGGAAGTCAGAAAATGGAGCTGGAAAGGGAAAATGAGAGGGCGGGAGGGCAAAATAAAAGTGGGATTGCAGCTTTAAGTCCAGGCTGTGGTTTATCGGATCCAAAGGGATGTGATCAATTTGGCATTAATGATCCTGTTGTTAATTTTTATCAATGTTTCACAAGGTTAGGGATATTGTTAATTTAGAAACACGTTGAACTCAAGCAAATTAATTTCCAACTTATTCAACAAAATGCTGAGGAGTTTTACTTACGGGGGCAGGGAATTCAAAAAGATGACAAATCCAAATCCCAGTCATTACCAGCATCAAGATTTTTCAAGAAACAGGCTTTTCCTCTACTTGTGAACACTCGTGCGAAAGAGGAGAACCTTGGGTTGTTAGCACATTAGCAGGGCCTCAGAGACTGAGTCACAGCAGATGGCAGTACATGGAGGGCAGCAGTAGTAACTAGGACTTTAATGAATCAAGCAGGTGAAACTTTCACAGGCAGAAACACAGCAGTTGCAACTAGAGTTTGTCTTTCTACAGCTGATCAACCCAAAGAATGCACTTTCAGTTGTACTGTTACAATGAAGCCAGGTGAAGTTTCTGTCACAGGCAATGTTACAAGCAACCCGAGATAGTCAACTGTGTGTGTCATCACGTTGTGCTACCTTACGTGGCAGTTTTGCTCTATAATGTATAACATCAGCAGGGCAATCGAGTCTGGGGTCAACAATGCTACAGAAACTGAAATAGAACAGAAAATATTTAGCAAATAAACTGAGGGATTGATGACGCAGAAAATGCTGCAGACACTCAGCAAGGTGGAAAGCAACTGGAAAGGGAGAAAGCCTTAATGTTTCAGGATGATGACCAGGACTCAGTTCTGATGAAAAGCCATCAAACTGGAACACTTCTCACTCCATTAATGCTGTCTTATAGGTTAAGCATTTGCACCACATTCTAATTTTATTTCAGATTGTAGAACAAAGGAGACTGCTTGACTGGCACCCCTTCAACTAACTTCAAAAAGAATTACTCCTTCCAGCACTGATGCATAGTGGCAGCAGTGCGTATCACTGACAAAATGCACTGCTATAACTCGCCAAAACTTCTTTGACATTCAAACAGGAAATCTCAACTACCTAGAACGACAAGGTCAGTTGACGCATAACCAGCAGGAGCTCCTCCAAGCCACACACCTTCCTGACTTGGTTTAATGTCGCTGCTCCTTCATATCGTTGGGCCAGAATCCTGGAACTCCCTTTCTAATACGACTGCGAGTGCCCCTATACCCCAAGAACTGCAATGGTAGTTCTTGGGGTATAGGGGCAATGCAATGCAATGCAATGATTTGCAATGCAAATCACCTTCTCAAGATCAACTCAGGATGCGCAACAAATATTCCCAAACCTGCGATGCCCAAAGCCCATAAACCCATTATAAAACAAAATTCCAGCAGGAGCTGTATTTTGCTTTTACTTGATGGTCGTTTTAAAATAAACAGCTCTTTCGGAGACAAATGCAGCCAGCTGACATCATTCATAGCTATGCTCATATAAATTAGGATGTATCACGAATAAAACATGACTATTGCATGCTGCTCACCGCAGTAAGAGAGTTATGACTGTACCTCGCAGAAGCCCGATGGAGGAGTCGTAAGAGATGGGGAGGGCATCCAGGGATGAGGCGACCTGCAGCAGGCCTTCCATGTGTCGAGTCATCGCGTCGCTGCACATGGCGCAGATATTCTGGATTGAATTGGCAGCTGCATTCGCTAACTCCTTCTGTTTCAAACGTTGCGTTAGGAAATTAAGCACCAGTTCTGAGAAGGAAACAATAAAATGTCTTTCCAGAAATACGCTACTCTTGAATCTGCAACTACAGTCTTCAACAACTTTAAACGGAGGGGTTTTAGATTTAAAAATATGAGATGCACCTCACAGCATAACAATGAGACAGAATCAGTAAAGTCCTATATTCAGCTTATGCTATGTGCTGTGGTAAATCAGAGAAGTCAGGTTTTGCAAAATGTCTCAAATGTCACTGGACTGTGGGAAACAATAGGGGATAGAGAAAGAGATAATGCGCAACTTATATGGTACATTATCCCTTCTCTTGGGATACCCTCAAGTGCGTCACATACAATTAATTGCTGGAAATTATAACTTATTTTGTAAGCAAATCTAGCAGCAGTTAGGCAGAGAAGCAGCAAGAGGACTGACAGGTTTATTCTGTTACTTTTAGGATTGAAGGAAGATTGATACAAAGCATTTTGAGAAAATCCCACAGCCAAGGATTCACTCAGAAGGTTTACCAAACTAATTCGAGGACTGGGGAGGTTTCCTTACAAGGAAAGGTTGGCTAGGATGACCAGACTAGGCTTGCATCTGCTAGGATAGGACTGGAGAGGAAAGGATGTTTCCCCTTGTGGCAGAATCTTGAACAAGGATCACTGTTTAAAACTATGTAGCCACTCATTTAAGACAATTTTTTTTTCAGTCTTTGGAATTTTTGCTAAAAATGATTAGATTGGATTCCCTATAATGTGGATACAGGTCCTTCAGCCCAACAAGTCCACACCAACCCTCCGAACAGAAATCCACCCCCTCTGACTAATGCACCTAACAATTATGGACAATTTACCATGGCCAATTCACCTGACCTGCACATCTTTGGAATGTAAGAGGAAACCAGAGCACCCGGAGGAAACCCACCCAGACACGGGGAGAATGTGCAAACTCCACACAGACAGTTGCCCGAGGCTGGAATTGAACCTGGGACCCTGGCGCTGTGAGGCAACAGTGCTAACCACTGAGTCACCGTGCTGGTAGAAACAGAGTTTTTGAATCTTTTTAAGACCAAGATAGACACATTCTTGGTGAGTAAGGGGTGACAGATTATTGGGGGGGCAGGTGAGTGTGTGGAGCTGAGGTTGCAATCAAATCAGTTCTACTGAAGGGTGGAGAAGAGGCAAGTGGCTGATTGGCTTACTCCTGCACCTAACTCATCTACTCGTACGTTGTAGTCCTGGTTCTCCCTGGGAATCAAATGTAAATATTACGTGATGGGAGGACTATGTCTGGCTGTTGGCAACAGAACAATCTAACTAAGGACGTCGATTGACCTAAATGACTGCCTCAAGCATTCAAGAATAATTTGCCTTTAGAGACTTCTGTCAAGATTAGTAAAACCAGCGCTGTAACAGACCATATTAAAATGAATATTGGTGAAGTTCAAAATTCTGACCAATATACTCATTTAATTCATCTTGAAATTTTAATTGTTTCAGCCAAAGGCATTAATCTTAACCGGGACACCGTTCAATGGGCATCGGTCACTCGAAAGTGCCTTGATCTTTCTTCATGAATGAAATAGCCAGTGAGCTATTTCACCATATTGGACATTGGGAAGAGAGTTTGAAAGAAACAAAGTTAAACTCAACATAAATCTCAAATGCATCTAATTTAAGTGACCTGAAAAGAAAACTATGGCCAATTTCCCTCAAACTAGGAATGTCAAGAACAACTGTAACATTCACCAATTATCTGTGCTAACTCAGCACAATTCAGTCACTGAAAATGGGATTTCCTGGTTTTCATGGCTCAGTTATTCGCTCGCTGCCTTTATCAGATCACTTGGGAATGACCTGAGGAACACAATACCATTGGCCCAAAGATTGGAGGGTTTGAGCTAGAGGGAGAGTCTGATTAGGCTGGGGCTATTTTTCTTGGAGAGTCGGATGAAGAGGGGTGACCTTTTAGAAGTTTATAAAATCATGAAGGGCATGGATAGGGTGTGTAGTCAAGGTCTTTTCCCCAGGGTAGAGGAGTCCAAAGCTAGAGGGCATAGGTTTAAGGTGAGAGGGGAAAGATTTAAAAGGACCAAGAGAACAGAGGATGGTGCATGTATGGAATGAGCTGCCAGAGGAATTGGAGGAGGATGGGACAATTACAGCATTTAAAAGGCATCTAGATGGATACATGAATAAGAAGGGTTTAGAGGGATATGGGTCAAATGATGGCAAATGGGACTAGACTAATGCAGAATATCTAGTTGGCATGGATGAGTAGGACCGAAGGGCTTGTTTTCGTGCTGTACAGTTCTATGACTCTATGCTACTGCATACATGGCACTTAATCAGGGGGCAGCAAGCAGGTTCAGCTCCTTCAGTTCTTGGCATGGTAACTGGCAACTCGATTTTGTGACACCGGGGAGGCAGGGAGGAGGATCTATGTCATCACAGCATGATATCTTTTTCAGTGAATAACTCCAGCCTAGTACTGAATGAGGAGCAATGCACCTTATACATCAAGGACAATCGATGAGGGGGAAGAGAAAACCCGCACTGACCTAGACATCGCACATTGTTGATGTATTCACCCATCTCACCCAACAGCTGGACTCCAGAATGTTGTACTGCTAAATGAGTATTGTCAGGGAGGCTGATTACTGCCTGAACAACATCTCCCAGCCTTTGTTCCTTTTCCCTAAGTGCAAAGAAAAAGATCAGTTTTCTTAATTTCAAAGTTGTTCCCCCCCCCCCCCATCAAGATCCTGGGCTCACTAGGTGCCACTGTTAATACTACCACCAGAGGCATTTGCAGATCAGCAGAGTACATGTAGAGACAGCTTATCTCATCACCAATACCTTGCATTCAAACAGCTTTCAAGAGATGTTGGAACAACTTAAAGCAGGTTTTTATTTATGCTTTGTAACGTTCCAATGCCCTTCCCCTTCTCAAAGTTTAGTTAAGACACTTCAGTATTACACCCAGATAGCCATTACTAATACAGAAGGTTGGATAGTGTCACTAAGACATTGGATCACAAGTAGTCCTGCATCCTAGACTAGTGCTGTCCTCACCTAACAATATTCCTATCAGCAGGGCCAATGTTTCAAATTGAGACACTGAATAAAATATGTTCCTTCCAAAGTTAGGTGGATTAGGAGTCAACCCAAAAACATACAACATTGAGATTTAAGAGGAGAGAACAGAGGAAATCCAAGTTATTACCATCATTAATGGATACATACAATCAAGCAGGAGAGCATTGCCACCCCCCCCCCACCTCCCTGAATCCACCCAACAAATGTATATCCCAACACACTGTTTCTCTACATCATGCAATAGTCCTCAGACAGGAGACTAGCTACAAACAGCTACTCTGACTAGTCCATTAAGCCACAGATTGTTAAAGGATGAAGATTGGAAATGTTTCCTGGTGGTCTGTGATTCCAGGAGAAAGTGAGGACTGCAGATGCTGGAGATCAGAGCTGAAAATGTGTTGCTGGAAAAGCGCAGCAGGTCAGGCAGCATCCAAAGAGCAGGAAAATCGACGTTTCGGGCGAGCCCGAAGAAGGGCTTATGCCCGAAACGTCGATTCTCCTGCTCCTTGGATGCTGCCTGACTTGCTGCGCTTTTCCAGCAACACATTTTCAGGTCTGTTATTCCGTCAAGACAACAGTCCACATTTGCTCCATCTGAAAGTTAACTGCACTCACAGAGTGAACACAATCAGTATGTGAATTTCCCTGCACTGCAGCCTACTGGCAAGGAAGGCATTCAACAGCAGCACCCTCTCTCCCAAGGCACCTTGAAAGTAAATTCCAATCGACTGTATGCCTGACTCCCAAAGCAACTGCTTCACTCTGAACTTGGTGACAGCAGGAAATTCCCTGGAGGAGATCGGAAGCTGTAAGGATATTCTCAGAGCTTCCCTGAAGAGTTGAAGCATCCCCACCGATTCGCGGGAGATGCTGGTTATGACCGGCCAAAATGGAGAAGGCCCATTTGGGAAGCACTGAACACTCTGCAAGATTTTGTTGTGAACATGCAGAGGCCAAATCAAAGTGCCCAAAGCAGCACAAGAATCTCCAGATACCAAATGCCTGTACTCACCACTCATTCCATAATTCATCTGGGTTATCACCACAGGGATATAGTCAAGAAAGGTAAAAGAAAGTTAAAATGGAGAATGAGTGGGAAAAATAAAGTTGGCTTATCTCATTACTCCAGTTTCCTGTTGCTATCCAGTGAACCTTGCAACTAACTTCAGATGCAATACCCGCCCTAGTTGCTACTATCTGGGTATGCATGTTTGGTGATTACCAGCAGCTACAGAACTTTATTCCACAAAAATAAAGATTGCCAAATTCTATAACACCCCACCATTCAAAATAACATGACTGATTTGATGGAATGAGGATGCTTGAGGGCCCTTGCTCCTCCCCAAAAAGCCAGGCCAATCTCACACTGCACCACCACATGCTCAGCATCACTCCACGTGGTCCAGCAGATTTCTCACTCACGGGTTTAGGTTTTTCACCAACGCTGTCATGATGAAAAGCACAGCTTCCGTCTCCTCCCAGGCTGGGCTGCCATCTTTCAGTGTTGAATACAACTAGAAAGGAACAGTATAATTGAGCACCCAAAATGCATTCACAAAACAATCTTAAACTAAACACAGCATGGGACAAGACGTCAGTGGGATGAAAGGGCACATTCTGGACTGTGTGTGTGTGTACGTGCATGCGTTTGGAGAATGGTCTTCCGCACGCTAAGTTTAGGTATTTAACAGTGGGATATTGGAAAGGGTGTCTGAATGAGAAGTTGAATGGGTCTTCTCATATTTATTTGCTTTCCTTCTAGCTGTATGGACTAAAGGTTGGGAAGATTGTTCCTTACTTACCCGCGAGAAGAACTCTGAAGCTCCAATGAGGAATATAATATCTTTCAGAAGATCAGAGACCCGGAGTCTGAACTCGTAAAAATCATCCGTCTCATCCAGAACTCCCTCCTGTTAAGGAAACAGTTCAGACAGCACTGCTACCAGAGGGTGCACAGAGCCAATACACTTGGTAACACTGACCTCAAAACCTCTACACTGGGAAACCACCTCAATCTTTAGCAATGGCAGACGGCATTGGGAGGTGTGAGGAAACTAACCCTTCAGACTCCAATTGTTCAGCAAAAGATCAAATTAAGAATCAAACCAACAAAATATTTTAATAAAATAAGGTGAATTTTCTCAAAGTGTTAACACTGGGGAATAGTGCGATTTACATTGCTGCAAATTCAGCATCAGTATACTGCACATCCAGATAGGCATCGTACCCACAGGCACAAAGGAAAGCTTCCTCAACTCAAGCCTCAACAATGCACCTAAGCAGCCAGCACTGCAGATCTTATATGTCCACATCAGCCACCCTGTGGGGTCTGAGCATGTTTGCTGATTCAGTACTGAATTGCAATTGTTGCTTAATGTGAGACCAAACTCACTTCATACAAGCTGCCACCCTACAGTAGGTTTTGGTCCCATTAATACAGCGCTGGATTTGAACTGACATTTGTGGAGGTAAGGGCTAATGTTCACTTTATGATGCTCATTTACTCATCAAGGGGATCTCAGTGTTGATCCATTGCTTACCAGATTACCATGTACCTTCCCTGAACTCTTACCATGCAAACAATAGAACATTAAAATCATTAGAAGATAAAGGCAGGAGTGCATTGGACAGTCTTGGGAGCAGCAAATATTATGAAAATTTTCATTTGGGATAGTCTCTAACATTTTCCTACTGTTTAAGCCTAGGGCTTACTATACACCAACTCATTTGCATGCTTTCTTATCAAAGGTGACATACGTGATCAGGATCCATCTGGGAGTGGAAGGTGAGCGACTGAGTAAGTCTCTGGAAATACGGCCGGAAGATCTGGTTTACTGAGGGGTCCTTCATCCTGTGCAGAGTTTCGGCTAGCCGATACCAGAAATTGAATGTGATTTCCGCCACCTGCACGATGCAGAGTATGTTAGAGAGAAACTAACAGTCAAGACCAAACTCATCTTTCAATCCAGCATTATTTCATAGAAATATTTATGGTTTTTAAGCACAAGAAAACTAAACGTTTCTCATTTACCTCTGTCAATGAGAACATACACCACGTCGACATCAGGCACATAAAGATCAGATACAAAAGTAAAGCCCACCCAAAGTAAAGAAAGTTCAAACATATACAGTAAAAGCAAGTAATGGAGATCTGAAATAAAATCAAAGTGCTTGGGAAACGTGGTTCCGGCACATCTGTGGAGAGATAAACATGGAGTCCAATATGGCGATTCTTTAGAAATTCTGTTGTTTGTCCACAGATGCTGCCAGACCTGCTAAGTTTCTCCAGCACTTTCTGATCCCAGTTATACATGATCTCTGGACCAAAAAATGTTTCCTAACGTGTAAGGCACTTTGAAAAGTAGTCATCGCAATGAATGACACAAAGCAAGCAAGCTACACATAGCAAGCTCTCACGAATAGCACTGCCATATGACCAGAGAATCTGATTTAGCAATGTTCATTAAAGAATAACCAGTGAGGATGCCAGGAACAACTCATTGATATAGTGTCATGGGACCTTTTACATAAGCCCAAAGAGCTGAGGACCCTGGTTTTACAGAGGGCTTCCCAATGTTTAGCAGGGATGGTTACAATGGAGCATCTATGGGGACCAACTGCGAATAACCTACGACTTCTTTAAATTAGTGGATGTGGCTCAACTCTTTGCTCCTTGAGGCCCGATTCTTGCTCCAAGATTAAACACTGCCCCCCTAACTCCGTCCTCACACCCCTGCGGCCTCCCCACAGCTGAATTCGCAGCTCTGTAGTCTCCATCCAGCCCATACACTCACCTCAGCACCCTTCCAGCCCACTCACTCAGCTCTGCACTTCCCCCAACCCAGCACCTACACCATTCTCTCGTCTATCCTCCCTACCTTGCTCTGACTGAGGTAGTGGCAACTTTTAAGACTCAAAATGTCACTATATTTTGAGAAAAAGTTGGAAAGTTCTGACTTAGCATCTCACTTGAAAGATGATACTTTTGTCAATGAAGTGCAGTCAGGATTTTGTGCGGAAGTCTCTGGACTAGGACCTGAACCACAACCAGCTGGCTTACAGAGGTCAGAGTGCCCTGTTACTAGCCTGGGACCTATTCGGAATTTAGTGATTGCTGTTTAATTTTGAGACTGGCTCCTGCGTGGTCAGTGGAATTGGTTCGGTCAAGGACAATACAACAGCTGCACAATTCAAACGCAATGAACCGAAACAGCTCAGTTATTTGTCTCGTCTTTTATGACTGATCACATAGCTTTGTTTTTCAGTCAGTGCTTCGACATGGGGTTAGTGAAATGCAAAGGGTCTAAAACCCACACAAGAACAGCAGGTCCAAGTAACAGGGGAGTCTCAACCAATGAACTCTCTCGATTATGGGCAGCAATTTGTTTAAATATGTGACCCTTGTCAATTTTGCTGTGGGGTCATGCACTTAAAGCAGCTTAAAGTGGCTGAGTTGTGTCTGCCTGCACAGAGACTTTTTGGGTTGCTCTGTTGTTAAGCAGCTTAGGACATGTTGGCCTCAACTCATGAACTGACTGGATTGAAGGCGAGTATTAACTGACCTCATACTGCTCATGTCCAACACAGTTTAAGATGAGATTGAGCGTTTTGAGATCACCCAATCCCTGTCCTGGTGAACGGATAACCATCTCCAACAGTGTTTCTGCCAGTTCAGTGAAAATTCTGCAATAGTTCAGTGCCCTGGAAAACACAAGGCCTCAGGTCAAAAATGGTACAAATGGCACAAAGGCTCCCTCTACTGTCCCTGGCACACTCAAGTCAGCTCAGCACAGGTTAGACATAAATAAACCAGCGATTTTTGAGAAGATTTGTAACTCAGTTTGATAAGTACGCAAGTTAGCTCGCTGAGCTTAATGGTTTGTTTTCGGACGTTTCGTCACCATGACTAGGTAACATCATCAGTGAGAATTTCCGATGAAGCGCTGGTGGTATATCCCGCCTCCCTATTTATAGATTTTGGTTTCTTAAGGTGGTTGATGTCATTTCTGTTTTTTTTTAAAAAGGGAAGGTAGATAGGATCTAAATCGATGTGTTTATTGATGGAGTTCTGGTTAGAATGCCATGCCTCTAAGAATTCTCGTGCGTGTCTTTGTTTCACCTGTCCTAGGATGTGTGTGTTGTCTCAGTCAAAGTGGTGTCCTTCTATGTCTGTATGTATAGAAACTAGTGGGTCGTATTGTTTGGCGGCCAGTTGGTGTTCATGTATCCAAGTGGCAAATTTCCTGCTAGTTTGTCCGATGTAGTGTTTTTTTTTACAGTACTTACATGGCATCTTTAAATGATGTTAGTTATGCTGGTGATACCTAATGGATTCTTTAGGTTAATTAGTCGCTGTTTAAGTGTGTTGCTAGGTTTGTGGGCTACTATGATGCCAAGGGGTCTGAGTAATTTGGAAGGACAACTCAGCCTTCAACCCTCAGGACTTCAGCCCCAGGGCATCAATGTGGACTTCACCAGTTTCCTCATTTCCCCTCCCCCCACCTTACCCCAATTCCAACCTTCCAGCTCAGCACTGTCCTCATGACCTGACCTACCTGCCAATCTCCCTTCCCACCACCTGCTCCACCCTCCTCTCTGACCTTCATTCCCACCTCCACCCACCTATTGTACTCTTAGCTACCTTCTCCCCAGCCCCACCCCCCTCTCATTTATCTCTCCACCTCGGAGACTCCCTGCCTCATTCCTGATGAAAGGCTTTTACCCGAAACATCGATTTTCCTGCTCCTCGGATGCTGCCTGACCTGCTGTGCTTTTCCAGCACCACTCTAATCTTGAGTAGTCTGGAAGTCATTTCTGATTTGTCTTTGATGTAAGGTAATGTGGCTATAGTTTTTGGTTGCGTTGTGTCTGCTTGTTTGGGTTTGTTTCGGAGGAATTGGTAGATTGTGTTTATTGGGTACCCATTTGTCTTGAAACGTTGTATAGATTTTCTTCTTCTGCTTTTTGTAGTTCTTGGGTGCTGCAATGTGATGTAGCTCATTGAAATAAAGAGAGAGGTGGGAATACCATCAGGGCTTCACCGGAGGCTCTCACTGATGATGTTACCCAATATGGTGACGAAATGTCTGAAAACAAACCTTCAAGCTCAATGAGCTAACTTAAATACTTACAAAATAAACTTTCCTTGTATTATCTTATCAGGTACTGTCACATGCAGCTACAATGGTTAGACTCAGAATAAAGCTCCATTTTTTAAATTTAGAGTATAACTTCACTCTAACACTCTAACACAGTGACTTTTCCAATTAACTTATCAACCATGTGTAGGCTAGCATATCTTGATTAAAGGACAATTTAGAGCATAATTGAACGTGATTTAAACAAACTTGAAGGTAAAGCACGGAAGAGGTAGAGAAAGGCCGTTCAGCTCCATCTGTCCGTGAAGGTGTTTATGCTCCTTCCACCACATTCCATATCACCTGATCAAGGTTTGCGTAAAGATTTGTAGCTTGGATGCCAGTTGCCGTAGTTGTGGGTACATGGGTATAGTATTTCCTATAGTGACCCAATACCCATCATGCGCAAGACAAACGTAATTTACAGGATTCAATGCAAAGACTGCACGAAACACTATATAGGAGAAACGGGATGACAACTAGCAATCTGCATCCACACACACACCAACTAGCCACTAAACACCACGACTAGCTGTCCATACACACAGATGACAAGGACCACAAATTTGACTGGGACAACACAACAATCAGAGGACAAGCTAAACATTGCACAGCCAGAGAATTTCTAGAAGCATGGCACTCATCCACGGACTCCATCAATAAGCACATTGATCTAGACCCAATATATCAGCCACTACGACGAACAACTGGATCCAGCAACTGGATTCAGCAGAAATGAAAGCAAATAAACTCCAGAAGCCCCAGTACCGCAGGAGGCTCCAAAGCACTGAAGATGTCACCGAGACGAAAACGTCTGCAAATTAACTTCCCAGCTCAGTGAACATACCCACAACTACGGCAACCTGATCAACTCATCCTTCTGCTCCATTAGTCTTCATATGCTTCATATTCTAAAAGTAATCAATGTTATTTATGTCAACTACTGAATGCACTGGCACGTTCCATATTCAAATCACATTCTGGGTAAAGTGCAGCAGCTGCCACTATGATGTTATCGGTCAGTGCGACCTTGCTATGACTGTGGAAGAGGCTGGCACATGGTTCTTTAGTGACAGAATGTATAACAGGGTGTTTAGCTCTATACTAGAGTTTCTGCAGTTGATAGGAACATTTAAACTGTGATGACAAACTACAAACGCCTGAAACTTTGAAGTCACCTTTAGTGCAAAAGGTTTAATTGAACTGATTAAAATCTCATAGCAATCTACAACCATTTAAATATAATTAAATCATTCAAATTGAACAGCTTTGATTGTATTAACTTTTCTCACTTCTAAAGCATCAATAACTCAGTTACTAGTGATGATGTATCTAGCCTTTTAAACAATTTGTTCTGGAGGGCAGTATTTATGTTGGATTTTTTGTAATTCATTCATGGGATGAGGGTGTCAAGGGTATTACCCATTCCTAATTGCCCAGAGAGCAGCACAAGAGATAACCAAAAATAGATGAGAAGTCACACATGGGCCAGACCAGGTAAGGAGAGCAGTTTCCTTCCCTGAAGGACATTAATGAACCAGATGAGTTTTTCCAACAATCGATGGCCAATTCATGGTCATCATTTGACTCTATATTCCAGAATCTTTTATTGAATTCAAATTCCACCATCTGCCATGATGGGATTCGAACCTGGGACCCCAGTACATTGCCTTGGCCTCTGGATTAATAATCTAGTGATAATACCACTAGGCCATTTACAATTCCATAAACGCGTTTAATGCTCAATACCTTACCCAGGTATTTGGGTAACCTTCACAAGCAAGCCCTGGCAGTTCAGCTGTTTTACCACTGGGCATTCCTGTAACACCCAGGCCCCACCCTCCCTCTATCCAGTCCACTGGATTTTCTAGTAGGAATGACCAGCTGGAGATTAGAAGCAGGCAGCATAAAGAAACTTTCCGGCCACAGGGACATTGAGACCTCAAATCTGACTGCATACAGTGTCACTATTCTGGGTCAGAGTGGAAGCGATTGAGTGATTTCCCCCATCAATTATACCTGAAGACTGCAAGGATGTAAATGATTGCCTTTGATTATGGACATGTGTAACTATTCACCACTTGTTCTGCCAGAAAAATAACCCTCCTTGTATCAGGATGCCTTGCAGTAGCTGCAATTATGAGTTGTGCTTGCTGTACTGTTCTGTTTAAACTCTGCAGACTGTTTGCTGTAGTGTGCTGTTCAAATAGATCTTGCTTTTTCTAAAATAGACTGCTGAGATTGTTGCCACTTGCCTCCACCTTGGCAGAATGATTTCCACAGATACACTGCTCAAATGTGGCCTGGATGAGACCAGCTCACTTGTAGGGGCCAGGGACAAACCTAGACTGTATTTGCTGCCTTAACCAACAGATCCCCAAGATGATCCTCACAAAAGCATTCTGGCATAACTCCAAACCTATTCCAAAGTGTGAAACCTAACTGTAACGTACTTGTCCATGTCCTCACAGGCGACTGCAGTATGGTAGGCTTCCTCCAGTGCTGTCACCCCTTCCTGCAGCTGTAGTGCCAGCCGTAGACTCTCCTGCAAGCCCTCGACTGCATAAAGTGCTGCGCACACACAGTCACTCGCCACCTCGTGCAGGTTTGAGGATGTCTGGTTGTGCCTCTGAAATTCAGGTACAGTTTCTCTTTCAACAACGTGAATATCGTTACATTCCACTCAAACATGCACAGAAAGACTTGCATTTCTCACATGCCTGATCAATCAAAAAAACATTTCATAAACAATTACACTGAAGTGCACTCACTGTTAAATTGATGAACATGGCGACTGATTTGCTGAGAATGAGAACGCCCCCCAAACACACACACAAATCAATGAGTGGTATGGGTTAAGAGGAATATTGATCAAGGTAATGACAGAATTGCCCATTTTTCTTTGAATGCCATTCCTGCTTCTTTAAGACACACTGAGCCAGCAGAACATGCAGTCAATGTCTCATCAACAAAGTAGCAGCATCCACTCAATACTGAACTGGTGCATCAGCCTGGATTTTGCGCTCAGGATCGGATGTAGGGGTTGCAAAGCAGACTTTGCTCCTGGTTATGTTCCAGTGAGTCACTGGGTCAGCATTAAGGAAGTTCCCAATACAACAGATCCTCGATGGTTCAGAGGGCAAGGACGTGATGGTGACATATCATGCAGGAGAGATTGTGGTTCAACTCTTGTCCTGCACGGTTAACTGATTTGACAGCTAAAGCTCCTGGTCCTGATCACAATTCAGCAAGCCTGTGCATGACAATGGGATGACAACACCTATAGCAGAGACTCACTGGGAGGAGTGTGAAGGCTTTCTGGCCTAGGTTAACTATCACCAAAAACTTCTGCGCCTAGTGTTAATTACAACTGATAACTCTGTGACACTATCAACTCAGCAGCTTTTCAGCCTTTCCAAAGACATAAATAAACCATTCTAACAAAAATTAAATCATTTCTCCTCTCCTCACGAAGGTGATGATTCTTGCTGAGGTACCTTCAGCCAACAGGACTCCTACAACTCAGTCAAGAGATGCTGCTCAGGTGAGCACGTGGGGGAACACCTCTGACCTAGCATTTACAACATCCACACACCTCTCAATGAATTGCGCGATTGCAGGAATCCTGGCTGATTTTCTTCTCACTAACTTGGAGATTGGGGTAACTCTGAATCGTGGTTAGTCCTGAGCTCAAATCTGTGACCAGAGCAGAAGTCTTTTATTCGAATTGAAGTTAGTGCTATGATGAACTGTTTCTTTATCACTTTGAACCACTGGAGTATACCTACAGCTATATCTTCAAACAGTCACGATATGGAGAACCAACTTGGCCTTCCTTGATTTGCTGGGTTATCCAGTAACTGCATCACCCCCTCACCTGGCTTTATTAGCCTCTGGGACGTAAATCAGAACAATAAGAGGGCAATGCCTCACCCACATGGCAAAACACACAACTGTCAATCACCACCCCCCCCTGTCCTCTGCCAGATCTCAGCAGCAAACTTAACATTCTACAAGAGAACATCTCTCCATGCAGAATTAATCCCACACCTTCCCTTTAGGATCCTCGCCTGGGATTACTCCTTTAACAGAGGACAAAGCAAAACTCAATTGGAGGCAATGTCAATACAAATACAGTCGAGGAATTGTAAACAAAATCAGAACATCAATGCAATTAACCAGGATTGGGATTAAACACTGCAGAGGCCAGACAAAGGGTGAAGATGATATTACAGCAGCAGGCACAAGTTTCCTGGGTTGGCAGAACAAACCTACTGCACAATGTCAACCGGAGAGAAACTGATCATACTAAAGACAAAGGCTGGCCTTGTGAGCAGATTAAGCTGCAACATTGTACCACTAAGAACAGAAAGTCCTAGCTTCAATTCCCAGGCTGAGTGCATTTGGCTGATCCCACCTGGACTGGAGACAATACATTGGTTCCAACCTGGACTGGGTGTGAGACTTAAATCAATGCCTCAAGTTATTCCACCTCTGGTCACATGAGTACGTGCTGGGTGAAATTACCATCAGGCTCTACTGTCATTCACTGCCTGGCCAAATAGCCTGCTGACAATAATCAATTTAACCTCACACTTGAAGAATTTGTTCACATATTATGAGATGTAGCACAAAGGCTTCCAGGTGTGGAAGAAAGGGCAATTCTTAAAACAGGAGCCACTGGAATTAATAATTCTTGCTGACAGCTGAGCTCCCTCGCAGTAACATCAATAAAGATATGGTCAATGTGGTCATAAACAATCCTGAGCTTCCAATCAAGTAGGATTAAAATTACAAGAGAGACCAAGCACTAAGAAGGGTGCGGAAGATATGATGCCAAAGTTGTGTGCTTTCTAATTGCTAAGGATGGCACAAACCAAAGAAACAGGTCTGCCCTTGTGGGTAAAGATACTTCATAGAATCGAAAGGTCTTCGGTTCAATCCTCCATTTTGTGCATCCTCCATCAAATGGCCATAAAGGGAAAATTAGCTGCAACATTGATCCTGGCACCCCAAACTTAGTCATGAGGAAAACTAGTCAGTCTTGCTCACAGCCGCAGCCTGTGGAATGGCACTCCACTCAGCCTAAGACAGAAACTTCAAAAGAAGGCTGAAGAGAACTATATTTAACAAAAGACTGACATTATCTAATTAATGCACTGACTTTGAAAAGCTGAATAGTTGCGTAGTTCATACTCACAAGGACTTGGAAGAGTGCCACCAGTAACTGGCTGTTAGCGATGTGATCAGTGTGCAGGATGCCCAGGTTAATCCAGCTCATCAAGCATCGGAAGACTTTAATCACCAACTTCTCATCGTGACTACAGCGCTCCATGTAGGCTGTCTGTAAAATTCCCAGATACGAAGTGAAACTTCATAAAACACAACCTCAATACAACTCACGCACTATTTAATGCCTTAAAGGATGTCCTGACAATAGGTATTTTGGGGGCGACTATAGTTGAAGCCTTGGTCCTTAAGAAGGGTCCATTAATGTCTGGTCTGAATCCCAAACTAACAGTATACAAATGCACAGTCATGAAAAGGAAAAGACCCTTTGGTCCATACAGCCTCTACCACAAAAGTGCATTCTCTCTGCATCACAATGTCCCCAACACAGTGTAAACCAAGTGATTGTTTGAGGGCTGCAATGATGATGAAAAGCCCAGAAACAAAAAACATAGAGTCATCGAGTCCTACAGCATGGAGGCAAGTCCTTTGGTCCAAACTGGTCCATGCTGACCAAACTGTTCAACAACGCTTACCTTATTTCCCAGCACTTGGCCCTTCTAATCCTTTCTTTTCCATATATTTGTTCAAATGCCTTTTTAAACATTAATATGCCTGCCTTACTTCTGCTGACAGCTCATTCCATATGTGGACCACTCTGTGTAAAATGGTTGTCCCCCAGGTTCCCTTTTATTCTTTCCCCTCTAACTTTAAACTGATCCCTTCTAGTTCCTGATTCCCCAACCCTGGGGAAAATTCACCCTATCCATGCATCTCATGATCTTATACACTTCTATAAAATCCTCCCTCAGTCTCCTATGCTCTAAAGAAAAACGTCCTAGCTTGTCCAACCTCTCTTTATAACTCAAACCGTTTAGTCCTGGCAATACCCTTGTAAATTTCTTCTGCACTCTTTCCAGTTTAGAAACTTCCTTTCAAAAGGTGACCAAAACACAATACTCTAAGTGTGGCCTCACCAGTGCCCTGTACAACTGCAACAACTTCCTAACGTCTTTACTCACTGTCCTGACTGATGAAGGCCAGTGTGCCAAAAACGGTCTTCACTGCCCTGTCAACCCGTGACTTCACTTTCAGAGAACCATGCACCTGAACTCCAAGGTCCTTCTGTTCCACTACGCTCCTTAAGGCCCTACCATTCACCATGAAATAGTTACTTTGATTTGACTTTCCAAACTGCAAGACCTCACACTTACCTATATTAAACCATTTTGTGGCCCATTTCCCCAGCTGATCAAGGTCCTGCTGCAATTTCTGACAACCTTCCTCACTGTCCATGATACCACCTATTTTAGTGCCATCAGTAAACCAATTTATCATGCCTTGTACATTCTCATCCAAATCATTGATATAGATAACAGCAATGGGCCCAGCACTGAACGCTGAGGCACTCCACTAGTCACAGGCTTCCAGTCCGACAAGCATCCTTCTACTGTTACCCTCTGTTTCCTACCATCAAGCCAATTTGCCAAAAAATCACCGAGAAATCTCTGCCAATCCTCCTCAGGCACTGAAAATCATGGAGAGGTCTCCATTAATCTTCAAAATGCCAAACAAAGGGTGTACAAGATACAAATATTGAGAGGTTAAATCTGAAGAAAATACTTCCTGTTCATAAATGACAATGTGTGTGATTTTGTTTCAGAACTACAGTCATGAATTCCGTGGTTTAAGTCAGTCCGGATACAGCACTTTGCTGGAAGCTGGCCTGCCTTCAATCAATTCTCCTCAGATAACTGAAGGGCAGTTTAAGAGCTATCATTTAACAGCAACATGACAGGAACAGAGATTCCGCCATCATCACATGCTTAAAAATAAAATGGTCAACTAGAGCTGGCCTTGCAGGGAAATGGTCTAGAACACAGTTCCCGATCACTGTCTAATGATCTCCCCAGGGTGTGCGGGCATTTGGGTATCTGCTGACAGGATAGAGCTGAATTGCGACACTGACTTACTGAAGAGCCTGTTGATATTTCACAACGTTAGCTCGAGTGGCTACTTGGACAAGGTGGCAGTGCCTGTGGAACTGCAGTCCAAAAGCCAGCACACTAAAGGAGGATGGGCAACAAGTCAGTGCTGAAGATACCATGATTTTATTTTGCACAGGGTCAAGTACATTCAGATGAAATTCGTTACCAAAAACAGCTCACCAATAAGCCAATCACCATGCTGGCATTGTAGGCCAAGTCCTCGATGACCTCAGTCCTTCGGTTGGTGCCAATTCGTAGTGAGCGGCTGTGCACTTCCTCTGGGAGCACTGTCAGAATCTCCAGCAGGAACGGGAGTGCAGACTCGTCATTGCCATATCTACGAGTCAGCACATGTGGAGTGGCGATTAATCAAACCTTCTTTAAACACCCAAAGCAAACAGCGGTTTTGGGCACTCAATTACTAAAGCAAAATACGGTGGATAGAGGATGCACTAAAACATAAACAAATACACGTCAAAAAAATTCTCGGCAGCTCAGGCAGCATGTGAAAAGAGAAACAGAGTTACTGTTTCTGTTCCAATTGATCTTTCATCTGAAAAGTTCAGAACAGAATGTGTGGACGAAAAGTCATCTCAACCTGAAATGGTTTCTCGCTTCACAGACGCTGCCTGACCTGCTGAGTATTTCTGGCATTTTTATTCTTACCAAAGCTGGCCGAGGAAATTTGGTTAACAAGTGGAGTAAATGGTTCCCTCAGCCTGGCATGAGCCTCCTTTGTCAAAAAAAGATTCTGAGGAAACCTCAACATGGTTTCCAGAGGACAATTTCACTTCACTAATGTTGCAATAACATAGGGATAAGGAGGAGAAACAGAAAGCACTGGGAATACACAACAGGCTTACTAGCTTCTGAGAGAATTCCCAAGGTAGTAACCCAGTTGCCCACTCCAGCAAATTCTAAGATTTCAACTTTCGACAAGCACTTTTACACAGTTCAAAACAAATACCGGGTGGTGGGGGTACATGGGCCAAGATGGGCAAGGGAAAACGTTTTAATTTATTCATTTATTGAATGTGGGCATCGCTGGCAAGATCAGCATTTATCGTCCATTCTGGATGCTGTTGAGAAAATGGCAATGAGTCACATTCTTCATTACAATGGAATACCTTCCTGATTTCAGAATTCAATCAAGCTATCAAGCCGCATCGCTGTAGGTATGGAAACACACAGAGACCAGACTGAATAATAAAGGACAGATTGCTTCCCTAAGGGATATTAGTAAACCAGATGCAAATCACGATCATCATTACTGATAGTATATATTATTCCACATTTATTTAATTAATTGAATGGAAATGTGGATTCTAAGTCCAAGCCTCTGATCCAGAAATTAATCATTTGTCCACCAATACCCCACATCTTTAACGTATAAAAAAAACTCACTTCTCAATTAGCGTCTGGACACAGCTTTTCCATGATGTCATCTGTATGGCAAGGTCTGCAACAGCAAGAGCTAGCTGGGTCCAAAAGAACAGTGAGTCATTATTGTTGCTGAAGGAAAAAAAGACAAGGAATGGAATATTTCCGCTTAATCATTGGCAAACTCTATTGTAAAAACAGGGCAGAGATACTAGCATTTTACTTTGTATTTTGGTGTTTCTCTGACTGTTGCTGGGACCAACACCTTACATCACAGTGACTGACCGATCAAAGTACAGCAGCAAAGCCCCCAAAAATCCAATTATTCTAATCCAGAAACCCAGGCAGTGATGGCAAGAACTGGAACTCAATCATTACACACTTAATGACCTTTTATTTACAGGGGTATGGGTCAACTTTATAAACATCATCTACCAAACCTGAATGACCACTACTGACACTGAAGCTGCTACATTTATTAGAGCATCCAGTGAACAAAAAATATACTTAAACAATGAAGGCATGGAAGATATAGAATGTAGGGAAATAGACGGCGACATATTGAAAAATGTCCATATCACAGAGGAGGAAGTGCTGGATGCCTAGAAACGCATAAAAGTGGATAAATCCCCAGGACCTGATCAGGTGTACCCGAGAACTCTGTGGGAAGCTAGGGAAGAGATTGCTAGGCCCCTTGCTGAGATATCTGTATCATCGACAGTCACAGGCAAGGTGCCGGAAGACTAGAGGTTGGCTAACGTGGTGCCACTGTTTTAGAAGGGTGGTAAGGACAAGCCAGGAAACTATAGACCAGTGAACCTGACCACAGTGGTGGGCAAGTTGTTGGAGGAAATCCTGAGGGACAGGATGTACATGTATTTGGAAAGGCAAGGACTGATTAGGGATAGTCAACATGGTTTTGTGCGTGGGAAATCATGTCTCACAAAATTGATTGAGTGTTTTGAAGAAGTAACAAAGAGAATTGATGAGGGCAGAGAGGTAGAGTGATCTATATGGACTTCAGTAAGGTGTTCAACAAGATTTCTCATGGGAGGCTGATTAGCAAGGTTAGATCTCATGGAATACAGGGAGAACTAGCCATTTGGACACAGAACTGGCTCAAAGGTAGAAGACAGAGGGTGGTGGTGGAGGGCTGTTTTTCAGACTGAAGGCCTGTGACCGGTGGAGTGCCACAAGGATCGGTGGTGGGTCCACTACTTTTAGTCATTTATATAAATGACTTGGATGTGAATATAAGAGGTATAGTTAGTAAGTTTGCAGGTGATACCAAAATTGGAGGTGTAGTAGACAGCGAAGAAGGTTACCCCAGATTACGGTGGGATCTTGATCAGATGGGTCAATGGGCTAAGAAGTGGTAAATGGAGTTTAATTTAGATAAATGCGAGGTGCTACATTTTGGGAAAGCAAACCTTAGCAGAACGTATACACTTAATGGTAAGGTCACAGGGAGTGCTGCTGAGCAAACAGACCTTGGAGTGTATTTTCATAAGTCCTTGAAAGTGGAGTCGCAGGTAGGTAGGATTGTTAAGAAGGCATTTGGTATGCTTTCCTCTCTAATTGTCTCATTCGATGTAATGGCACTGTTCACCTCTATCGACAAAACCCTAGCCAGAGAAACAATAGCCAACCTGCTGGACATACAGAACAGACAACAAGACGGGGAACCTATCCACAAAGGCTGCATACTCAAATTACTGAACCTGTGCCTCACAACACACTTCACATTCAACAACCAAATATATGAACAAATCAACGGCACACCCATGGGCTCACCCATCTCTGGACTCATAGCAGAAGCTGTAATGCAAAGATTAGAACAAACAGTCTTACCGCAAATTCAACCCAAACTCTGGGTCAGATATGTGGATGACACCTTTGTAATCATTAAAAACACAGAAATAGAAAACACACACCGGATCATCAATGCCACACTCACAGGAATCCGATTCACTAGAGAGGAAGAAAAGGACAACCAACTCCCATTCCTAGACGTGATGGTACAGAGAACACCGAACGGAGAATTCACCACAAAGGTATACAGGAAAGCTACACATACAGACCATGTCCTGAACTACGAAAGCAACTACCCCAACACACACAAGACACTGTTCAAAAGGGCCACAACACACTGCAGTACACCAGAACTGCAAAAAGAGGAAGAAGAACACCTATATAATGTATTTGCCAAAAATGGATACCCCCGCAATTTCATCAACAGATGCCTAAGGGAAAGACAACAGAATGAGGACATGCCACAACCAAAAGGACTAGCCACACTACCATACATCAGGAGCATCTCGGAACTGACAGCCAGACTATTGCGACCCCTAGGACTCATAACGGCACACAAACCAACAGCCACGCTCAGACAACAACTCACCAGGACAAAGGACCCGATACTCAGCATGAGCTAAACCAACGTAGTGTGCAAAATCCCATGCAAAGACTGCACAAAACACTACATAGGACAAATAGGAAGACAGCTAACGATCCGCATCCATGAACACCAACTAGCCACGAAACGACACGACCAGCTATCCTTAGTAGCCACACACACAGATGACAAGCAACATGAGTTCGACTGGGGCAACACTACTATTATAGGACAAGCCAAACAGAGAACAGCCAGGGAATTCCTAGGGCATGGCACTCATCCATAGATTCTATCATAAACACATCGATCTGGACCCAATATACCGGCCACTGCAACGGACAGCTGGAACGGACAACCGAAAGCGGCAGAGACAAACCACTATAAATGCTGGAGGAAAGATCACAGAAGCACTTCACATGAGGCTCCCAAGCACTGAGGATGTCACCTAGACAGGGGATGAAATGTCTGCAACATAAATTCTCAGCTCGGCGAACAGAACTACAACACTGTACAATATTTACTGAATAAACCTGACTTTGCGAAGAATTACACTGGAAACTAAATTTTGATGTGATTCATTTGTGCTTACTGGAATCGATATATATATTCACACACAGGATGTTTCTCTTTGTAGGTGAAAGGAATATCCATACATTGCACCTTTTTTTTAAAATTAAGGACAGTTAATGGAGACAGCCAATCCCTCCTGCATTCCCCGGTCTGACCAAACAGAGTAGACCTCCCTCACTAAACTGTTTTTTTGGCTAACTAAAATCTACAGTTAATAGTTCACACTGCATCTCCATGCTAATCATGGTCCAGCCAATCAGCATCCCATTCTCACCTGATATAAATTCACTCTTTTTTGATTTAGTCCCTACCCTCCCCTTCACTGTTTGATCACACAGCATTGCCTTTTGTGAAGGGCACTGCTTGTCACTGGCCACCCGGGTGTTTTCCTATCTTCCTGGTGGTGGAAACTGAATAAAGATTCATACACCTTGTGTCTCTCACTGTGTCTCACACCTGCACACACACAACATGGTTGCTGGGGAAAAAATAAGCACTACCGCAGTTAGGTGGAAGTGTGGGGGTTATATAAAACAAAAAAGGAAAAAAAAAATTCACTCTTCCCCCTCTCCAAGTTTGGCTCCTCACATGTCCCTCCTGATAAGTCCAAAATAAAATCTTAGGCCTTGTGCCTCTTTTTGTGTTCCAAACATTAATTACACTTTGAATTTGGGCTTGGGAGGCAGGAGGGAGAGATAGCTGGATAATTGGGAAGAGTAGAAGGACGAGTGGTGGCAGCAGGAATGGCCACGTGTTCAGATTTATCAGCAATTAAATGCCATCTTTAAGAAGTGCTAATAGAATACTGAATTGGTTTCGTGAAAAGAGATACAGAATATTAAAAAAATGAGATTTAATAGTCAATTTAATAGTCTCCGCAGCATCTGCTCCCAGGAGGACCAGTTCCAATACCATACAACCCAGATGGCCTCCTTCTTCAAAGACCGCAATTTCCCCCCAGACGTGATCGATGATGCTCTCCACCGCATCTCCTCCACTTCCCACTCCTCCGCCCTTGAGCCCCGTTCCTCCAATCGCCGCCAGGACAGAACCCCACTGGTCCTCACCTACCACCCCACCAACCTCCATATACATCGTATCATCCGTCGTCATTTCCGTCACCTCCAAACAGACCCCACCACCAGGGATATATTTCCCTCCCCTCCCCTATCAGTGTTCCGAAAAGACCACTCCCTCCGTGACTCCCTCGTCAGATCCACACCCTCCCACCAACCCAACCTCCACTCCCGGCACTTTCCCCTGCAACCTCCAGAAATGCAAAACTTGCGCGCCCACACCTCCCCCCTCACTTCCCTCCAAGGCCCCAAGGGATCCTTCCATACCCGCCACAAATTCACCTGCACCTCCACACACATCATTTACTGTATCCGCTGCACCCGATGTGGCCTCCTCTATATTGGGGAGACAGGCCGCCTACTTGCGGAACATTTCAGAGAACACCTCTGGGACACCCGGACCAACCAACCCAACCACAGCATGGCTCAACACTTCAACTCTCCCTCCCACTCCACCAAGGACATGCAGGTCCTTGGACTCCTCCATCGCCAGACCATAGCAACACAATGGCTGGAGGAAGAGCATCTCATCTTCCGCCTGGGAACACTCCAACCACAAGGGATGAACTCAGATTTCTCCAGTTTCCTCATTTCCCCTCTCCCCACCTTGTCTCAGTCCCAACTCTCGAACTCAGCATCACCTTCCTAACCTGCAATCTTCTTCCTGATCTCTCCGCCTCCGCTCCCACCCCCACTCCGGCCTATCACCCTCACCTTAACCTCCTTCCACCTATCGCATTTCCCCAACACCCCTCCCCCAAGTCCCTCCTCCCTACCTTTTATCTTAGCCTGCTAGACACACTTTCCTCATTCCTGAAGAAGGGCTCATGCCCGAAACGTCGATTTTCCTGCTCCTTGGATGCTGCCTGACCTGCTGCGCTTTTCCAGCAACACATTTTCAGCTCAGTACCAAATACACAATGCAAAATTTCAGGCTCAGTCCACCATCAATGAGCTGCTGCAGTACAATTAGATCCATTTCTGAATAAGTTTCTTTGATCTTACTGCAACATAAGAATGGTGTGGAGGTTTTATTTTAATATCTCCGAGGATCCTTAGTCTATGGAGTTCTCTGTCCAAGTGAGATAGAAAATCATAATTGCAAGGCGAGGCAGGGTGTTTTTAAAATTCTTTCTTGGAATGTAGGCATTGCTGGCTAGGTTAGCATTTACTGCATCCCTTATTGCCCAGAGGGCAGTGATAGTGAAGAAGGCGTTTGGTATGCTTCCCTTTGTTGGTCAGAGTATTGAGTACAGGAGTTGGGAGGTCATGTAGCGGCTGTACAGGACATTGGTTAGGCCACTATTGGAATATTGCATGCAATTCCTATCGGAAGGATGTTGTGAAACTTGAAAGGATTCAGAAAAGATTTACAAGGATGTTGCCAGGGTTTGAGGATTTGAGCTATAGGGAGAGATTGAATAGGCTGGGGCTGTTTTCCCTGGAGTGTTGGAGGCTGAGGGGTGACCATACAGAGGTTTATAAAATCATGAGGGGCATGGATAGGATAAATAGACAAAGTCTTTTCCCTGGGGTAGGGGAGTCCAAAACTACAGGGCATAGGTTTAGGGTGGAAGGGAAAGATATAAAAGAGACCTAAGGGAAAACCTAAGGATGGCGGTGTATGGAATGAGCTGCCAGAGGCTGGTACAATTACAGCATTTAAAAGGCATCTGGATGGGCATATGAATATGAAGGGTTTAGGGGATACGGGCCGGGTGCTAGCAAGTGGGGCTAGATTAGGTTGGGATATCTGGTCGGCATGGACGAGTTGACCGAAGGGTCTGTTTCCATGATGTGAGTGTGGATTCACATTTGGGCCAGACAAAGTAAGGATGGCAGATTTCTTTCCTTGTAGAACATTAGTGAATCAGTACAGTGACTCAGTGGTTAGCACTGCTGCCTCACAGCGCCAGGGACACAGGTTCGATTTCCACCCCGGGTCACTGTCTGGGTGGAGTTTGCACACTTTCCCTGTGTCAGCGTGAGTTTCCTCTGGGTGCTCCGGTTTCCTCCCACAGTCCAAAGATGTGCAAGTCAGGTGAATTGGTCATGCTAGATTGCCCATAGTGTTAAGTCCATTCCTCAGGGGTAAATGTAGGGGAAAAGGTCTGGGTGGGTTACTCTTCAGAGGGTTGGTGTGGACTTGATGGGCCAAATGGCCTGCTTTCACATTGTCGGGAATCTAATGTAAATGACAGTCAACCATGGTTAATGGTCCCCAGAACATGAGCCTAGGTTTCTAGTTATATTACCAATATGCCAGTTCCTTCTCTGCAGTTTATGGGCGTAGGTAGGAAAGTTGATGATGCCAAATATTATTGGCTACATTCCTAATAAATGGCACTGTAGGCTTGAGGGGGGGCAAGGGATCATTCCTGCAGCTAACCTACATACATTCTACCGGTGTCAGTAGGGGTCAGAATTGGGCTTCAGCAAAACATTCCTCAAGTGTGTACAACTTATAGATGCTATCGAGACCCATTCACAAGGAATGGCAACAAAGCTACTGATGCTAACGGAATGCCAACTGAGCAGGAAATGGTGGAAGGAGACGAAGGTGAGGCCGGGGTGGGGGTACATCTGTATATGCACTAGACAGGAGTCTGGGACCCAGGGGTTGAAAGGCCACCATCAGATTCTTTGGTGAGTGAGTCAAGTGTTGAGCTAACTTCCCAATGTACCTGTGTGACGATGGCCTGGGACAGGTCCTTCAGGCACTCCAGGTGCGTGAGCAGAGAGTCGCGGAGTGAGGAGTGCATCTCCGGGGGTAGCTCATAAAATGAGTACTGAATCTTCATCTTCATCGTTTGGGCAGCAAAATAGCATGACTCGATGTCACGCTGGAGCCGCAGCAGCTGGTCAGAGATCTGCCACGAAAACATCTGGCCAAAAGGGACAACAAGAAGTTGGTTAATATTTACACACTTTGACAGCAGGTACAAGATTAAACAAGACTCCCTTAGGTGTTGTTAGTATTGATTTATTCAAACTGATTTCAGATGGGTTTCTTTCAAAAAGATTACATGCTGTGCATATAGTGACACATGACAGGGAGCAGGTGAATTTGGCTCCAAAATACTCCTGACCCTGTCTGAGTCTGTTGTACATTCATTGATGGAGACTGATGAGGAAACGATATGTCATATCTCCAAGTTTGCAGATGATACAAAACTGTGTGGGACAATATACTGTAAGGAGGATGCAGAGAAGCTTCAGTTTGACTTGGACCAGTTCAGTAACTGCACCAATGCAGTGCAATGAGGATAGATGTGATGTTAACCAGTTTGGTGGCGAAAACAAACAGACAGATTATCTGAATAGGGATAAATTGGGAAAGGGGGGAGATGCAATGAGACCTTTGTGCCCGCAAGCACCTATTGCTGAAAATAAGCATGCAGGTGCAGCAGGCAGTGATGGTGCAAATGGTTCACTGGCCTTCATAGCGAGAGGATTCCAGTACAGGAGGAGGGATATCTTGTTGCAAATGTCCAGGGCTCCGGTATGACGTGGTGCATTGTTTGCAGTTTTGGTCTCCTTATCTGAAGAAGGATGTTCCGGCCATTGAGGGAAGGTTGACCAGACTGATTCCTGAGATGGTGGGACTGACATATAGAGAGGGACTAGATCAATTAGGACTAGATTACTAGAATTTAGAAGAATGAAGTGGAATGAAACTTTTGAAATTCTAGATTTAGACCAGGTAGCTGCAGGAGGGATGTTCTCAATGACCAGGGAGAAAAGAAACAAGGATCACAAGATAAGGGGTAGGCCTTTTAGAACAAAGATGGGGAGAAAATTCTTCACCCAGAGGGTGGTGAACCTATGGAACTCCCTGCCACAGGAAACTACTGAGGCTAAAACACAGGCCTTTCAACAAAAATGTAGTTATAGTTCTTAGGACTAAAGGGATCAAATATGGGGAGAAAGTGGGAGAAGGTGGATAATTATCCATGATCATATTGAATGACAGAGCAAGCCCCAAGAGCTGAATGGCCTACTCCTGCTCCTATATTTCTATGATGACTGTGATTAATTAGCAACTCCAATATTGTTGTATCATACCTCTACCATGAAAGCAGGGAGTAAACTGTTGATCTAGTGACACTATGATCCAAAAATCTGGACGTTTGTTAGATATACTCCAGGTTACTCTCAGGATCTCTTTCTTGTATTGATGCTAGTTGACAATCCTATCTGCTGAATTGCCAATAGGAACTCAATTCTGACCAACGACAATATACAAATGAATAAACACAAGCCTGGTCCACGCATCAATAACCAAGCACTTACTTACCGATTTCTGGAATTCATCCAGCCAGGCTGAGGCCCTCTCTTTGCCCTGTGGCTCTGGATGATGGTACAAAGCTTGGACAGCTTGATAGACCGAATCTAAAGTCACCTCCCCTTCCATCCTGCCACCTAGAATCCAACAAACAGGCAGGTTATTACACGAGCCCTAAGACCATAAGACATAGGAGTGGAAGGAAGGCCATTCGGCCCATCGAGTCCACTCCGCCATTCAATCATGGCTGATGTGCATTTCAGCTCCACTTACCAGCGTTCTCCCCATAGCCCTTAATTCCTCTAGACAACAAGAATCTATCAATCTCGGCCTTGAAGACACCCCTTTCCGCAAAGACCGTTCCATCTGTGACTACCTTGTCAAGTCCATGTCCCCCAACAACCCACCCTCCAATGTAAAACCCAATGTAAAACCTTTGCACACTCGGTGGAATTGCTTCCACGTTTTTCCATGATCCTTCATCAGTAACCCAGCCTATATTAGCAGGACCTAAAGTGACTAACCCTTCTCACAGGAACAAAGCAAACAAATCCATGCTCATTGCAACTTAGGAATAGGAGCAGGAGCAGGCTTTTCAGTGTGTTGAGCCTGCCCCCCCACCCCCATTCAATAAGGTCAAAACAGATTCTGGGCTTCAACTCCACCTTCCTATCCACAATATCTCAGTCTTAAGGCTTCCACAGCCTGAGATAGGGAATTCAAAGATTCATTAACCTTTGGATGAAGTAACCTCTCCCATCTTCGTCCAAAATAACCATTCCCTTATCCCAAGTCTGTACTCCACATTCTAGTTTCCACGAACCAGGAAATGATTTCCCAGCATCCACTCTATCAGGCCCCTTCAGAATCTTTTATTCTTCAATGACATTGTGTCTCATTCTTCTAAATGCTAGAGAATATAGTCTCAGACTACACCTATCGTAGGGCAAATTTCTCACCTCAGGGACTAATCAGGTCAACTTTAGCTCTATTTCCTTCAATGCACATGCATCCTTCCTTAAATAGACAGACTAAAGCTGCAGTCAGAGAGTATTCAAGTGGTTGCATTTGTGGATTACAGGGAACAGACAGGCAGCAAATAAAATGCAAACCTATTTTTCCAGTAATCTACACGTCAAGTTTGTGATTTCACCAGATCTTGGTGTCAGGAATTAACACACAAAGCGAAACTCGCCAGACCTCCACGCACACTAAATTCGAATAGGACAAATCAGAAAATGTGATCCAATCCAAACAGGATTTAAATAAACCAGAAAGCCAGAGACTCAAGTCAGGCAACATCTGCGGAGACAGAAATAGAGTTAATGTTTTGAGTCCAGTATGACTGCTTCAGAATAGAAACAAGTTGCTTGTCTATGTAGCTGGATTTCCAGGAGTTAGATCAGTGCTGCAAGTTCAAGAAATACTCCTATAGAAAACACACTAGTGGGCTAAACATCTGTTGGGTTTAAAACAAACGTTATTAGCAAATGCATGTGTTAGCCTCATGTGTATTGACTTACTTGGACTTAAGTTGTGGGAACATATCTGCTTAAATAGATACAGCAAGGGGACAGGTGAACATATGACTGCAGGGATACACTCATGTGAGCAAGAAAATCTAGACAGGTTCTACAAGAAGCCAGACACGTGCATAGTAACATGCATTGATATAAGACCCTGGCTGTGAGGATAGTAACATGCAGATGTACGATAGTCTAGATGTGAGCACTGAAATGTGCAAAGGTTATAGTAATACCCCAGGCACAGGTAGCGGAACAGTGAGGATTAAAGTGCCTGCACATTTATGTGCAGAAGTACAATGAAACACTAAGTGTGTGCAAAGTAACTGCACACGTGCTGCAGAAGCATCTTTAGTTTCAGCATCAGACATCACTTAACCTCAGAGTTTAGATTAGAGTCCTGGAAAAGCACAGCAGGTCAGGCAGCATCCGAGGAGCAGGAAAATCGACGTTTCGGGCAAGAGCCCTTCATCAGGAATAGAGGCAGGGAGCCCCCAGGGTGGAGAGATAAATGGGGGAGTTGGGGCTAGGGAATGGACATCCAATCCCTCTACACCTCCATCCACCATGACCAAGGCCTCCAAGCCCTCCGTTTCTTCCTCTCCCGACATCCCTAACAGTACCCTTCCACTGACACTCTCATTTGTTTAGCTGAACTGGTCCTCACCCTTAACAATTTCTCCTTTGAATCCTCCCACTTCCTCCAGACCAAAGGGGTAGCCATGGGCACCCGTATGGGCCCCAGCTATGCCTGTCTCTTTGTTGGCTATGTAGAACAGTCCATCTTCCGTAGTTACATTAGCGCCACTCCCCACTTCTTCCTCCGCTACATTGATGACTGCGTCGGCGCCACCTCGTGCTCCTGCGAGGAGGTTCAGCAGTTCATCAACTTCACCAACACATTTCACCCCAATCTCAAATTCACCTGGACCATCTCTGACACCTCCCTCCCCTTCCTGGACCTCTCCATTTCCATTAATGACGACCGACTTGACACTGACATTTTTTTACAAACCCACCGACTCCCACAGCTACCTGGATTACACCTCTTCCCACCCTACCTCTTGCAAAAATGCCATCCCGTATTCCCAATTCCTCCGCCTCCACCGTATCTGCTCCCAGGAGGACCAGTTCCACCACAGAACACACCAGATGTCCTCCCTCTTTAGAGATCGCAATTTCCCTTCCCACGTGGTTAAAGATGCCCTCCAACGCACCTCATCCACATCCCGCACCCCTGCCCTCAAACCCCACCCCTTCAACCGTAACAAGGACAGAATGCCCCGGTGCTCACCTTCCACCCTACCAACCTTCACATTAACCACATCATTCGCTGACATTTCCGCCATCTCCAAACGGACCCCACCACCAGAGATATATTTCCCTCCCCACCCCTTTCCGCAAAGACCGTTCCATCTGTGACTACCTGGTCAAATCCATGCCCCCCAACAACCCACCCTCCCATCCATGGTACCTTCCCCTGCCACTGCAGGAATTGCAAAACCTGCGCCCACACCTCCTCCCTCACCTCCACCCAAGGCTCCAAACGAGCCTTCCACATCCAAGGTTTCACCTGCACATCCAACAATGTCATTTATTGTATCCGTTGCTCCCGATGCGGTCTCCTCTACATTGGGGAGACTGGACGCCTCCTCGCAGAGCGCTTTAGAGAACATCTCTGGGACACCCGAACCAATCAACCCCACCGCCTCGTGGCCCAACATTTCAACTTCCCCTCCCACTCTGCCGAGGACATGCAGGTCCTGGGCCATGTCCACCTACGCTCCTTTAGTACCCGACGCCTGGAGCAAGAACGCCTCATCTTCCACCTCGGAACACTTCAACCCCAGGGCATCAATGTGGACTTCACCAGTTTCCTCATTTCCCCTCCCCCACCTTACCTCAGTTCCAACCTTCCAGCTCAGCACCGTCCCCATGACCTGTCCTACCTGCCAATCTCCCTTCCCACCTATCCACTCCACCCTCCTCTCTGACCTATCACCTCCATCCCCACCCCCATTCACCTATTGTACTCTCTGCTACCTTCTCCCCAGCACTAACCCCCCCCCCCCCCCATTTATCTCTCCACCCTGGAGGCTCCCTGCCTCTATTCCTGATGAAGGGCTCTTGCCTGAAACGTCGATTCTCCTGCTCCTCGGATGCTGCCTGACCTGCTGTGCTTTTCCAGCACCACTCTGATCTAAATTCTGCAGTCCTCACTTTTGCCTAATCACTTAATACCAGATTTATGTCCAACAGATTTATTTGAAATCACAAGCTTTGGAGTGCTGCTCCATCGTCAGGTGGAGAAACACTATAATCTGGTGTCGTCTGACTTCTGACCTTGTCCACCCTCGTCCAATATTGGCATGTCCACATCTCAGTTTCTGTGAGCAGTGCTTTTTTTCAGGGTCACCTGTATCAGGGACTGCCCCCACTGACCGATTACTGACATGTACATACAACGAGGCGCCTGACTGCAATCAACAAGTCACAGTGGTTTATGATACTATCAAGATCTCTGTTGAATTACACTCTCATAACTCAGCACTATTATTAGCAGTGTCAATATTAAAGACGACCATTAAGGAATTCGAAATTCGTGATATAGTGATTCATGCCTTGACACTGCAATCAACAGAACTAAAACTTCTCATTCTGATAAACAATGGACCTCATGACCTAAGTTAGCTTATAACGAACTGCCAAGTGTAATTTTGTTAAATGTACACAGAGAGGCTGTGACTTCAGCTGTCTCCTCCCCACAAAACACTTCCATGCAGTTTCTCACCTTTAGCCGGGCAATGAGCCTTCTGTAAGAAAGTGGAATCGAAGCCTGCAACTTGCAAAGGAATCCCAGTGTAGGAGGGGGATAACTCAGGGATAGTACTGTATACAGAGAACCAATGCTGGATTGTAATTATGCCAGAGTCTGAGAGCATCAGTCACTTAGTTGATCATGCAACTGAAAGTCATGGGCCTTCTATAAGACATCCCTCACTCTTCTAAGCGCAAATCAGTATGGGCCCAACCTACTCAAACATTCCTCAAATGACAAATCCTTTCATTGCAGGAATCAGCTGAATGAAACTGGTACAACTCTCCAACATCACCCCAGACAAGCAGCTACCCTGTACTATCTGAATTCGGGGTCTTGGTGGCATCCAATCTGCCATTGCTAGTCTATGCTGTTCCAAGTTCTTCTACTCCTGCCCTTTAGGCTCTGATTCCTGAAGAAGGGCTTATGCCCGAAACGTCGATTCTCCTGTTCCCTGGATGCTGCCTGACCTGCTGCGCTTTTCCAGCAACACATTTTCAGCTCTGATATCAGTATAAGGTGAATAGACTATTCCTGAAGTGACTGTCTAAACAAGATGCAGAACACCTGGTCAAGATTCTGTTCCACCAAAACACTGCTTTCTTTGTGCTCTTAATGATGTACTTTTTTTCCACCACAGCATCATCTGCCCCCAAATGATGTGGAAATGGAGGTGGGAATGATTTTGGGGGGGGTGGATTTGAAATATTGGAGGGGGGGGGGGTGCAGATGTGGAGGCTGAGTGGATATGAGGGGATGGGACCCCAAGTGGATATGGGGAAGAAGCACATGAATGGATGGGGTTCGCGTGAGTGGATTTGGGGTGGGATTCTGGGGATGTTGGGGGTGGGGATGTCACGGTGGAGGTGGAGGGGGAGGGGTGTGTGTCAGAGGATCTGTGCAGTGATGTGCAGGAGGGGTTGAGGGAGGAGGGGGATGGGAATGGGGGGTGGAAGGAGTAAGGGATGGGGGGATGTGGAAGAGGAGGATGGGGGGGTGAGGGGATGTGGAGGAGAGGGTGGGGGTGAGGGGATGTGGAGGAGGGGGTGGGGGTGAGGGGATGTGGAGGAGGGGGTGGGGGTGAGGGGATGTGGAGGAGGGGGTGGGGGTGAGGGGATGTGGAGGAGGGGGTGGGGGTGAGGGGATGTGGAGGAGGGGGTGGGGGTGAGGGGATGTGGAGGAGGGGGTGGGGGTGAGGGGATGTGGAGGAGGGGGTGGGGGTGAGGGGATGTGGAGGAGGGGGTGGGGGTGAGGGGATCTGTGCAGTGATGTACAGGAGGGGTTGAGGGAGGAGGGGTATGGGAATGGGGGGGTGGAAGGAGTAAGGGATGGGGGATGTGGAAGAGGAGGATGGGGGGGTGAGGGGATGTGGAGGATGGGGGGGTGAGGGGATGTGGAGGATGGGGGGGTGAGGGGATGTGGAGGATGGGGGGGTGAGGGGATGTGGAGGATGGGGGGGTGAGGGGATGTGGAGGATGGGGGGTGAGGGGATGTGGAGGAGGGGAGTGAGGGGATGTGGAGGAGGGGGGTGAGGGGATGTGGAGGAGGGGGGTGAGGGGATGTGGAGGAGGGGGGTGAGGGGATGTGGAGGAGGGGGGTGAGGGGATGTGGAGGAGGGGGGTGAGGGGATGTGGAGGAGGGGGGTGGAGGAGGGGGTGAGTGTGAGAGGATCTGTGCAGTGATGTACAGGAGGGGTTGAGGGAGGAGGGGGATGGGAATGGGGGAGTGGAAGGAGTAAGGGATGGGGATGTGGAAGAGGAGGATGGGGGGGTGAGGGGGATGTGGAGGAGGGTGGGGTGGGGGGATGTGGAGAAGGGTGGGGTGGGGGGATGTGGAGGAGGGTGGGGTGGGGGGATGTGGAGGAGGGTGGGGTGGGGGGATGTGGAGGAGGGTGGGGTGGGGGGAGGGGGTGAGTGAGAGGGGATCTGTGCAGGAGAGGTTGAGGGTGAGAGGATGATGCGGAGGAAGGAGGAGGGATGTGGAGGAGGGTGGGTGTGGGGGGTGGAGGAGGGTGAGGGTGGGGGATGGAGGAGGGTGAGGGTGGGGGATGGAGGAGGGTGGGGGTGGGGGTGGAGGAGGGTGGGGGTGGGGGGTGGAGGAGGGTGAGGGAGGGTGAGGGTGGGGGTGGGGGTGGGGGTGGGGGTGGGGTGAACCTGATGCAGTTAGTGCGCGGACAGAGGGGTCTGACAGGGGGATGGGGCCCCTCACTGAGGTCCGGAGAGCAATGGCGGGGGGAGGCCACCCTCTCCACCCGGTGCCGGAAAGGGCGAGCGGGCGTTGTATAAATAAACATCAATCTGTCAGAAGGCCTCGACCCCCCTCCCCCTCCCCCTCCCACTCCCACTCCCACTCCCACTCCCGGCCCCGGTCCTTACCGCCTCCCACGGCACCGCCGATACCGAGTGTCGCAGCCTGATGACCTCACGAGGGCGGGCGCCCCCGCCTGTGCTGCCGTCCGCTCAGAGCCCGCCCCCCCCGACCATTGGCTGGACCCACAGCGCTCTCCATCTCCATTGGTTCCGGCGATGCCCATCACTGGTAGGCCCCACCCTACAGTAATGATTGTCGAGCCGTCCTCCTTCCTGATTGGGTAACGCGTTCGGATTCGCGCAGGTCGATTTTCTGCGATGTGAACGTTTGTTTCTCCTTGGCACTGAACAAAATGGGAGTTAATCTCAAAAGGAACGTATCTCCGGTGCAGCGTAAATGCTGACCGTGTGCATTGTCAAGGAGCAGTGGGCTCTCACTGCGCACGCGCGGCATCCGCTGTCAATCATAACAGGGCTCACGGACGCCCCCAGACGGTACGTCCGGAAAATGCATCCATTGTTGCAACCTACAAAAGTGGCCCAGGGTTCCAACCCGTTCAAGGGAATATAATGGTGTGGGTGCGAATCCCGTCACGGGAGATGAAGACATTTGAATGCCCTTGAGGAAAGAAATGCGTCCATCCTTTATCGGGTGTAACAATGTAGGGGAAATCTTAACTGTCCTCTTGCAACGAGGGCTAAGCTGGCAAGAGACACCGGTTTCCCATGAATAAATTTTGAAGAAGCATGCATTACAAATTTATTCATCTATGTAAAAGTCATAGAGACAAACAGCACAGAAACAGAAACTTCAGTCCATACACATCCATACCGAGCAGCTATTCTAAATTAACCTAAGCTCCTTTCTACTCATCCAAACACATTTGAAGAAGGGCTTATGCCCGAAACGTCGATTCTCCTGTTCCTTTGACCTGCTGCGCTTTTCCAGCATCACATTTTTCAGCTCTGATCTCCAGAATCTGCAGTCCTCACTTTCTCCTAGTACATATTAAATGCTGTATTAGTGTAACAGTAACAGCCTCCACCAACTCTTCAGGCAGCTCATCCCACACATTTTCACTCCGTGTAATGTTGCCCCCTTAGGTCCCTTTCAAATCTTTCCCCTCTTACCTGAAATCTATCCCCTCTAGTTTTGGATTTCTCTACCCTAGGGAAAAGATCTTGGCTATTCACCCTATCCAGACCCCTCACGATTTTATAAACTTCTATAAGGCCACCTCTCATCCTCCAAAGCTCTAAGGAAAATAGCACCAGCCTATTCAGCTTCTGCCTATAGCTCAAACTTCCAACCCTGGCAACATTCTTCTAAATCTTTTCTGAACCCTTTCAAGTTTCACAACATCTTTCCTAGAGAATGGCAACCAGCACTGAACACAGTATTCCAACAGAGAGCTAACCAACATTGTGTAAAGTCCCATCGTGACTTCCTAATTCCAAGAGGAGAAAGTGAGGTCTGCAGATGCTAGAGATCAGAGCTGAAAATGGGTTGCTGGAAAAGCGCAGCAGGTCAGGCAGCATCCAGAGAACAGGAGAATCGACGTTTCGGGCATAAGCCCTTCTTCAGGATTCCTGAAGAAGGGCTTATGCCCGAAACGTCGATTCTCCTGTTCCCTGGATGCTGCCTGAACTGCTGCGCTTTTCCAGCAACACATTTTCAGCTCCTAATTCCTATACTCAATGCAATAACCAAAAAAGGCAAGCATACCAAATGCCATCTATCATATCTACCTGCAACTCCACTTTCAAGGAACCTGCCCACCCCAAGGTCTTTTTATTCAGCAACACTCCCTAGCACCTTACCATTAAGTGTATAAGCCCTGCCCTGATTTGCCTTACTACAATGCAGCACCTCACATTTATCTAAATTAAACGTCATCTGCCACCACTCGGCCCATCTGATCAAGGTCCTGTTGTACGCTGAGGTAACCTCCTTCATTGTCCACTACACCACCAATTTTGGTGTCATCTGCAAACTTACTGACCATACCTCCTATATTCACATCCAAATAATTTACATGAATGACAAAAAGCAGTAGACTCAACACCGAGCCTTGTGGCACACCACTAGTCACAGGTCTCCTGTCCAAAAAGTAATCCTCCACCACCATCCTCTGTCTCCAACCTTCAAGCCAATTTTGTATCCAAATGACTAGTTCTCCCTGCATTCCATGTGATCTAACCTTGCTAACCAGTCTACCGTGTGGAACCCCATCAAACACCTGACTCAAGTCCATATAGACAATGTCCACCACTCTGCCTTAAATCTTCATCACTTCTTCAAAAAGCTCAATCAAGTTAGTGAAACATGACTTCCCACACACAAAGCCATGTTGACTATCCCTAATCAGTCCTTGCCCTTCCAAATACATGTAAATCCTGTCCCTCAATCTTCTCCAACAATTCACCCATCAATGACACAAGGTTCACGGTCTATAGTTCCCTAGCTTTTACTTATCACCTTTCTTAAATAATGCCACCATGTTAGCCAACCTCTTTCAGCACCTCACCCGTGGCTATCGATGATACAAATATCTCAACAAGGGGCCTGGCAGTCACTTCCGTAGCTTCCCACAAAGTTCTAGTCCTGGGAATTTATGCATTTTAAGATGTCCAGCACCGACTCCTCTGTAATATAGACACATTTGAAGATATCACTGTTCATTTCCCCAAGCTCTCGAGCTTCTATGCCTTCTCCACAGTAAATACTGATGAGAAATAAGTGTTTAGCATCTCACCCATTTCCTACTCTCTGTACATAGGTGGCCTTGCTGATTTTTAAGGGTGCCTACTCTCACCTTAATTACTTATTTGTCCTTAATGTGTTTGTAGAATCCCTTTGGATTCTCTTTAACCCTATCTGCCAAAGCTATCTCATGTCCCCTTTTTGCCCTCCTGGTTTCTCTCTCAAGTCTACTCCTATACCTTTATACTCTTCTAGGGATTCACTCAATCCCTGCTGTCTATACCTGACATATGCTTCCTTCTTTTTCTTGAGCACAGCCTCAATTTCTCATCATCCAGCAATCCCTATACCTACCAGTCTTGCCCTTCACCCTAACAGAACCATACTGTCTCTAGACCCTTTATTTAATGTTTCCCACTTACCAGTCATCCCTTTACCTGTGAATATCTACCCCTCTCCTCTCTCCCCCATTCCACCACCTCCCCAATCAATTTAAGTTCGTGCCTAATGCCATCAAAATTGGCCTTCCTCCAATTTAGAACTTCAACCATTAGTTCAGGTCTGTCCTTTTCTGTAGATATTTTAAAACTAATAGACTTATGATCACTGGCCCCAAAGTGCTCACCCACTGACATCTCAATCACTTGCCCTGCCTTATTTCCCAAGAGTTTTGCTCCTTCTCTATTAGGAACATTCATATACCAAAGAAAATTACCAGTGAAAATCCCCTACCATTACAACTACTATTCTTAGATATCTTAGATATCTGAGATCTCCAACTAATTTGCTTCTCCTTTTCCCACTGACCTATAGTATATTCCCAATAAAGTGATCATTCTTTTCTTATTTCTCAGTTTCACCCAAATAACTTCACTGGACTCCCAGTTGTGAAATGGAACTGCTATTGGTTTTGGACAGTTTGCAGAAGGTGGATATTGCACCTTGACAAGTTTGATAGATTTTATGGAGGTGCTGAAAGTCATGAGGTGGCTGGACAGAGCAGATAGGCAGAATCTCTTCCATTGGCAGCTGTGAAGACCAATGGCAACCAATATAAGATGAATGGCAAATGACATGAGAAAAATGGTTTAAATAAACAAATAATTTGGCACTTTTCTACAACAAATGGGGAGAAGCTATTTCCAGTAGTAGACGGTCATAAACTATTACCATAAGATATAGATGCAGAAGTAGGCCATTCATCCCATTAAGTCTGCTCCACCACTCTGAGATAATATCTAATCTGAAAATCCTCAACTCCATTTACCTGCCTTTTCCTCAAAGTCATTGATTCCCCCTTATGGTTAAGAATTTAATTCAGCCTTGAATATACTGAATAACCCAGCCTCTACACTGTCTGCAAGAATTCCAGATATTCACTATCCTTTGAGAACAGTTTTTTTATGTCTTAAATAAAACCATAAGACATAGGAGTGGAGGTAAGGCCATTCAGCCCATCGAGTCCACTCCACCATTCAATCATGGCTGATGGGCATTTCAACGCCACTTACCCGCACTCTCCCCGTAGCCCTTTATTCCTTGAGATCAAGAATTTGTCAATCTCTGCTTTGAAGACATTTAACGTCCCGGCCTCCACTGCACTCTGTGGCAATGATCTCTATAGACCCACCACTCTCTGGCTGAAGAAATGTCTCATTTCCGTTCTAAATTGACCCCTCTAATTGAGGCTTTACTCACAAGTCCTAATATGCTCACCTAATGGAAACAAATTCCCAGTGTCCACCCTTTCTAAGCCATGCATCATCTTGTAAGTTTCTAATAGATCTTCCCTCAACCTTCTAAACTCTAATGAATACTTTCCCAGAATCCTCAACTGTTCATCGTATATTAGGCTTACCATGCCAGGGATCATCTGTGAGAATCTCCGTTGGACATGCACCAGTGCCAGTAAGTCCTTCCTGAGGTGTGGGGCCCAAAATTAGACACAGTATTCTAAATGGGGTCTAACTAGAGCTTTATAAAGTCTCAGTAGCACATCGCTGCTTTTACATTCCAACCCGCTTGAGATAAATGACAACATTACATTTGCTTTCTTAACCACTGACTCAACCTACAAGTCAAACTTTAGAAGAATCTTTGACTATCACTCCCAGATCCCTTTGAACTTTGGCTTTATGAATTTTCTCACCGTTTGGAAAAAAAAACAGGCATGGACTATTTTCTAAAGTGCAAGACCTCACATTTGCTCATGTTGAATTTCATCAGCCAGTTCTTGGACCACTCTCCTAAACTGTCCAAATCTTTCTGCAGCCTCCCCATCCCCTCAGAACTACTCGCCTGTCCATCTCACTTCGTATCATCAGCGAACTTTGCCAGAATGCCCCCAGTCCCTTCATCCAGGTTATTAATATATAAAGTAAATACATAAAGTAATTGGCAAAATAATTAGAGATGAGATTTTCTTTTATGCAGCATGTAGTGACAGTTCAAATATACTATCTGCAAATCTAAAATGGATTGAATAGATAAAGGGGGACCAAAGCACAGCTTTGAGGTAAGTGCATTGTACTTTGATAGAATTTATAGACTCCCTGTAGTGCAGCAAGAGGCCATTTGGCCCATCAAGTCTGCACCAATCCTCCAAACATCATCCCATCCAGACCCAAACCCAATCCTATTCCCATAACCTCACATTTGCCATGGCTGACCCACCTAGACTGGACACTATTGGGGAATTTGGCATGGCCAATCCACCTAACCTGCACATCTTTGGACTGTGGGAGGAAACTCACAGAGAGGAGAACATACAATTTCCACAGTCACTGAAGTCTGGAATCAAACCCAGATCCCTGATGCTGTGACACAGCAGTGCTAACTACTGAGCCGCCTCAATGATTGGCTAGGTCTGTTAAAGACCCATTATAGGCACAATCGGTGAATGGTCTCCTGTCCATTATCATTCTCCGATGTTGTCTTTGATTGTCACAGAATTGGATTTTGCATTAGGTCTCAAGATGATTTCGGGAGGAGAGTATAAGGTTCACCATCCCTGAACAGTGTTCACACCATGGCATCTTAGTCCTGATCCAAGCGACCAGCTCAACTCGGAGTGGGGAGTGATTTGGGGGGGGGGTGCCCATAGATTCTAGGGCAGAGCCTGGCACAGAGGAATCACTAAAGCTTATCGTCACATCATTGAATCGGTATCTGAACATGTCCCAATTCCTGTAAAACAATGAATGTTTTCCATTCTTTCTTCCAGACTTACCTGTAAGACATCACACATCATAGCTGTCACTTGAAGATCTGGATCCTCATTTTTGAGTCACTGTTAGTAACTGCAGTGAAATTTTTGATGGAAGCTTCTCAGCTTTGTAAAAAGAGCAGTCATAACCCAAGTGACTCCCTTCTGAAAACTACTACGTTGCTTGGAATCTGCACGGTGCGTGAGTTTGCTGTGTTGGATCAGAATGGAGTCCTTCATGTCCTCCCTGAAAAGCAAACGGGGCACACTTGCACATCGGATAGGGTCAGAATAGGTTGAGTTGCCACAATGTCCATGCCCGAGCAGTGCTCAGATCCAGTTTCCAAAACCTTTCCCCTTTGTGGTCCTCCCCACCCTCCATGTCGAGGCTTGAGAATGATCACAAAGCTTCAGTGAGAATTGTTCGAGTGGGAGGACAGCTGCACAACTTGGTCAGAGTTCTGCTGTGACCACTGCGGTCTCAAAGTTTGCATGCTCAAAACCCCAGCTCACAACCCCCACTTTGGAAGCCTTGCTCTGGCATGGTCATTCCTCTGGTTTATTACTGGCTTGGCAACTGTAAGGTATGGACACTTGCTTTACGCCTAGTGATTTAAAAAATTTTGCAGTCACTGCCAACACAAATGGTCAGTTTACCCTTATACCTCAACTGCTCACTTGTAATGAGGCATTGGACGAGGGGATGCTGTGGACCGGTTTTGCCTCGTTGATTTTCTATGCTCTTACTATTTGGTTGAGGACTACACAGAGGACTTGTGGATGGAAGGAGGGCTCATGATTACTGTCAGCTCCATGCTTGATACTGGTCTACTGTCTGGCCAGTGTTCCTGGTTTTCAGGTATGGCTACCCTAAAGCTATCAATGTGGCTCCCACAAGAATGGCTACTTGGTGAAAGGCTGCCTAAACCCTGACAGGAATATTCAGAATTATGAGGCTCACAAAGGAGAAAATATGGCAGAGAACTACTTTTCTTCCCCTCTGCACTAGTGTGGTGAAATTAATGTTAGCCAGCACTCAATCACCAGAACTTTCAATATCCCCATGTCACTGTTACTGATACCACTGTTACCAATGCTGTCAGTCTGAAATGTAAGGAAACTGGATGATAGTTGAAGCACCTCCTTTAATGTTTATAAAGGTCAATAGTAGAGAGATTCCAAGCCTCTGCAGCACAGGTCAATGCATATTTTAGTTCGATTCCTATTATTACCATGAACTAGTGGTTTAACAGGCATCGATGATTTACCAGTGCCACCCAATCCTCGTGCATGCTGGACAATGCAAACTGTACTGTGTAGTTTTAACATCACAGAATCACAAAATTATGAAGGTGCAGGAAGCAGCCGTTTAGTCCTATCGCCACCACACTGGCTCTCCAACTGAGCATTACTTAGTGCCAATCTCCAAACTTTTCCCAGTAACCTTGTGAATTGTCTGTATTCAGATAATGCCCTCGAATGAACCACATTTCCAGGCAGTAGATTCTAGATGTGAACCACTCAATAACACAAAGGTATTTCGGCATATTGCAACTGCTTCTCTTGCAAATCAATTCAAATTTGTGCTCTCTGGGTCTTTATCTTGGTATGACTTATAGAAGCAGGAACAATTTCTACCCATCTATTGTTGCGGTCCCCTCAGACACTCGCCATGATTTTGGAAACCTCGATCGAATTTCCCTCAGCCTTCTCCTCCTGAAGGTGAAAAGTCCCACATTCTCCAATTTATCTTCATAACTAAAAACTAAATTCAAAGAAAACCTTCAAAGTGAGAAAGCTTGGCTGCACAGAATCTTCCACAAACAGCCCCCCACTATCCAACCAGATGAACTGTTGTGACCAAAGGATTGTGCCCCCTTCATGGGCATTAATGACTTCTCTAAACTTAAACACACACACACACTACAGGTTAATGTCCTTGCTGTAATGCAATTTGGAGCCTGTCTGAATTCACAGAATCATAGTAACATAGATATAGAAACAGACATTAGGAGCAAGAATAGGTTATTCAACCCTGTGCACTATTCACCACTCAATGTCTAATCATTGAGCCCAATAGCCTAATCCTACCCTAAGCCACAAAATCTACCTTTTTTTTTTAAAAACACAATGGTTTCTCCTCAACAGTTTTCTGTGGCAGTGAATTCCACAGGTTCACCATTCTCTGGCTGAGGACATTTCTCCTCATCTCACTTCTAGAAGGACTTATCCCTTATCCTTAAACTATGACGCCCTAGTTCTGGATTCCCCCACCATTAGGAATATCCTTCTTGAGGCCAACATTTCTAGTCCCGTGGGAATTTATAGATTTCCATGAGATTCTCCACATAGTTCTTCTAAATTCCAGAGAATCCTAACCGACTCAATCTTTCCTCAAGTCTGTCCTATCATGCCAAGAATCAATTTGGTAAACCTTTGTTGCATTGAGTTCATGGTTCTACTCAGTTTAGGTTTCCTTCATGTGTAATTTAACCCCTTGCCCCCTACCAGCAAAGAGTAATTCTGTCAAAAACGGGTGTGGGTCTTCTACATCCAGATCCCACCAGCCAGTTTAAAGGGCTGCAAAGTCTCGATTACAATTCTGGAAAAAAATCTGGTCACAATGACATTTGGCTCCAGGTGCATATGCACAGCCAGTCACATATTTTCATAAATAAAAACACATACTTGACATTAAATGGCCATGCTTAGAAATTCACACACATTCATAAACCCAGGATGGCATCCAGAAATAATGGAGACAGTACACTGATAAGTTTCAGGCAACTGATATTTTACTTCTGAATATCCCTTACTGATTGCATTGATACCTGCATAGACATTTACAGAAAAGAAAGAAATTCAAAAGAATTCAGAGATAATAAAAACAACCGATAATGCAACAAACACGATTTGACATAGGAGACAAAATTCTTCTAATGACACTGAAAATGAGAGCACCAAATGGAGAGAGATACCCGTTCCCACTCAAAGTAAGTGGGTTTTGTGCACAATATTTAACAGGAGTTTTGTGCGACTACAGTTCTGACCAGGCTGACAAGGTGTTCGTAGGTGTGCTGCTTGTTCCTGCACATGTTCTGCTGCATTACTTTTAAAAAAAAAATGTATAGCACTCAAGAGGACAATTCTGCACTCGCTGTTGTTCCCATTTTATTCCTACAGAAAGACAGCTGGGAGTTGCAATCAGGAATAATTCACAGTAGACCAATAAACAAGTGAGTGGATAGCAGAAGTCATGAACCACAACTGCATCTGCCAAACAGAGGGCTATTCAAACAATAGCATTTCAAGCCCAGAGTTAAATCCTCAAATCACTTGGCCAACTAGGAATCTATGTCTTTAAAGATATTACAGACTAGATTATTAATAATGTGGACAAATTCATACTACGTAGTCTTTGTGTTTTATGAATATGTAAAAGAAAAAGAGGCTATTACAAGTTTGGAACTTGGATTTAAACTTGAGGGCTTTGAAAGAATGGATTACATTCATGGGATTATACCAGGTTCTATCACACATAGATTTGAAATTATTATTCACCGCTCAATGCAATGCATCAAGAGTCACAAGAGATGGGGCACACAGGATCGAGGCAATATTCTGTAGTCTTTCAAAACTCTAATTAATAGCGGTGAAGATGCCAAAGCAACTCAAGACCTCTTCTTCACTAAGAGCGCCAACTACTTGCTAGGAATCAGATGTCATCCAGTGCCTCTCTCATAGGCAATGGGCAGCAACAAACTTCACAACCTTAAAGAACATCAAAGCTGAGCCTGATCAAGAGAACCACACACACGCGCAGACAGATGGTGACATAAGCGCACACAGATGGTGACATACATACATACACACACACAAACTCTTCCATCCACCCCCAGATGGTGACACAGACACTGGCACACACAAAAATAGCAACATGCTCCAGCAGCAGTGACTGGGTGAAATCATAGTGGATTTTTCCCCTCCCTGGTCCACCTACTCTTGTTCCACAACCCTTGCTGAGATCAGCTAACTCAGCAGGGACTCAGGACCACCTGTGACAGGCCTGATCTCCCAGCTCAGCCTGGATACAGGACATTTTAAGCCATGGGTGTTGCAGCATCTTTAACTCAAAGAAATTTGAGGTTTTCAGGAATGCTAGGCAATACACAGGATGGGAGCTGTCTGGTAAATAAGTGAGCAAGTTTAGTGCTCCTGCCACTAGGTAAAACTATCCAGGTTTTGAACTCCACTTGGACAGGGCCAATGAGACTGACGCTGCAGCTCTAAAGTCACTGTTCTGAATCGGTGTCATGTGAACTTATCTTACTCTCAGAATGGGTCATTCTGGGGATCCCTAAAATCCTCCTGTGTTATCTATGTCCACAGTAAGCTTCAGGTAACTGGGGACCTGCGTGTCTATGAATCAGACAGCAAATCTTTCCAACAGAGCATGACCTGGTTGATTCTACTCTACATCTGAAAAACGTAAATTCACACTACCACTAAAGCAGGCCAGTAAGATTCTGTGGTTTCTCTCCTTCCCCAAGCCTCACAAGCAGGAATGTTGGAACTCTACATAGGGTTCGTTCCAAAGCTTTAACCTTGGCAGAGACCACTTTGCAGTGTCGCACCAAGCTTTCTAATGAAAATGCACCACAGCCAAACCAGAAGCAGCTCTGATGAAATTGCTAGTGGAGGTCTTTGTAATCAACCTCCATTCTTTCTTCCTGGCAATATATTTCCTGTCTTATGGGAGAGGGACAGAAATCTCAAACTGTTAAGTCCACACAGCCCTGTGCACTCCTCACATTGTACTAGTATGGCACTTCATTGCTGTACACTGCACTATTTGAACACACCGTATTGTGGTAATTTGATACTCCTTTCTCACAGTTCAGCCACTCCTCAATTTAACCCTCAAGTTGTGCACTTTTATCCTTGACTTTCCACTGGAGAAAAGGCACAAATTTGAAACAAGTTCAAAACTCTACCTTAAATATAACTCATTCGGTTAGGCTGAAACTGTTGCACTAAAGACTAAGAGGTGTAATGATTTAAGGGCAAAATCTAAAACAGTAAAATATTAACAATTTTAAAAATACCAGAAATGTAACAGAAAAAGACATTCATTCCATAAACGTACAGTGGAGATAAGTGTTGGTGTGACTGAAAACTGCAATCGTATAATATGGTCCTTTGGTCACACTGCTCTTTGGTAACGTGTCAGGAACCTTCTGCAATTGATCTCAAACTTGGTCCTTATGATCACCACACACAGCTTTCGACCCCATGCCAAAATCAGCTAATTGTTTAATCGTAATTGTAAATTATTCTCTCTCATATAGACAAAGGTCATACCGTGTTACCCTGAAAATGCAGAGTCCTGAGAATCACTTTGACACACACGTTGCATCACAAGTGAGGTCTGGTTTAACTTTGGTTCAGCTCCCACCATGTCTGGAATGTGCTGCTTTAAATCAAACTACATCACTGTTGCTAAAATAGATCAATTGTGGACAAGTTGACTAACTGCTTATAGTATAACCAGATCAAGTCTGATAACTTAGTTCCCTATGGGACATGTGTCAAAACAAGTCAGCACTGTCAAGATTAAACTGAATACAATTGCAAAATGCCACCACTAATATCAGATTTCCTCCGAATTATGGGATAGGCTTTTTGTAATTTATTTGCACCTGAGCTAAGATTTTTTCCTCAACTCTCATGCTGTGCAACATGAGGTTTTCTCAGAGGCAACATTTGTACACAATCAGCTGCTGACATTGAACAAATGCAACAACCTGATGAACAGCCCTTAACGTGAGCGTCCTGACAAGCAGGTGGCTTAGTAGTTACCAGCAACACATGCCTTCACATGCTATCATGTGGAATCTTGAACAGTGCCAGTGTGTCACACTGCTTAAGCAATGTCGTAAGCCCTGCTGTCGTGCTCAGGACTGGTAAGATTTGACGTACTATTAAAACACCAATTAAATAACATTTATAAAATGATTTGCAAGGGGGAGATTATATTTTCTTAAAGGCAAAGAGAGAAAGTGTGTGGAAAATAACCCTGGTCGAAACAAATCCTTCTCACTTATTTTTTTTCATATATAAAAGGGGCATTTTAAATCCCTACCGAGACCCAAGATCTCCATTTTGCATTTTATCGGCTATGATCAAAGTTTTGCAAATGTTACAGAAAGTTATTTTAAGTGTGATTGTCATTTAATCATCCTTCAATCACTTCTTAATTCCATCGTTTCAATCTGTTCCTAGTGTTCAAGACTCCCAGCTTCTACTTCCTCCTCCCTTTTGGTTTAACGTGTAGCTGTCCTGCCAGACAGTCCTAGTGTCTTGCAGTAATGACTTCATGGAATTGTTAGTTTAATAGAATACATACAAATACATTATAAATACCATGGACCTAAACTCATCCTCTTGCTTCTGGTTAGCCAGTTATTCACAAATCTGTTAATAATGTCTTAGTCTGGGTCTGGATGTGGCATGATTAGTTCTGCAGATGTGAGGGCAGAACAATTGGTGAAAAGAAATGGCTTGCAGGGTCAGGTTGCACAATTTTGAAGTGAAATTTTAGTATCACTAGTATAAAAAGGAGGTGGATGTAAGGGACGGAGCAGAAACCCTCTGATTTTAACAGTTATAATCTGAGCATCAGTTAAACATCACACCTAAAATTTGATTAAAAAGGCAAATAGTGGCAACCTTCCCAAATACAGTTGCAAATTTGCTGTGATGTTTTGTGATGAGGGCTGCAACATTGTGCATTCAATTCCTACAGCCCCCACCTGAACCAAAAAGATAACTACAGATTCATCTTAATAGTTGTTTTTTATTCAATTCATGATTCCCCAGCATGCCCAGCTCCTTTTCCACTGCCACATTTTATTTAGTTCCCAGTGAATTTTACTCCAGTTGTGGTCGATGAGGACTTAACTTCCATTAGGTTTTCCAAATTTACATCCCATAGAGGCTGTGAAAAATGAAGGTTGCCCATAATCTTGAGAAATGGAAAACTGGCTAACCAGAGGTTCAGCTTAATGAAAACAAATAAATTCTATATTTAATAACTGCATTTAAAGGCACCAGCTTCAACAGACAGAGCTTGAACTTAACAGTTTTAAAAACAAGGCAATTGCCAAAGATAAAAATGGCTCAAAAAAAAAAGAAAGTTTTGTCAATCTTCAGAAGATTATGTTTAAACACAGAAAATCCAAATTTCTTTCTTAAAATCCACCACAAGGCCAACGGTGAGTTAATAGATGTGGATAGGATGCGAAATACTTTCTCTACAGTAATTGAATTTGATGCAGCTTTCTGTTCCTTGTTTCTCAGGGTACATGTCAAATGATTGGCTGGTTAAGAGTGAAACAAATGATTTGTTCTGCATTCAAGTACATTCTTCTGCCTAGCCCTGTACATTAATGGAATTTAGATTTTAATAATGATTTGGAGAAGGGAACTATCATTTCATTGCTAGCCACCACAATCAGATTCAGTACCCATTGAATGGAACAGAAATTTCTCTCAGACAAGTGCAACCATTTCCATGTGTTAAATGCAAACAAGACTTCTCAACTTTTTGAAGTTGCTATTTATAAATACAAGTCCCTTCCCCTTACTGCTGACCACCACACCAGCCGTGATCCCGGTAATCAGTTGTTCATTGTTAGATATAGTTCACAAATCCAACGGCACCACTGACTTTACAATAATGACAGTACTACAGTAGCAGTGGTGCAAAAGTAATGCTGTCCCCAGGCGTTGTACTATGCTTTGGGTATTGACTATCCCCAGAATTTTTTTACATAAAAAAAAAATCAAGCTTTTAAGGAAATACATGTGTCTAGTAAAGGTGTTTGGACATTTTGCACTCTTGCTGTCCTCTTACATTTTGAAAGCTCTGTGCAATTAGGCACAAGGGGTGTGGTGCTGCAATTAAAACTGGAACCCTTTTCTCTTTGATTAGAATAGTTCTTCCTCCATAATGATCCAAGGCACATTAAGCAAAATGATGCCCTCAAACCAAACAGAAAGCTGCAGCAAATGTTATTTTTAAACCTTTCACCACTTTACTCATCGCTGCGTTTGCAGACCTGGGAAGTGAATCGTTCCAGATTAGTATCAGCCTTCCCTTCCCAGGCTATAGTAGGCCAATCTCTCCCACTTTGCTGATTGTTTGCATTCTGGTATTCCCAGAGTCTTCATGTGAGGTTTAGACGTTCACTGCTCTACTGTATATCCCAACTGCAAAGATATATAGGTGTGCAACACCAAAGTAGAACACACGGTGCAGGTCACGCAAGGTAACTGAGAATGGCAAGAATAATAAAATGTTATAGCTTAACCTTTTGTCGGGAAAATGGCACTTAAATAGTTAATGTTAAGTTCAAGCTCTGTCTCCTCCGCACATCAGAATTCCAACGGTAAATCCCTTTCTTTTGCATTGTTGTTGCTTTTTTTTAATTTAAGATCAGCCCCCTTGACACAAATGAATAAATAATGCAAGTTGACAAAAAAAACAGTGCATACGCACGCCAAGTCCTTTAGCAGAACAAACTGTTCAAGCAACCTCGGGTGTGCAGGATCCTCAGTGTTTTTCTTCCCCTCCCTTTTGTTGTGTCAGGCAGGTAAAATGGTTACATTTAGGGCTTTCTTGCATCCAAATTGAAGAGCGCAAGGATGTCTGACATCGCTTGGATGATGTTTTTACCAAAACGATGTGCGTCCTTTTGGAAAGTAATAAGGGAAAGGAATTTGTTAGTACCATTTCAGAACCGTACATTTTATATGTCTTTTCTCCAATTGAGTGGCCTCTACAGTATGATTTTTCTGGACAATCACACTAAAACGAACCCAATTCATTAAAATTAATACATAATTCAGTTTGCTCACGCATCACAAATACTAACTTTCAGCTTGAGTCACTACCCCACTTTTAACCTTTCACTTTCTCTAGCACAAGAATTGGTCTTGCTTGTTCTGTGAACTGATCTCCTGTCCATTCCTTGCTTCCATTTCCCCAGTGACTAACAGTTATATATCCCAACACTCCTGGACTTTTTTTAGATTAGATTATTAGATTAGATTAGATTAGATTACTTACAGTGTGGAAACAGGCACTTCGGCCCAACAAGTCCACACCGACCCGCTGAAGCGCAACCCACCCATACCCCTACATTTACCCCTTACCTAACACTACGGACAATTTAGCATGGCCAATTCACCTGACCTGCACATCTTTTGTACTGTGGGAGGAAACCGGAGCACCCGGAGGAAACCCACGCAGACACGGGGAGAAGGTGCAAACTCCACACAGTCAGTCGCCTGAGGCGGGAATTGAACCCGGGTCTCTGGCGCTGTGAGGCAGCAGTGCTAACCACTGTACCACTGTGCCGCCCACTTCTCTCCCTAAATTATTCTGCTTCCAGTGCTTTTGAGGGATTTGGTAAAGACCAGTTATCAGTTGCTGAGATGAGCTCTGGCTCAAACTGGAGCTGCTTCCACAGCACACAAATTCCAGGCACAGATCTTATTCCTAATAGCTCAGTTGTGCTCTCGTATGCTTTATGACAATGTGGCTCACCTGATCATATTCCTTAATCTTTGTGAACGCAGAATACCAATAGGAAGCTGCAGACTACCCAAAAATTTCCTGGACATCAGATTTTGAAAGTACAATGAAAGCACAAACTTGCTTCCAACACAAATGAAAAGGTAAGAAAGGAGTGTGTGCTGGAACTTTACCGTTAATGGGCTGGAGACTTTGCAAGAGATGTGGAAGTTGATGAGATTTTCTCCAACGATAATGTAAGAAACACCGTAACCATCATCTGCAACCTAAGCAACAAAGAGTTGCAAAGTGTTTAATAAAAAAATCCTTTTGTGGTTTCATCTAAGTTTTCATCCTCAGCTGGGAACATCTTTTAAAATACATTATACCGTGTTCAATTGTTATTTGTTTGACTGAGTGGTGAATAGGTGATCTCTATTCACTGTCCTTAATTGATTCCACATCCAGGCTTAACCAGAGAAAAGTATTCAAAGCAGTAGAAAGAGCGGAAAGCCAGAACTGAAGAATGGAGTATATATTTTAAAAACACTGAATACAGCACTGCAGATTAAGTTCATACATACAAAAATAAGTTTCTACTTTGAGTAGAAACACATTCATGAATTTGGCTGGGTCCAATGATTGCTCAACACTAATAATCCTCTTGAGAAGATTACAGCAATTTGTCCTCCTACTGCAAGCGTAGTGACGTTGTAGTAAACCACTATGCTTTACAGAATTGAATCCATAATTCTACTCAATAAAGTGTAGTGGTTTACCACAACCTTGAGAGGCCAGTTTAGAAGACAGACAAGAGTCAATCAGATTGTTGTGGGCCTAGAGTCACATGTAAACCAGACCAGCTAGTGATGGCAGATTTCAGCCCTCAAAAGACAAATCAGTAAAACAGATGAAATAAATACCAAACTGCTTAAGAAACTCAGTAGGTTTGGCACTGTCTGTGGAAAGAGAGTGTGTTAACAGAGTCCAACATGACTCTTCTTCGGAACTGTTCCAAGGGAGAGAGTTACACTGGACATTTTTCCCTCCACAGATTCTGCAGGATTTAAAGAATTTCTCCAGCACTTTGTTTTTATTTCAGATTTCCAGTATAGAATCAGAATCCCTTGTGTGGAAGCAGGCCATACAGTCTATCGAGTCCACACTAACCTTCTAAAGAGCATCCCACCTAGACCTACCACCCTACTGTCCCTGTAACCCTGCATTTCTCATGGCTAACCCACCCAGCCTGAGCACCCTTGGATACTACAGGCAATTTTATCATGGCCATTCCATGTAATCTACACATCTTTAGACCGTTGTATGTAGCTTGACCACCCGGAGGAAGCCCACGTAGACATGGGGAGAACATGCAAACTCTGCACAGACAGTGACCCATGGCTGGAATCAAATTCGGGTCCCTGCTGCTATGAGGCAGCAGTGTCAATCACTGAGCCATCGTGCTGTACTGTATCCACAGTATCTTGCTTTTAGTTGAACCAGAGAACTTTTCCAAGTAACAAACCAGTAGTTTTTGTGGTCACCATAATTGATATTTGTTTTTTTTCCCTGAATTCAGTTAGTTAACTGAATTCAAAGGTCCTCAGTTTCCTTGAATGTATTTGAATTGGCATAGAATCATTTATCTAAAAGATGCCCTTAAGACATGGCAACAAATTATAACGAAAGGTTGTCTGCGGTGATAACACTGGTTGACAAGCAGCTGTAGCAGTCAGAGTAGCACGAGAACTAAGAGGACAACACATCCCGGACTTGGGAAAGTTTGGGACTTGTAGACAGGGAGCGATTGGACATTCTAGGGAGGGGGAGTTCCAGGGTGGGATCTTGGTTTGCTCAACAATCAAGTTTCCAATATTGCAAGCTCAAAGCCACTGCTCTTTTCATAAACTGAACACTGTGTAACACTGACAAATATCATGGGAGTAACCCACTGGCAGTCCTTTCAACTAAGTTGCGCTGCAGAGCACAGGTGCCTCTTTTTAAAAAAGATGAGGTAGAAGAATAAATAACAAGTTATTACTCTTTTAAAGGGATGTGAGCATTGCAGGCAAGGGCAGCATTTGTTACCTATCCAGAATTGCTCGAGGTGGTCAGGGTGAGCTACCCTCTGAATCAGCTGCAGTCCATCTGGTTAAGTTATATTCAATGCTGTAAGGAATGGAGTTCCAGGATTTTAAATCAACAGTGAAGGAACAGCTTCAATATAGCTCCAAGGCTGGTGTGGGGTTTGGAGGGGAACTTGCAGGCAGTGGTCCCATGCAACTACTGCACTTGTCCTTCCAAATGGATGAGGTTGCAAACGTGGCTGGTGCTTTCAAAGGAGCTTTGGTGAGTTACTGCAATCTAATGTCTGTACATATTGGTGCTAATCAAGCAAGCTGCTTCGTCCTGGCTGGTGTTACTTGCTGTGAGATTCCTAGCCTCTGATCTGCTGTTGTAACCACACTATTTATATGGCTAATTCAGCAGTGTCTGGTCAACGGTAATGCCCCGAATGTTAATATGAGGAATTCAGTGATTGTAACACTGCTGAATGTCAAGGGACAATGGTTAGATTCTCCCTTGTAGAGGATGGTTACTTCTTAGTGCAAGTGGTGTACTTTTTGTTAGTACTGTGCTCAATTTTATCATGGACACATGTAAAAGATTTGAGTAGTGAGAAGGAAGATAAGAGACTTGAGGAAGGCAGAGACAGTTTAATAGAATAGACAGGCTGGTGGGTAGTGTACTTTGATGTAATCCAAAATTCACGTCACTGGATTATAACCCTACAGGTTTATGTGAAACTGCAAGCTGTCAGAGCCCCCGCTTCTTCCTCAGGCAGCTAGCGAGGGCTCCAAAAGTTTGCCGTTTCAAATAAATCTGGATCTTAACCTGGTGTTGAGATTTTTGACTTTGCCAACCCCAGTCCAAGACTGGCACCTCAACATGCTAGTTTAACGTAGTCAAATGATTATAGCATTTGGTCGAAAAGAAGAGAGGACTTTTACAAAACAAAGATTCTGAAAGGTGCACATGAACTAAGGGAATCAAGAGTTCAAGTACTTTAATGTTTGAAATACAAATAAAGAGGCATTGAGGGTGCAGCTACACCACATGGATTGCAGTGGTTCATGAAGGCAGCAGTTCATGAAGGCAGCCAACCACGATCACCTCAAATTCCATTAGGAACAGGCACTAATGCTGATCTAGCTGGTGACACTCACATCCCTTAAATTTTTTTTTTAAATCCTAATTCAAGCAAAACAACTCTATGTGACCCCTTTGTCTACCAACCACGTTTTGATCATATTGCTACATATCTTTACAAAACGTGTGAATTTTCTTATCCATTAATTTTAATCTTGACTGCCTTTCTCCAGTCACATTTCTCCTTTATCCCAGTCACTTTGTATCCTTGTGTTCCATCACTCAGCCAGCTATATTGTTATCACTGTTTGCCACCATCAAGTTACCATCCTGTCAGTTACTTGCTGATATGTTTCCACAGGTGGCAAACAGTTTGCCAAGGTGTTCACTGGTCAAGAGTGGACTGAAACAAAGAATGAATCAGCAGGATAACAATCATTGTGGAATCTCAGAGCTAAGCCTATTCCAGATCCCACCTCGATCTTCACACATCTTCCATTAGGAGTTTCAGGACAATGGCTAGAAATGACACACTCAGCTGTTTTATTTTGCTCCTTACTACAGCTGTGCTCAGGTTGAACAAACTTAACAAGTACCTTTGAATTATTTTTAAACTGCTCTCAAAAGCACAGTGCAGTAAACATCACTTTTTGAGATACAGCACTGTCTTATTGATGGTACAGCAGAATGAGCATATTGTACTCTAATTGCAGAGATCTGTGGAGTAATTCTGTTTGGAGGAGGGGTAATATAACGGAGTCCAACATTATTGAAGGTGGCAGGACAGGATAAGGAATGGTTTAAAAAGACAATAAAATCCATAAGCACACTGGGCTTTATAAACAGGGACACAGTACAAAAGCACAGAAGTTTGATAGACCAGTACAAAACACCAATTTCAGCCTCAACTAGAGGAGTGCATCCATTTCTGGGCAGGTCACATCACAAACGGTACAGAAAAGATTTCTGAGAATAGTTCCAGGGAAACTAACTTCAGTGACACAGGTAGATGAGGGCATCTGGAGTCTGTCTCCTTGAAGAGAAGGTTGCATGGGTATTTAATAAAAGTGTTCAAAATCATGACGGATCTGGAGATTAATGAGAGAGAAAGTCTTCTCTTTGGTTGAAAGGATCAAGAACCAGAAGACACAAATTAAAGGTGATTGGCAAAGGAGAAACAATGGCATAAGGAAAAACCTTTTTACACAGCAAACGGTTAGAATCTGGTATGCGTGACCTGACAGTGACAGAGGAAGGTGCAGTCAGAGCTTTTTAAAAGTGAATTTGGAAAGGTTTACAGGCATAAGATTAAAATGCAGTTGAGTGGCATTAAGTAGATTGTCCTAACAGAAAATCAGGATAGTCACAACAGGCCTAATAGCTTCTTCTTGTGCTGCACCCAATTCTGACATTGACTGATTGCCACAGATTTATAAAGGTGAGAGGGAGAAAGGGGGAGGCGATGAAGGGAGAGGGGGAGGTAGCAGCAGGGGAGATTGGGAGGGGAAGAGGGGACATAATTAAAACATTAAGTATAACGAAGAAGTAGTCACATTACTCACTGGGCCAAAACCACCACCAATGGAGATGTATTCTGGATGATTTATAAGGTCAAATAGCTCAATCTGCTGGATGGGTGTTTGGCTTGTTGACAGACACCATGGTTCAGAAAGCACCTAAAAGTAAATCCACGTTTAGTTACAGACAAGACAATCAACAAAAATATACTTTTATTGCACAAAAGTCAGAATCAACCATGATAATCCAGTGTTTCATTCTTCATTCTTACTGGCAATTCAAGACACTTATCCTTGTCATGCACATTGGCTTATTCTTTTCCAGAACTTGGAAACTGTTAATTTTCTCATGTCAGTCTTTCCTCCCTTACTATCAAATCTAAACATGACAACATCTAATTCCCTATTTATTCCAATATGTTTTCATGGCATGTCACAACAAGAATGTTTACTAAGTTTTTATAATGACCTAAAATCACTATGTTCATTAAATACTCAGCATTTCATGTTCAGCAGATCGTGAGCATCTGCGGAGAAAAACAGAATCTTGTGGAGGTGCTGTTTTGGCTGCCATCTCGAGCCCAGTACTGCCTTTTGTGTCAAGGCCAACTTGGGCACTTAATGGGTCTTCGCCTGAGATCAAGGGCTTTGAGGAAGGAGTGGCATCTCTCCAGTAGGATTGTCACTGTATCCCAACCACAAAAATGATGGCAGGACAGGAATTGTAGGGTGGGAGTTGATAGCATGGGCAGCTGGGTTTGCAAGTCTCCTCCACTCCTCATGACTGAATTAGTTAACCTACAGTGTGGAAACAGGTCATTTGGCCCAACCAGTCCACACCGACCCTCTGAAGAGTAACCCACCCAGACCCAATTCCCTCTGACTAATGCACCTAACACTATGGGCAATTTACCATGGCCAATTCACCCGACCTGCACATCTTTGGATTGTGGGTGGAAACCGGAGCACCCGGAGGAAACCCACGCAGACACGGGGAGGATGTGCAAACTCCACACAGAGTCACCAGAGGCTGGAATCAAACCTGGGTTCCTGGCGCTGACCACTGAGCAACCATGCTGCCCTACTAATGCCAGATATTTGATTCTACATTCAAGTGCCTTGAATGAGGGATCCCCTTTATCTCCAGGAGACACCTCATGTGCATCATATGCCCATTAAGTCACAAATCATGATGGAGAACCATCCTGATAATGAAGTAGTGGCGCACCCGCTATGTTGGGAGAGCACAAGATTCCACCCAAATTTTCCAAACAATTCAGGGTCATCAACCTGAATTACTAACTCCATTTCTCTAGATGCTGCGAAGACGTGCCAAGAATTTCCCATATTGTTTTTATTTTAGATCGCTGACAACTGTAGATTTTCATTTTAATAGAAGATCCTCATCATTGCACCAATCTTTCCTTCACTTGATGTCTTGAATCCAATGCTGACCACCTACAAACCGTACAAGAACGTGAATTGCTCCAAGGAGTCTGTATGGTGTTGTTGGCATAGTCACCAGGATGCAAGACACAGGAGTTAATTGTGAGCTAGCAGCCCTGTTGACTGGCAATAGTGTGTTTAATAATCTGTTGTGCTATAAAATTATTAATAGAGGCTTGATTTACCAGGAACCTGCTTATTTTTTTTTCTAAAATTGGAGTGAACAATGTCTAACCTCTTGAAGGAATGGTGAATTGACTCCAAGGTATTTGGACACCACATAGAGGCAGAAGAGGTGACGATCAACACCACATCCGGTCATGGCAAGTCGGCTGATGTGCTGGTGATTTTTGGCAGCAATACGGAACAGATTTAGACATTCATCAACCTGAGAAGAAAACATTTAAGAAGTGGGAGGTGCAACAGTATTGTCACTGGAGCAGTAATCCAAAGACTCAGGGCAATGTTCTGAGGCATGTTTTTGAATCCCACAATGGCAGATGAGGAGATTTGCAACAATGAAAATCTGGAATTAAAAACTAGCCTAATGGGAACCATGTAACCATGGTCAACTGTTAATTAAAAACCCATCTGGTTCACAATTGACCTTTAGGGAAGGAAATCTGTCTTTGCCTGGTCTAGCCTACATGCGATTTCAGGCCCACAGCAAAGTGGTTAACTCTTAATTGCCTTCTGAAACTGCCCTAGCAATGCACTCAGTTCATAGGCAATTAGGTTTCTTGGTTTTGTTTCTCACCCATCCCTATCTTTGTGGATAGAGTTGATAAATGTTGATCACTTTTCACACAGCAATCACACCTGTTCCTCCTTTATGATGACCCAGTCAATTAAACAAACAATAAACCCCAATCACCGACTTACCTACATGCTACACAACTCTTTCCAAGCTTATTCACACGTTATCTCAATCACCAGGGATAGCAGCCTTTCCTTATCCCATCAATATTTGGGGTTGTGAAATTACAATTTAGTCAATGAAAGAAATGAACTTCCCCCTCTATCCCGTTCCCCACACACAGTACAAATTCTTTTCCTTACCGAAAACTTCTCACTCTCCATGGATGTCACAAAGTTGGACGACTCAACTGTGCATGAGCGCACAGTCTCAGTCCTCCCCTCACGGAACAGTCGAGTCATTGACGATTCATAGGTCAAACAGAATGAACCTTTATCCTGCAAACAGAGAAATTGAGTAAAAAATAAAACATACATTTATGTAGTGTTTCCACAACCATCAGACTTCTGAACGTACTTTAGACAATCGCATTTTAAATTGTAATCATTGTTATGATGTAGGAAAGACTACTGCCAATCTGTTTTCAGCAAACTCTTGCAAAATAATGTGATAATGCCCAAAAGTAACCTGTTTTCGTGATATTGAGGAATAAATGTTGAGTGTGGATGAGCCCTTGAAATGTTATAACAATCAAAGCTATGGGCCAAATGCTGAAAAGTGGGTCCAGTGTAGATAGGTCGCCACAGACTCTACGATGACTGACAGTTAACTACACCATGCAGCATAAATGTTACTTCCTCTTTACTCTGGCATTGCTTGGAAATACCCTAACAAGACAAAAATTTTTTGACTGAACAAGTTTTTTTCAGCAATACTCTCCATTACTTTTATGCGCTGCTCCAGGAAGAGGATGAGAAGGTAGTGCATCCTCCATGCATCATTATTCCAATCTTCTGTTTTGAGGATTTTGTAAGCTTTCCAAAATAAACTATTAACTCACTGAATGTTGGCATCATTGTTGAAGTTAGTACTTATTGCCTACCATGACGTGGTAAGTTACCTTCTTGAATACGTCTGAGTGGCTTGCTCAGATATTTCAAAGGGCCGATTAAGAATCGATCGCATTGAGGGTGGAAAGTCACGTGTAGGTCAGACTGGGTAAGGAGAGCATTGTTCCATTGTTTACAAGGTATTAGTGAAACAGATAGGTTTTTGTGGCAATCCAGTTGTCATGGTCACCTTTACAATGTTAGCCCTTTTTTCCTAATTTAATTAATTGAATATAAATTCCCCAGCTATGATCTCAACTCTTGTACAGAACAATTAGCTCAAGCCTAGTAATATAATCACCACGTCACTCTACCCTACGTATAAACCAAATGCATTGGATTACACTTCAATAACAAACTCACACTTGACTACAGCTCACCTGAACTATACCCTTTATTCAGTGTAAAATTTTAATTCTGCTTTAGTTCCTTGCCCACTGTAGTTTTTGGTTGTTTGTGCCAGATTTGTTTTTTGTTTCTCAGTGTGCCCTTTCAGCAGCACTGAAGGTAATTATGTTGCTCCCAGATGATCTAAAGACTAGAAAGCCTTTGTTGTTGTTTGCTAGTCCTGAAAAGGACAACTTACTCATGGTGTGTCCTTGAGGTTTGCTGTCAAGCACAACTGAGTTAACTCCTTATTAAATTGAGAAACCTTAAAAAGACAAATTTCACAGGATGCTCGATAATCCAACATCTACCCAACCTCCATTCCTATAAAAAGGCTGCAGTTCTTTGCAAACTATGAGCAATAAGATGCAACACTGAAGTGGCAACTTTCACTGGGGAACAATGAGCCAGTGCAGGTTCTAGATTTTTAAGCTATTGGAGTAAGGGATCATGGGTGGAACCATCCAAAACCAATGCCAGGGGAATATTTTCCTGTCCAGGTTCAGAACCTATTGCATTCATCAGACTGGTTTACAATCTTCTGTTGTATTGAGACTCAGTATATAAGTTGCAGCAGGTCTATTCAGTCTCTATGTCATGCGCAACTCTTAAGGAGTTGATAGCAAATTTTAGGAAACATTAACCACAACAGGTCAAAGCAAAACACACTTAACTAGTTTATATCTCTGCTAGTCATTTAAGAAGTTGCATTTAGCAGAATCAAATGTGTCATTTATGTAGGAGTCATACACACTAAAAGAGACCTCTTCCAGAACAATATTAGAATTGAATCTAAAAAAGGAAGCCTGTCTGTTGGCTCAGGCCCTCTCCTCCCCAACTTTCCTGCTGCTTTTTGTTGAGCGGCTCAGCAACCATCTGACCCATCAAACTCTAACACGAGCAGTGGTTCTGAACCACAGCAAACACATTTTTCCTTTTGAGATGGAAATGTGTTGCTGGAAAAGCGCAGCAGGTCAGGCAGCATCTAGGGAACAGGAGAATCGACGTTTCGGGCATTAGCCCTTCTTCAGGTATTAGGCTTTTGCCTAATACAAAAGCACACTGGCTTTTCTCTTTCATAAAATAAGTTACAGAAATTGAAAAATAAAACAGCAGTAACTCTAAAGCCACTACTAAACTCTGACGTACTTTCCATAGCGGGAAACAGCAGAACAGACTTTATTCAAAACCACACCAGCAACTAAGCAACCCAGTTCAAACTCTCGTGTTTGCTCATACTTCCGAATTTCACTCTATTTCAAATCTCAATGGCAAGCAAGTTGCTCCTCTGGCCTTTTTTTGGCCCTTACCCTGAAGTTGGCGAGCTGCAGTGCAATCTGGATGAAGGCATCAGGACTGGTTCGGCACTTCTTAATCATACCTTTACCAAACTTAGTGAAGGGGAATGCATAGAAATCAACATCTTCAGCCAGCCTCTGTGCCACCTTCAGGGAATACATGATCACTTCTTGGCACTGAAGGAAAAATGGAGTAACAAAACAAAAAAAGTTTTGCACAATCAATCAATAACAGAGCTGTTATGAGCTTAACAAGTCTATCAAATATTAATTTCCTCTCTTCAAATGCATTAGGTCAATATATCTGATATGATTCCAAATGTGACACTCAATTTTCTCTTCAAATTGTTTCCACCAATGCCATTAAGCAATGTCAGATGTGTAACCATTTTAGGCTGATGCAAGTGGCAGTATTAGGTTGGATTTATCTATCTCAAGTGGAATCTGCAAGGCTATATTGTGGAAGGCTGCCTGAAACCCAGCAGTAAGTCTAGTTCATTTTGAGGGCCAGGCCAGCAGCTGGGTCACAAGAGTATAAAGTGAAAAGTACTTTATCATAGAAATCAGTTGGCTATTGCATGCTTGGGAGAATGTGTGTTGTGGCTGTGAGATTGGAGAATTTTATTTCATACAACTTGCGACTGTCAACCGACCAACAGGGAGGGAGAAAACAGAACGTTGGTTAATACAGAAGAAAATTTCAGGCTGGGCAGTAACAAGAAAGAAATATTTTCTTATACAGACTGTTGGACAAGGATAGAGATACATGGAAACACCACCATCTCACCAAGACCTTTTCAAGGACAACTTGGGATGTGCAATAAATGTTGGCCAACCAGCTGCCCATATCCGTGAATGAATAAAAATTGAGATAGTGATAGTTTAACTGGACTTATTGCATAGCTTGGTTTAAGATAAAAGATGGAATTTATTAATGTTTTTCTTAATACATGATTTTGTTTTTCTCTCAGTGAATGTTTTCTTTCATTTGAACCTTGCAGAATTTCTAAACCACGATTATACCTGATCAATTAATGCTTAGCAATTTTTCACCAGAACTTGTTCCAGGCACAAGGTGGGTCTTGGGGCAAATGTCCGCAGGTAACGGGACGGCTGGAAAATGGAAAGCCTTCAGAAAGGAGATAATGAGAGTCCAGAGAAAGTATATTCCTAATAGGGTGAAAGGGAAGGCTGGATGACTGAAGGAATTGAGGGTTTGAGTTAAGAAAAAGAGGAAAGCATATATGTCAGGTATAGACAGGATAGTTAGAGTAATCCTCAGAACAGTATAAAGGCAGTAGGAGTAAAATTAAGAGGGAAATCAGGAGGGCAAAAAGGGGACATGAGATAGCTTTGGTAAATAGAGTTCAGGAGAATTCAAAGGGTTTTTACAAATACATTAAGGACAAAAGGGTAACTAGGGAGAGAATAGGGCCCCTCGAAGATCAGCAAGCTGGCTTTTGTATGGAGCTATAGAAAATGGGGGAGATACTAAATGCGTATTTTGCATCAGTATTTACTGTGGAAAAGGACATGGAAGATATAGAATATAGAGAAATAGATGGTGACATCTTGAAAAATGTCCATATTACAGAGGAGGAAGTGCTGGATGTCTTGAAACGCATAAAGGTCAATAAAACTCCAGGACCTGCCACAAGGATCAGTGCTGGGTCTGCTACTTTTCATCATTTATATAAATGATTTGGATGTGAGCATAAGAGGTATAGTTAGTAAGTTTGCAGATGACACCAAAATTGGAGGTGAAGTGGACAGCGAAGGTTACCTCAGATTACAATGGGATCTTGATCAGATGAGCCAATGGGCTGAGACGTGACAGGTGGAGTTTAATTCAGATAAATGCGAGGTGTTGCATTTTGGGAAAGCAAATCTTAGCAGGACTTATACACTTAATGGTAAGGTCCTAGGGAGTGCTGCTGAACAAAGAGACCTTGGAGCACAGGTTCAAAGCTCCTTGAAAGTGGAGTCGCAGGTAGATAGGATAGTGAAGGAGGTATTTGGTATGCTTTACTTTATTGGTCAGAGTACTGAGTACAGGAGTTGGGAGGTCATATTGCGCAGCTGTACAGGACTGTTGGAATACTGCATGCAATTCTGGTCTCCTTTCTATCGGAAAGATGTGAAACTTGAAAGGGTTCAGCAAAGACTTACAAGGATGTTGCCAGGGTTTGAGGATTTGAGCTATAGGGAGAGGCTGAACAGGCTAGGGCTGCTTTCCTTGGAGCATTGGAGGCTGAGGGGTGACTTTAGAGGTTTACAAAATCATGAGGAACATGGATAGAATAAATAGACAAAGGTCTTTTCTCTGGGGTGGGGGAGTCCAGAACTAGAGGACATAGGTTTAGGGTGAGCCGGCAAAGATATAAAAAAGACCTAAAGGGCAACGTTTTCACAGAGGGTGGTATGCGTCTGGATGAGCTGCCAGAGGAAGTGGTGGAGGCTAGTACAATTGCAACATTTAAAAAGGTATTTGGATGGGTATATGAATAGGAAGGGTTTGGAGGGATATGGGCCAGGTGCTGGCAGATGGGACTAGATTGGGTTGGGATATCTGGTCAGCATGGGCAGTTTGGACCGAAGGGTCTGCTTCCGTGCTGTACATCTCAATGACTCTATGACTCCGTTATACAGACTGTTACTCTTATAAACGTGCTGAATTGCTTCAAGAGTAAATATATCGCATGTTGCATCGAATCATGAACAATTCAAAAGTTCCAAGTTTGAGCCTCAGCTTTTTCCAAATTAGATCTCATTTGGGGTGCTCCTGTTAGTCTTAATAAATCAGAGTTCCCCTATCTTTTCTTTACTGGCAATTCGCTACTAGATGGTGGATTAAATAGGATAGAAGACTCCACTGTCTAGGTTTACACATGCAAAACCGTCACCTCAGTAAAGGTCTATATTAGAGTCACAGAGATATACAACACAGAAACAGACCCTTCAGTCCAACTCGTCCATGCCGACCAGGAGCACACATGATTATAAGTGATTTTCACTTTAGCAACTGTGAATTCAGCATACCCCAAGAAGCCAAATCTTCAGTTGGGGGGTGGGAGGGGGCAAAAAACACATTGATGTAGAATGTACAATAAAAAATGAAAGCAATTTTGAAATTCTTTCCTGTGACATGAGAGTCACAAGAAAGATGGCATTTATTGGTCATCCTAAGCAATGTGCGAAGAGATGGTAGTGAGCTTTTTTTTGGAACCTCTATAGTCCATACAGAAAATATACTTCCATTACGCTATCAAGGGAGAAAAACCAGGATTTTTAGCCCATTGACAGCAGGGAATGTTAAGTACATGGTTGAAGAGTGTGATGCTGAAAAAGCACAGCAGTCAGGTAGCATCTGCAGAGCAGGAGAATCGAAGTTTCGGGCATAAGCTCTTCATCAGGAATGAGGCTTGTGGGCCATGGGGGCTGAAAGATAAATGGGAAGGGGTTGGGGTGAAGGTAGCTGGGAATGCAATAGGAAGAGGAAGGTGGGGGTGAAACTGATATGTCAGAGAGGAGGTTGGAGCAGATAGGTCGGAAGGAAGATGGACAGTTCGAAAGGGAGGTGCCAAGTTGGAAGGTGGGAGGGAAGAGAGAGAGAGAGAGAGAGAGAGAGAGAGAGAGAGAGAGAGAGAGAGAGAGAGAGAGAGAGAGAAAAAAAAATGGGTAAACTGGTGAAACCCACATTGATGCCATGTGATTGGAGGCTACCGAAGTGGAACATGAGGCGTTCTTCCTCCAGGCATCGAGTGGTTAGGGTTTGGTGGTGGAAGCGGCCCAGGACCTGTATATCCTTCATCGTCAACCCCTAATCACCAGTGCCTGGAGGAAGAACGCCTCATCTTCTGCCTTGGGACCCTCCAACTATACAGAATCAATGCGGATTTCAGCAGTTTACCCATTTTCCCTCTCCCTACCTCATCCCAATCTCAACCTTCCAACTCAGCACTGCCCTCTTGAACGGTCCTACCTGCCCACCTTTCTTCCCACCTATCTGCTCCACCCCGCCTTCATCTACCTATCGCATTCCCAGCTACCTACCACCAATTATCTGTCAGTCCCCTTCGGCCCACAAGCCTCATCCCTGATGGGCTAATGCTCAAAATGTCGATTCTCCTGCTCCTCGGATGCTGCCTGACTGGCTGTGCTTTTCCAGCATCAACTCTTTGACTCTGATCTCCAGTCCTCACTTTCTCCAATGTTAAGTACATGCCCAAGTTAGAAAAAAAGTTAAAGGTAGTGTCCACAATGGCCCCTTAGCTCTTTAGTGGTGGAAGCTTGGGAGGCTACGCTGAAGAAAACCTGCGATGTCCTCAATATTTGTCAATAATGTGGCAGAGGTAGAAAGGGAAATATCTCACCTCCTTTGGGATGTCCCACTGCAGTCTCTGTGGCAATAAAAGAGTAGTATCTGCTTCGCCTTTACAGTTACCATCGTCATCATATCCCAGTTGAAAACTGTCTGTGGCCAAAGCATACTGTGTAACAAAAAGGATGCAGAATAAGTTATAAAAGCAAGCAAATACCGTATATACTTGAGTAATAGTCAAATTTTTAAACTACTTTTTCAGGTTAAATTTATGGGGTCGACTATTACATGGATACTACTTTTGACAGGCTGAAATTCATGCCTGTCAAAATTCATATTGTATCACTAGCAAGTCCAACTGATCTCTAAATGAATATAAGAAAATAAACAAATTATGGTAATACTGAAAACCCGGAGTGGAACACAACAGCCAGCTGAATGGAAGACCAGTAGCAGAGCGGAACAATCTGCAGACTGGAAAACTGGAGTGGGATGTGACGGCTGACAGACTGACTCAAACATTGATCTGGTATCTTTGAAGAACTAGAGTTGAATTTTACATGAGAGATATGGAAAATTCCAGGTTATTCAGCCAAAAAGTAGGGATCGACCTTTACATGAGATCAACTATTACTCGTGTATACACAGTAACAAAATCTGGGAAAAATAGGACTAAATGTTTTATAAAAGTTGAACTAATTTTTCTGCAGAAATCATCCAGATATGAGCAAAATACATGGCAAATCAAAAGTTTCACTCTTGGCAGAACCAGTTCACATTATCTACACGATTTATGGGGTAAGGAGCAAATATCCAATGTTTCAAGCCCTCATAACTGAAGATGCATTGGAAACTTGAGTAAACAAGACTAGAAGAGCATGCATTTTTAACTTTCCCAGTGAAACCAACAAGTCTGTCCCTGTTCTGTATCTTTGAGATATTTTCTTACATTTTAAACACTCCACATGATTACACTGTTTATTCTTTTTCCAATATAACTATTATCAATACATTCTCACTTTTTGAATGTAGAACCAAAGTTGCAGCTTTAGCAAAGGCTAAATTAAACAGAAAACCATTGCTTCTGAATTTTTGGTCCACTAATTGATTGTGGTTTAGTTTACCTTGGTTCAAAGTTGTAAAATATAGTTTTGACAGATCATATTTTTTGACAGTTCTGTTAATTTCTGACATGGCACAAAGTAGAACAAATGGCAAAGAACACAATGGAAGAAACACATGAGGCACAGGTCATTCCAAAAACAAAATTTAACTGCCAAAGCACAACACTGCACAATCAAGATGGAGCTCCTTTTATGCAAGTGAAATGAAAAATAGTGAAAGGCGACAAGATAACAAAGTGATCAATACAAACTTTATTCAACAAATTTAAAAGAAAAACTGTACAGGAAGCTTTTGAAAAAAATAATGATTTTACACTGCAAGAACTCTGTTGCACACCCACATCAAGTTCCTCATACTGAAAGATCTTTTGCCCATATTTTATTGCTGTTGAACACTGAGGAATGGAAGAATCAACTGCAAAGATAAAGAAGGAAATATGTTGTTTCAGTCAGTTAATTAAATGGTAAATTTGGTAGAAATGCTGTATATTACCAAGTTGCACTTATGAAAAACAAACAGATTTATAGACAGCAGACATATTGCATATGCTTCAACTGTAAACTGATGGTATCTCCAAGTGACAACAGTACTTTAGTACCAGAAAATTCAAAACAAACTCTTCATTATGGCGCAGAAGCAGACTCTGATATTAAGATTACAGAAATGACTAAAAAGGTTTAATGCTGTAATTAACCACAACTAACAGACATATCCCCATTGAAGGCAACTTTAAACTTATTCACCATAGGTTAAGATTTTCTCTGTGCAAGATGAAGAAAAAGTATTTACAACTTTGTTAGAGTTAATATCTCTAACAGATTAACTTCTCTCTTTCTATTCTAAACCCTTTTCATTCTTTTTTCATAATGTATCACATTTTATTTTCTTATTTTTCATTCTTTACTTCTCACATTTCTTAGTTTATCTGCCATATCACCAAATTATCCATTTTGCCTCCAGAATAAAAATCAGTGTTCTTGGAACACGTGGAGCCTTCTGAATTGCATCAATAAAGAGCAACTTCCACTTTTCTGGTGGGGGGGAAATGTGTGCAAATAAGAGTCTCTAACTTGATTAAAATAGTTAAAAAATATTACTTTACAGTTTGAAACTTGATATGTTATAAACTTAACCAGATCAGCTTCAAATATTTCAATAAGAGAAAAAAATCACTACTGGTGAACAAGTTACTAATTCAATAAGGATGCAAGTATAATGCAGCAAGGAACATGGAACAAAAAAAAGGTGCAGGAATCATTCATTCAGTATTTGAAGTAATAATTGAAACTGTGATATCTAGAATATTAGAGGATTCATAAAATAATGAACTTACCAGAAAAGTACGGGAGAAGAATCAAGGTCCTTCTTGAACAAGGTGAAGTACATCAGCCATCCTTAGGATTTATGTTTTCCTTAGGTACACAGGTGTCTTGTGTTGAACTCAGTTTTAACTAGTTATTCAACACAAGCCATCCTGCTGCAAGTTTCTTCTGATATTGACATGAAAAATTTTGCTGGAATTTAATTTTGGCTGCAACAAACTAAACATGTCAACACCCTAAACAGTATGTCTTTTGACATTTTGTGCTGAGATATAAATCAATGTTTTATATACCTATTTGGGTATTGAATGCTACAATTAAAATGATGTGCTCTGCTACTCAATACTATTTTGTCATCTATGCTGGGTGTAAGAGTCAGTCATTCATAACAGGTCGAGAGTTTTAATGTTGCTTTGAGTACTCATGCACAATTAAAGCCAGTAAATTAACTGAATTATTTTCAATAGTCAAGAAATGCTTTCACCCCGATTCTTGATATTATCCTGCAAAATACAGCAGCCAGATTTTCATTGTTGAAAATATTCAACACCCCATCTGTACTCCTTTTCCATTCAAAAACTGAATGGTTTGATTCAACATTTCTAGCTTAAAACTTTCCTTCTAAATTGCTAATTATTTTGCTAAGTTACATAACAGCCATGTAGAGGAGCACAGATAATAGTTAAGAATGATAGAATTATACAGTACAATATAAGAGTCATTTGGCATAACATACTTTGGCTGGCTCTTTCAAAGAGTTATCCATTGGCTTCATTCCCCTGTGCTTTCCTTTGTGCTGCAGGATTTCCTATTCACATTCACATGTAATTTCTTTGCAAGTTCCAATTAAATCTGCTTCAATCACACCAGCAGTAAATTCCAACTTGCTGCATGAAAAACCATTCTCCTCTTGCCTTTGGCTCTTTTACTAGTGACCTTAAATCCATGAACTCATTATTGCCAATGGGACCATTTTCTGTTATTTAAAACTCTTCATAATTCTGAACACCTTGATTAAATCTTCTCTCAACCTTCTATTTCTTGAGGAGAACAAACCTGGTTTTCATCACATCTCCAAAAGATCAGCTGTCTCCCATTCCTGTGCCCCCCAGTAAATATCTTCAGCATCTTCTCTAAAGGCTTGATATCCTTGACACAAAGGGTTTATTTCTGTATATTTGAATTTCTTTCTTAGAGAAAATTATTCAACTAACATTGATGAAATCGGTCAGTGATAAATTATTGCAACATTATATTCTGGAGTATTTTTACAAATATTTAGGAATAAAGACCTAAATTGATATTTTAATTAGATAACAACAGTCCATATATGTTGGTGATATTGTACTTAACGGTTACAGTTGAGTTAGAAACAAGCAGTCTGTTACCTCCCATAGATGTCCAATGATTGGTGCATCAGCCCAGGAATGTTCTGCATTTAATCCCACTTTTCCATTTGCAAACACAATGAAAGTGAATGATTTATCAAACCATCTGGAGGGCAAGAAAATAGATAATAGGATTTACTTAAACTTGCTAAATACCGTTGCTGATGTCTCTCACACACACACTCTTTAGGTTCTATCCTCCTAATACAATGTTTCATTCCCTAATTCAAGACAGTCAAGCACCAGTATCACTTAGAGACAGATGGAAGGCAATATTCCAATGTGTCTTGCTTTCAAGTTACTTTCTATTTTGCTTCAAGCTTTTTCCAAGTGAATTTTACTTCAGCATGCGGAGGTAAACACCAGACAGTTCGCCAACCTGTGGCTGAAGCGTCTCATCAATAATAGTCAATATTATTTTAGATTCATAAACCTGGATGATGGGTTATAATTCAGGACCCCCATTTGGGCTAACAATAGAGAGAGCAAGAAATAGAGCGAGAGCAAAAGCGAGAACTTAAGAAAGCCAATCTTTGCTTACTGGTAGTCAAAAACAAACAACTATTTGACTGAAGTTATGTTTCAGAGACTTGACCACAACGTTCGCTGACGATGCAGTACAATACTGAGGAAGTGCTGAACTCAGACATGCTATCTTTTGAATAAAACCTCATTTGCTCAGTCAGGTGGGCATGACAAATCCTGTGAGACTAGCACCTAGGGCAGGAGAGTACATGTGAGCCTAATAGGAGCCCTAATGCATTCAAGTCCATGGCGGGGGGTGTTGGGATTGGGCCTGCGGTGTTCAGGTACAGCCTCCTTTTGTTGATTAGATGAGACCAAGTTTAGACTTCAAAGGGAGACAAAGAATTTTGCAGCTTTACAATCCTGTGAAGGAAGTTAGAAGAGTGAGGATCCAGGGAGAAGAAAGTGTATGTATAACAACAGACTTTCACCATAGAAGGGCCAAATGGTTCAAAAACACCTCAAGCACAGAAGTGTGGGATTGGAGATGAGAGAAGGTAGGTTGAACCATATCAACAGCATTAAAGAAACAGTCACTGGCAGGAGTCTTCAGCTTCACAGAGATTCGTCAAAGAAAGAACACTAAGGCCACTTTTGGAAAAAAACAGATTTTACTTGCGCTTAGCTAAGATAGTAAATAAATTTGTGTCTTAGTGTTGAACCTCAGGAGATAGGTGAGATATTAAATCAATATTTTGCTTCAGTTTTTATTGTGGAGAAAGAAATGGAGGTTAGGGAACTCCAGGAAATAAATACTGATGTTTTAGAACCAATTCACATTCACATTACAGAACAGGAAGTACTAGGGGTTGCAGAAAATATAAAGGTGTTTAAATCTCCAGGACCTGATCTAGTACATCCCAGGACTTTGTGGGAGGTTGGGGAGGAGATTGCAAATATTTGTGTACATATAAATAAGCGTGAGGTGCCGAATGACCGGAATAAGGCAAATATTGTGCCTTTGCTTAAAAAAGGGACATATGAAGCAGTCAGGGAACTATTGAACCGTGAGTCTGGCTTTGGTGGTAGTCACGTTGTTGGAAGTGATTCTGAAGAATAGGATTTATAGGCAATTGTAGAGGCAAGGAACAATTAGGGATAGTCAGCACGGGAAATGGTGAGAGGGAAATGGTGTCTCACAAACTTGATTGAGCTTTTTGAGGAAGAAATCAAGATGATTGATGAGGGCAGAGCAGACGACCTTGTTTATTTGGATTTTGGTTAAAACCTTTAACAAGGTTCCATATGGTAGTCTAATTAGTAAAGTTAGATCACATGGGAGCTTGCCAATTGGATATAAAATTGGCTTAACAACAGGAAACAGTGTGATGGAGGAGGGTGTTTTTGGACTGGAGACCTGGAACCATCAGTGGTTCTGCAGTGATCAGTGCTGGGTCCACTTTTGTTTGTCGTTTATAGAAATGATTTAAATGAGAACATAGAAAGTATGGTTAGTAAATTTGTGGATGACACCAACATTGGCGGTATAGTGGACAGTGAAGATGGTTAACTAAGTTTACAAAGAGATCGTGATCAATTGGGTAAATGTAGTAAATGGAGCTTAATTTGGATAAATGCAAAGTATTACATTTTGGTTAAACAAAGATATGACTTATACAATTTAAAGTAGGGCCTTGGGCAGTACTATAGAACAGAGACATTCAGGGGTTCAGGTACATGATTCTTTGAAGTCTGCACCATGTAGATAAGGTGGTTAAAAAAACCTTTTGGCATGCTTGCTTCATTATTCAGATCTTTGAATATAGGGACTGGGACGCTATGTTAAAGTGTCGCAAGATGTTGGTGAAGCCTCTTCTGGAGTACTGCTCCAATTCTGGTCACTCTATTATAGGAAAGTTATTACACTGGAGAGGGTTCAGAAGAGATTTACCAGGATCTTTATTGGTCAGAGTATTGAGTACAGGACTTGGGAGGTCATGTTGCGGCTGTACAGGACATTGGTTAGGCCACTGTTGGAATATTGCGTGCAATTCTGGTCTCTTTCTATCGGAAAGGTGTTGTGAAACTTGAAAAGGTTCAGAAAAGATTTACAAGGATGTTGCCAGGGTTGGAGGATTTGAGCTATAGGGAGAGGCTGAACAGGTTGGGGCTGTTTTCCCTGGAGCGTCGGAGGCTGAAGGGTGACCTTAGAGGTTTACAAAATTATGAGGGGCATGGATAGGGTAAATAGGCAAAGTCTTTTCCCTGGGGTCGGGGAGTCCAGAACTAGAGGGCATAGTTTTAGGGTGAGAGGGGAAAGATATATATATATATATATAAAAAAAAGACCTACGGGGCAACGTTTTGACACAGAGGGTGGTATGTGTATGGGAATGCGCTGTCAGAGGAAGTGGTGGAGGCTGGTACAATTGCAACATTTAAAAGGCATTTGGATGGGTATATGAATAGGCAGGGTTTGGAGGGATATGGGCCAGGGCTGGCAGGTAGGAGTAGATTGGGTTGGGATATCTGGTCGGCATGGATGAGTTGGACCGAAGGGTCTGTTTCCGTACTGTACATCCCTATGACTATATGATACCAGGAATGGAGTGTTTGTGGTATAAGGAAAGGCTGGATTCTGGAACTTTTTTCACTGTAGTGTAGGATGTTGAGAGACGATGTTAGAGGTTTCTGAAATATTGAGAGGTATAGATAAGGTGACTGGCAGACATCTTCCATAGATGGGGGATTCAAGACTAGGGGACATATTAAAGCAAGAGGTGAAAGATTTTAAAAATACAGGAGAGGCACACTTTTTTTTTAAAAAAAGTGGTTAGTGTGTGGAACGAACTTCCAGAGAAAGTGGTAAATGTGGCTACAACATTTGAAACACATTTAGATAAATTTGTTAATAGGAAAGGTTTGGAGGGATATGGCCAAACACAGGCAGCTGAGACTAGTTTGGTTTGGAAACATGGTCGACATGGACTGATGAGACTGAAGGGTCTGTTTCCGTGCTGTACTCCTCTGTGACTCTACTTTATAAATATGAAGCAGCAATATAGAAAATTGTTCGTGGGATTTGAAGTGACACGAATCAAGAACTGGCTTGAAGGCTAATAATCATTGCATTTTATGGAGATCACAGGTTCTAAGTCAACATTACAAAGACTGCATGTGCCATGACTGTGCAACGTGATGGAATTTGATGACAGCAGATTGAAATTATCAGCAAAAAGAATAATTAAGGTGGTCACTGATGGGAGGAAAGAACACACAGCAGTCTTGGCAACAGCCAAAGCAAGTGGAAAAAGAATGGCGAGAAAATGCAAGACAGAAATACCAAGAATGAATAAACAGCAAAGACACAACTCTAATGGAAGACCAGACAAAGGAATCATGTTACAGAAATAAAATTACAATGGGCAGCACCTTATCAAAAGTTTTAGAAAATCAGATATTTAACATGGGCAGGAGCAGCAGTGCATCAATATACAGGAATCATTCTTCTGTCTATGGCTTAGGTGAGAGCTTTCAATTAAGTGATAGGTAATGAGAATTAACAGCAGCTTCTATCACTTTCAAAAATTGTGATGGAATAAACAAGTACAAAAGTGCAAAATGTGAATAAAAGAGAAAAACTCAGAATAAACGATAGATATACCAAGAAGCAGGATAAGCTTCTTCCTGATGCAGTTACATTTGCTGCCTTGTTTTAAAAATGAACTTGCTTGTTGAGACCATCACTATTTATCTTTTATTTTTCTCATTTTTGGTTTGGAACTGAGTTGAAGTTGAGAATTGAACTTTGAACAGTAGCGTGTATTTATAAAAAAAGAGAGAACACAAGACTGGTGCTTGCCATTGGAAACTGGCCTGGAAAGAGAATACAGGTTAACTGCTGCTTGAATATCAGTACACGATTCAGCATTGAGATATGTATGGGCTTCAGCAAGGCATTCATCAAGGTTCAAGCATGGGACACTGGTTAGCAAAGTTAGATCACATTGAATCCATGGAGAACTAGCCATTTGGATACAAAATTGGCTTGAAGGTAGGAGACAGAGGGTGGTGGTGGAGGGTTATTTTTCGAACTGAGGGCCTGTGACCAGCAGTGTGCCGCAAGGATCAGTGCTGGGTCCACTACTTTGTCATTTACAGTTAGTTCTCCTGTAACACCGTAGTTGCATTCCAGCAAAACCTCGTTTAATAGAAAATTGCCAAATAAAATAATGGGGCCTATGGAAAAAATGGGGTTGGGGCAGATCAGCAAAAAAAGTACTCAAATTGCTCAAATATCACCCAAACATCTAACGCAAAGTTTAGCACAGCCTGAATGAAGGTTGAAATCATATTTATTAATGAAACAAAATTAAATTTAACAGAGTGCATTTAAAAAAAATGCAAGAAAACCACTCTCTGTACAGTACCTCGCACAAAAAGCTGCACTGTTGGCAGCTGACATCACTGCATACGCAGTACGGCATGAAGACCGGCACTAACATCGCGCATGCACAGAATGACATGGACATCAACGCATGTGCAGACTGAAGCACACAGCCCAAATCCCACTGGAATCACGCTATCGCAAACAGAGGGAAACATTCTCAAAAACACAGTTCCCTAATTTTGGATTCAGAATTGGCTGGCTGATAGAAGGCAGAGAGTGATTGTAGATGGAAAGTATTCTGCCTGGAGGTCAGTGTTGAGTGGGGTCCCGCAGGGCTCTGTTCTTGGGCCTCTGCTCTTTGTAGTTTTTATAAATGACTTGGATGACGAGGTTGAGGGGTAGGTTAGTAAATTTGCAATAGACACAAAGGTTGGAGGTGTCATCGATAGTATTGAGGACTACTGCAGGCTGCAGCGCGACATAGACAGGATACAGAGCTGGGCTGAGAAATGGCAGATGGAGTTCAACCTGGATAAATGCGATGCATTTTGGAAGGTCAAACTCCAATGCTGAATACTGGATTAAAGACAGGATTCTTGGCAGTGTGGAGGAACAGAGGGATCTGGGTATGCAAGTACATAGATCCCTCAAAGTTGTCACCCAAGTGGATAGGGTTGTTAAGAAAGCATATGGTGCTTTAGCTTTCATTAACAGGGGGATCGAGTTTAAGAGCGGCAAGGTTTTGCTGCAGCTCTACAAGTCTCTGATGAGACCACACTTGGAATATTGTGTCCAGTTCTGGTTGCCCTACTATAGGAAAAGATAGAGGCTATGGAAAGGGTGCAAAGAAGATTTACCAGGATGCTGCCTGGATTGGAGGGCTTGTCTTATGAAGAAAGGTTGAATAAGCTCGGACTTTTCTCTCTGGAAAGAAGCAGGAAGACAGGAGACCTGATTGAGGTGTACAAAATAATGAGAGGAATAGATAGAGTCAATAGCTAGAGACTTTTCCACAGGGTAGGATTGACTGGTACGAGGAGTCATAGTTTGAAGATATTAAGAGGAAGGTATAAAGTAGACATCAGAGTAGGTTCTTTACGCAGAGAGCTGTGAATGCATGGAATGCATTTGCCAGCTGTGGTGGCGGAAGCAGAGTCATCGGGGACATTTAAGCGACTGCTGCACATGCACATGGATAGCAGTGAGTGGAGGGGTGTGTAGGTTAAGTTATTATATTTTACATTAGGATTAAACCTTGGCACAACATCGTGGGCCAAAGGGCTTGTTCTGTGCTGTACTTTTCTATGGTCTATGTTCTAATTCTTCAGCGACGTTATAATCAAATCATGCTGTCAAAATGGGTGTTATTCCAGATCTACCTGTATATAAACAATTTGCACATGAGTATAAGAACAACGATTAGTAAGTTTGGAGATGACACCAAAATTGCTGGTGTAGTGAACAGCGAAGGTTACCTCCGAATACAACAGGACCTTGATCAGATAGTCAATGTTGGAAATGTGTTGCTGGAAAAGCGCAGCAGGTCAGGCAGCATCTAGGGAACAGGAGAATCGACGTTTCGGGCATTAGCCCTTCTTCAGGAAGGCTAATGCCCGAAACGTCGATTCTCCTGTTCCCTAGATGCTGCCTGACCTGCTGCGCTTTTCCAGCAACACATTTCCATCTCTGATCTCCAGCATCTGCAGACCTCACTTTCTCCTCCAGATAGTCAATGTGCCAAGGAGTAGCAGATCGAGTTTAGATGAATGGGAGGTGTTGCATTTTGGAAAGACAAATAAGGGCAGGACTTGTACACTTAATGGTAAGGTCCTGAGAAGTGCTACCGAACAGAGACTTTGGAGTACAGGTTCATAGTTCCTTGGAGGTGGAGTCACAGGTTGATAGAGTAGTGAAGATGGCATTTGGTACACTTTTATTGGTCAGTGTATCGAGTAAAGGAGTTGGGATGTCATGTTGTGGCTGTACAGGACACTGGTTAGGCCACTTTTAGATCCAGTTCTGGTCTCCCTACTATAGGAAAGATGTTGTTAAACTTGAAAGGGTACAGAAAAGATTTACAAGGGGTGGAAATGTTTGAGTTATAGGATGAGGTTGAAGAGGCTGGGAGCATTTTCCCTGGAGTGTCTGAGTGAGGGGTGACCTTATAGAAAAGTTTATAAATTCATGAGGTGCATGGTTAAGGTGAAGGGCCAAGGTCTTTTTTCCAGTGTATGGGAATCCAAAACTAGAGGATATGGTTTTAAGGTGAGAGGGGAAAGATATAAAAAGGTACCTAAGGAGCAAACTGTTCATGCATAGGGTGATGCATGTACTGCCAAAGGAAGTCGTGGAGGCTAGTACAATTACAACATTTGAAAGGCATTGGGATGGATATATGAATTGGAAAGATTTAGAGGGAAATGGGCCAAATGTTGGGAAATGGGACTAGATTAATTTAGGATATCTGGTTGGCATGGACAAGTTAGATCAAACGGTCCACTTCTATGCTGTCCAACTCTATGACTACATTGCTGTACAGAAGTGGCAGCTGGTTGAATTTTGGATTGGTCGTGCCAGTGCTGGCCAGCCAACCACAGAACATTGAAATACAAAAAGAAAAAAAAAGTCAATTGGCTCTGACTATGTTTTGGGCAGGAGACAGCTTTGATTTGGAAGTTGCTGGACTGCATTGGTTTTTTGCTTTGCTTTTTCTATTATTTTTCAATTATCAATTTGTTGAAAGTTATGAGAAAAGAATCCTAGTTATCAGAAATAAGTAGAGGTCCCCAAAGTAGAGGTTTGCATTGACTGGTGACTTTGGAATTCAAGCAAGATATTCATCGCTGAAATGACTATCAAACTGGCAAACTGCTACTCTTTTAAAAAGAAAGTGTTCCTTAACTGCGTTTGCCTATCAGAAAGAGAATAGCGGTTTGTGATCAAATAGGACTGGGCTTAGATCATAGATAATAACTGGACTGCCTTGTTGTCCATTTGTATTCTGCTAAAGCTACATTTTAAGAATAAATTGTTAATTTTTGTTGGTTAAAAATTGGGTGTCTAAGATATGTTATTTATATAGTCTGGTTAGGAACAATTTTGAGGGTCATTGACTATTTTAATTTCACTGTTGTGAATCCAGTGATAGCAAGGCTGATGTGGTATGGCTTACTATCCCTGTGCCCTAACACTTGTGCATTTTTTTAGTCAGCAGTGTAGAGCCATCATTTCCTTCATCACCTTTGTGTGCGGCTGCATCAAGCGGTGCGTGGATCCCCAGCTTGGATCCCCAGTACGCAAACACCAAGTGTCACTACCTACTGAGGTTCTACCTGTCCCCAGCGTTGCGAAGGACGGGCCTGGCCTCGCTGCCGTGAACTGCTCCAAATAGTTGGACTGTTCTGTATCACCTGTCCTTCGTGGAGCAGTTTATGAAGAAAAACACCTTTGACCACAAGTCCATCAGGAAGTGGTCAGCACATAGTGTCCTTGAGACCCTTTGGGAAAAGGAGAGGGCAGATCCTATTGAGTGGTTCCCTGAGCAGACTGTCAAAGTCATTTGGCAGAATGCCTCATCGCCAGAATTTTCCAACAAGCACCAAGACATGGCTTGGCTGGTGGTGAGAAGGGCTCTGCCTGTGAGATCCTTTATGCACGCCCAGACTCTCAGCCGCACTGCACGCTGCCTTCGAAGCGGCTGTGGGGGCGGGGGAAGACAAGACTGTCACACACCACCTTCTGGAATGTGCCTATGCAGAAGTCCGGAGAGGAATGCAGTGGTGTTTGTTGAGGTTCGTCCCGAGCAGCGCCGTGACGTGGGACTCCGTGTTCAACGGTCTGTTCCCCGGGACGCACACCAAGACGAACATCAACTGTGCTTGGAGGATCATCAACTCGGTGAAGGACGCTCTCTGGGCGGTCCGAAACCTGTTGTTCTTCCAGCTGAAGGAGTTGACCCCGACTGAGTGTTGCAGACTGGCACATTCCAAGGTCCAGGACTACATGTTGAGGGGCGTGCTGAAGCTTGGGGCAGCTGCCGCCAAGGCGCGGTGGGGAAAGACCACCATGTAACATCTGCCCGAGAAGAACAGGGGGCCCAGGCATGTCATTTGGGCTCTGCTGATGCCCCAGCTAAATATACAGATATATGATTGATAAACATACACACCTGTATATATAAATGATAAATTCTAATCCCTGTATGCGAAGAAATTGAATGTTTCCGTATGTATGGCATGACCAACTGTACAGACCATCAAAATAATTTATGAATAAAGTATATTTTTGAAATAAAAAACTTACAAAGCAGAAACATTTACATTTGCAATCTTTGTAACTCTACCTCAGAGGACTCTGGGTGCTCAGTCATTGAATATACTGAAGACTGAAATTGAAAATTGTTTGGAATCTGAGGGAATCTTATTGAATCTTACTGAATGATGGTGCAGGTTCAGGGACTACACACCGTATTCCCACTCCTATTTCTTATATTCCTATGGTCTGCTGTAGATTGACATACAAAATAAATACTTGCCTGTCATAGCATTTGCCATGTAAGAGTGACTTGGCATATTCATCCAGTGATTGCACCTGGTTATCCACAAATAGATCATATTTAGTGTCATCCAAAGTGACAAAAAATGCCGCTTTCTCCACGCTTTCCAGTGAAGTCTTGTTCTTTCCAGAGCTGAAGTATGCTTTTCGAGCCTTAGCCCAAGGAATTCTGCTTAGCAACATAAAACAAAAAACATCAATACTCTTCCAACTTAATTTCTCTACCTCCAAGGCATTATTCTAGAGCATAAATGTAGACAATCCTCCAGCATACTGATTCAATCAATTGTATTCTTCCTACATGAACCAGGACATTGACTATCAGGAATGGATCTTTAAAAAAAATGGCAGGTGGGAACTGGCTGTAGTTCCAGCTTCATTTCCAACACATTCCCATTTCTAGTGTCAGAAGGGGGCAGGGTGCAAATCACAAAAGGTGGGAAATCCAAACTCAAAAGGGTAATTAATGCTGAGTTCAAGTAGACCACTCTTCCAAGGGCCTTAACCTGTCCTTTAAACGTTAATAAAACAGACTGGAGCTGTCACTTAAGAGTTAATAAAACATGTCATGCTCGACTGCTTTGATTGACAGGCCATGAGGTGAATATCAGGAGTAAAGCTCATGTTCATCTGCTCCTGTAGTTTCAGTAGAGTTCTTTGTTGACATTTCCAATGGGCTGTCATTACAACTGAGGTAAACAATAATGCTTGACTGAGTTTCAAAAGCACTTACACCTCAGATAGTGAGGGTTTGTAGATAGGGGATGCCAAGTTCAGATTTTGATTAACCATTTAAAACAGCTATTAAAAGGACTAGTTGCCTTACATGTAGTTGTTGAATATTTGTTTCTAAAGAGATGGGATTTACAATCTTCGAATTAGTTTAATAATGGTTTGTCGCAGGATCAAGTGTATATGATTGATAATTCTATTACATTGTTAGAACATAATTTTTTTCTTCTTCTCTACTTTGATCCTGAGTATTTATAGAGATTACTGGGTGAGTGGTTATGAAAGTGGAAACGGGGATTGAGGGAGCACAGGACTATAAGTTGGCATGGTGGACGGGAAGGTGGTTGATGTGAGGGCTGGAGAGAGTAAAAGCTTCAAAAATAACTGGGATGAAGTCCCCAAAGAACTGAGGCAAACCTGTGCACGTGGCCATCTACAATCTGCTCCTAGGGTAGTAGGCCTGAATCCATCATCTACCATATTCTTCCCCTGACACCACCATATCTGAGTGAAAATTTGACTTGATGTAGCCTTTAAAATTAAGGTGGGTGTGCTAAGTTAAGAAATTCTCCAACCAGGTTATCTGGCCTGTAGCAAAAACCTTGTTCAAGATGCTAGTGAGCCGATTATGGTCCTAATCCCCATTCTACTTTCACATACACTGTAAATGAACCCATTGAACGATGTTCTGAAGGTGGTACTCTGACAGGTTTAGACCTCTTTCTAATCCTGAAGCAGTGAGACCAACTACATTATATCACATCCACCTGATCAAGACCTGCTGAATCAGCACAGAATGCATTCAAACCTAAATCTTTCCAATTGATATGGCTCCAAGTATCAATTTCAATTTACAGAGGAACCTTGATTATCTGAATGCCAATTAGCTGAAAATCGGATTATCTGAAGGAGAGCTTGAGGTCCCGACAGAAACATTACAAAGATGTGTGTCCAACACTGATCGTGTCTTTTGTTTACAGCGATTAAAAGTGCTGTCGAAAACAGTCCTGGACTGATGGGAGCACAGGCATTGTCTTTAAATGATTGATCTCCCACTACCCCCTCTCTCTTTTCCCACACTTTCCCTGGAGTTCTACACAGGCGTGTACCCTAAACCCCCCTTCCCCAGATAATCTCTCTAACATTGTCCTGTACAGGGCAAAGGTGGAACCTGTCAAAAGGTTGCAGTAAAGAGGTTGGGGGGGGGGGGGGGGGGGCGTGTGCAGTGGGGGGACCATGTGGTGTGTATTGCACACATGCTTTTTGGAGACTCACCACCCCCTCCTCCAAAAGGCAGTAGCAGCAGCAGTTTTGTTGTTGGCGTCCAGTCTGGCTGCCCCAGAAAGGGGGCGAGGCAGAAGGGGGTGGGGGGGATGGTGTTTGACGGGCTTTTGGGGGGCAGTGTTAGACGGATTTGGCTGACACAGGTGGGGGTGGCAGTGTTTGGATGAGATTGGGGGGGCGGGGTTGGATGGGGTTTGGGTTTGGGAGGCTGATGTTGGATGGAATTGGAGCCAGGTGAGGGGCACGGAGCGAGGGCTTGCGCGCACTGTGCTGGTGCCTCGTCTTCTGAATAGGGAGAGCAGACTTAATAAACTCTGAGCCCCAGGGGAAAAGCATTGAATCAATTATCCCAACGAAATTGTGCCCGCCCATCTAGTTTGGATAATCGAGGTTCCCTTGTATGTATTCTTGTTCTTTTTTCTATTCATGAGGCACATGATTAATATTGTGGTAGAGGGTCTACAGGAAAACAGTGTAAAATGCAGAAAAGAATGGACTGCTACACAGTTACTTGTGGTGCTTAACCAATGTCAGCTATGAAACCTGGGAAGGAGGACCTTGCGATTCCAGGAGGACTAGGAAACTCTAAAGTCTACTCAGCAGACACCGGTTGCTTTGTCCTGCTGGCATGATGCCACCAATCATGGAGAAGTGGATAAGAAAATGCAACGGTCATCGATGAAGTTATAGGAAAAATATCCGAAGCACAGAAAATATCCATTCAATAAATCTGAACAGCACAAAAGGAAAATAAAGTAAACTTGCAACAAAATAATAAAAAATACTTTTTTTTTGCATCAAACTGTACAGTGGTGGGTGGGACAGAATTCAAAGCACATCTGAAGTGGAAGGTACTGAGAACTGTGTTAAAAGTAAGGAGGGGATGAGAAAAGGAGTTCTGGAGAACAGGGGTCAAAAGCTGCCAAGTTGGAACATAAATTTGTTGTTGATGTCCTCAGATGAGCAGTCTTCAGAATATGCAGTTGGAAGATGGACTGGATTTTTGCCAGCGCCTAGTAAAAGGTATTTCAAGATGAGTAAGTATTCAGACAGTGAGGAAAGAACTTGCAGCACAGAACAAAAAGCAAAAAGACAAAGCTCTCACCTGTTTCCTGCAGTTAATGCAGCCAGATATTTTTCCCCAGGCTGAGGTGAAGAATTCTCATCCAGGATGTACTGGAATTGGACCTGTAGCTCACAAGGATTCAGAAGGCGCCCGCCTTGATATACCCAAACCTTAAAATAACGACCCTTGTGATAGACCACAATGTGCTTGCTGTCCACACGGTGTTGTATAAAGTCTGTAAATTCAAGAGGTGCGCTGAGTAAATCAAGCACGTTTCATTTTTAAATGAAAACATCAAGTTAACAAAGGAGGAAAGGCATAGGGTTGTAACTTTCCGTTCAAAGCACTGTCCTCTCGTGAGTGCCTCGAGATTAAAACTTGGTGGGACATTAAAATCAAAGGTGCTCAGAGGTCCTCTTAAGCAACTACTCTAGCAACCTACATTGCTGGAGCAGTCTGCCATGTGTGCAGCCCTGAAGAGACAGGTATCGTGAATCTAATAAATGCACTACAGTGGGAAATAGCTTTCTCTTTTAAGGGAAAACTGTAAATTAGTACAGAAAATACCCACCTCAACCTCCTTCAGCCGGGAGGCCTATGATTGGCACATCTTGAGGCAGATGAAACCATTGAGCTTTACCAGCAAAACTAAAAGATCTCCACCTGTCATCAAGTAGGTCTCGGTGGTATTCGGGTACTTCAGTTTTTAGGCTACTGCAGCAAGTATCCTTACCAGCAACAACGAGATGCTCCCGGATCCAGAACAACATGCAGCCTTTACAACAAGTGATCTTTACAGGAGGATGGAAAGGACTTTGTGTCTTAGCAGGCTGTGAGACTAGCTCTTCCAATAAGCCTCCGTCTAAGTCTCTCAAGTTATCCTTTAGAGCGTAACTTGCCACTGAATTGAGAAGGTCTTGCCTCCAGTCACTTGTCACAGCCTGCTCTGAGTCTCTGAGAGCCCAGTGTAATCACAGAACAACATTTATCAGCTAAAATTCCTAGCTGCAGAAAAGAATTGACATCATACCTGACTCTAGACCTGGAATGCGGGATGTATTGAATATATTCTCATATTGATTAGAACACATGGGGACAACACCTCGAATCAACAGCTGAAGAAAGGCAGAAAAACAGGAAAGAATAACACGTGGACATGCAAAGAAATTGTAAGCAACACATCTATAATACAGGAGAGAAAGAGGGAAAATAAAACACTAACTCAGATTCCTCCACCTGTAGGAACTTAAATAGAGACAATAAACACGTTAATTCTGGTCATTCGAGATACCAGGGAAATGTGACCTGGTGGTGGACCTAAGAAAAAAGGGTTAACGTGGAGACAACATTCAAAATGGGAGATGGGAAACTAAATTGGGAGCAATTCTTCTATATGTACTTTGGAACAAGATCACAGATGTTGGCAAAGACCAAATTGATAACTTTGCTACAAACTAATGACCATCAAGAAACCTTTTGAACTGGCCCTCTTCATAACATGGAACAAATTCAGACAAAGATGACCATGATCTGAATGCTGACCCCATTTTGACAAATTTAATTTCACAGTGAAGATGATTTGTAGCTCAGGTTGTAAGTTTGCTCATGGAACTAGTAGATTTGTTCTCAGATATTTCGTCACCATGCCAGGTAACATCAGCGAGCCTCTTGTGAAACATGGGGTACTGTCCCGCTTGCTATTTATCTGTCTCTTTGTTGTGGTAGCTGATATCATTTCCAGTTCGGTTTCTGAGGGGTTGGTAAATGGGGTCCAAATCTATACATTTGTTTATGGAGTTCGGGTTTGAATGCCAGGTCTCTAGGAATTCCCGCATCTTTATTTAGTCTGTCGCAGAATGGATGTATTGTCCCAGTCAAACTGGTGTCCCTCTTCCTCTGTGTGTTGATACAAGTGGCAAAAACGAATAACCGACTCCACTTTCTAAATTTAACAGTAGAACAAAAAGCCAATGGACAGCGAAGACCACTGTTTACAGGAAAGCCACACACACTGACCAGATACTCAACTACAGGAGCGACCATTCTAACACCCATTAACAGAGCTGCATCAGGACATTATTTAAACGAGCCACAACACATTGCAGTACCCAGAAAGTAAGTCGATGAAAAACATCTATACAACGTATTCAGAAACGACAGTTACCCGATAAGTGCAGTCCGCAGATTCCAACACAAGAGAACTAAACAAAAAGACACAACATGCTCAAAGTCTCTAGCCACCCTGTCATACATCAAAGACATCTCCGATGACGACGACTACTCTGGCCCCTAGCCATCATGGTAGCCCACAAACCTGCCATCACACTGAAACAGCTCCTGATGAGTTAAAGGACCCCGTACCAACAACCAGCAGAACAATCATCATATACAAAATACCCTGCAATGACTGCAGCAAACATTACATTGGGCAGACGGGCAGGAATCTAGCAACCAGGATACGGGAGCATCAACTAGCCATCAAAAGATATGTCCAACTATCATTGGCATCCACACACAGATGAAGAGGGTCACCAGTTCGACTGGGACAATACATCTATTCTGGGACAGGCTAAACAAAGAAACACAATTCCTAGAAACCTGGCATTCAAGCCGGAACTCCACTAAAGCATATAGATTTGGACACCATTTACCAACCTCTCAAATAAAAAGGGAAATAATATCAGCTACCGCAACAAACCAAGACAGATAGATAGCAAGTGGGACAGAACACCAATACTTCACCAGAGGCTCACTGATGTTACCTAGCATGGTGATGAAACGTCTGAGAACAAATCTACCAGCTCAGTGAGTAAACTTACATCTTAATTTCATTACTTGATGCAGAATCATGAGGAAGTTTAGTCCAAAATACTGTGAAAGGTTTACTGAGTATTTTTATTAAGCAATCAAAAGAATTTTGTAGCATGGCATATCTGTCACTGCAGGATAGCAGGGCATTTTCCAATCCTGTGCACCTAGCAACAAACATTCATTGTCTCAAGTGTGGTGCAGGTTGCCTGGAGCACAAACTTTAGCAACTGTTCTATAACTCACATCAAATTTTACAAGGACGCCCTCTCCACTTTGTTTTTTAAAATCACCAATGCTTTTGGTTTATCTGGGCTGTGTTCAACAATAGCTCGGAACTCAGTGGTCTCACAAATGATAGAAGCTAAAATGAGCCAGCGCACCACATTGTTCCATTCTGACCATTCCTTCCAGATGAGGGCATAAAATGAAAACGTGCAGATGATGGAATATAAAAAGGAGTTAATTAAATATTGGACAAAAGTGATTGTTAAGAATTATCAGGCTGGATAAACTTTAATAAAGGTACAGCAGATAGTACCCATTCAAAGTGTCAAACAGAAGAACAATTTAGAGTTTGAAAGACTCAAGATAAAGATTTTTCTATCTGCACCATTACATTGAAAATGAACGGGTTAAAGTAGCCATTAGAAAATTAATAAAATATTAAAAATAAAGACATATCACATACACAAACACTCCCACACATACATTTTCTCACTCAAATTGATAGTTTTGGACAATGGTTTCAGAACCAAATCTGGTAACTGATTTCAAACTAGATTGAAACATTGTCGTCTGGTGTGGCTGTTTAGTCAGCAAGCTCCAGTGAAATCTGAAGTGTTAGCACCCCAATTAAATGAAGCACCAAGCCAGGAAGATATGCTTCATGGTAGGCAATTAAGAGTTTGTGGAATATTTACATGAGTAAAAGCTTGGTCTTATCATTTCACTATGCCAATATGGTGCAAACCTTACGACAGAAATATTTATTTTCCCCAAGTCTGGGCTGGTAACAGCTTTGGATGACCTTGAGAAGACCTATTGCTCTGTTGGGTCAATGATGATTTTAGCAGATAGGGAGAAAAAAATAAACAACTTCAAATTACAGGAAAATCATTTCAAAGAAAACACATAATAGAAAACTTCACTTGTACAAGTTATTCAACAAAAAATAAGCTGAAGTAGAGAATTTGAGGGAACAGATTCCACCAAGGCACAAACAGGATCCACAAACGCAGTGAAAATGCTGCTGAGAGAAGCATGTAGAGAGCATTAACCACCCAGGCATGTCACACAATGCAGGACTTCAGCAGTGACTGGCTAACTGTGAAAACTGCAGGTAAGTCCCAATGAGGACTTTATTTTTGTAATTCTTTTTAAAAACTCTCTTACTTAGTTGACAGTGAGTTGATTTGCTTTGTTCGTTGCCCTGCTGGCTATTTGTACTGAACACCAATTACTCTGAAGCCCAGAAAGGTTAATAACCAGATAGGTTAATATACCAGATAAGTATATTCTTCAGTCTGGTTGTGACAACTATTTATGCCTCAATTTTCTAATGCATGGAATTAACCCAAGGTAAACCTGTTGGCCTCTCAACAATCACTAACAAACTGAGAAAGGACACAAACTATTCACAAGGCAATTAGACATTTGTTCACTCTGGTATGCAGCAGAATATCAACACTCATGTTGCCAGAGAACACCAATAAATGTCCCATTAAGTATATCAATACTCACTATATCTCCATCACTCAATAAGATCATGCTGATCCAAATGTGGTGTCAACCTTCCTTAATTGACTATCACAACCCTCGCCCCAACCCATAAACCTAGATTTCCTAATCAAAAAGTTATTAATTCAACCTTGAATATATTCAATGACTCAACCTCCTCTGCTCTCTAGAGTAAACAATCCCACAGATTAACAAGTCCCTGATAGAAAAAGGAATTCTCCTCATCTCTGCCTGAAGTGGAAAACCCCTAAATTAACTTCAGCGGGCTTCAGGGTGTTTCCTCCTTGGAGTTGTAGTCTCAGTGGCAGCTTTTGGCAGAGCCAATGTTCTGGGTCCAATCAGCAGCAGAGGCTGCTCTGTTATACTACTTCCATACTACTTGTTGGAGTGCAGTTACTGGCGGTGTTCCGCAAGGATCTGTTTTGGGACCATTGCTGTTTGTCATTTTTATAAATGACCTGGAGGAGGGGCTAGAAGGTTGGGTGAGCAAGTTTGCGGATGATACGAAAGTCGGTGGAGTTGTTGACAGTGAGGAAGGATGTGGCAGGTTACAGCGGGATATAGATAAGCTGCAGAGCTGGGCAGAAAGGTGGCAAATGGAGTTCAATGTAGGTAAATGTGAAGTGATTCACTTTAGTAAGAGTAACAAGAAGGGGTACTGGGCTAATGGTCGGATACGTGGTAGTGTGGATGAGCAGAGGGATTTTGGTGTCCATGTACACAGATCTCTGAAAGTTGCCACCCAGGTAGATAGTGCTGTGCAGAAGGCATATGGCGTACTGGCTTTTATTGGTAGAGGAATTGAGTTCCGGAGACCTGAGGTCATGTTGCAGTTGTATAAGACTCTGGTGCGGCCACATCTGGAGTATTGTGTGCAGTTTTGGTCGCCATACTATAGGAAGGATGTGGAGGCACTGGAACGGGTACAGAGGAGATTTACCAGGATGTTGCCTGGTATGGTAGGAAGATCGTATGAGGAAAGGCTGAGGCACTTGGGGCTGTTTTCATTGGAGAAAAGAAGGTTTTGGGGTGACTTGATAGAGGTGTACAAGATGATTAGGGGTTTAGATAGGGTTGACCATGAGAACCTTTTTCCACATATGGAGTCAGCTATTACGAGGGGGCATAGCTTTAAATTAAGGGGTGGTAGGTATAGGACAGATGTTAAGGGTAGATTCTTTACTCAGCGAGTCGTGAGTTCATGGAATGCCCTGCCAGTAGCAATGGTGGACTCTCCCCCTTTATGGGCATTTAAACGGGCATTGGATAGGCATATGGAGGATAGTGAGCTAGTGTAGGTTAGGTGGGCTTGGATCGGCGCAACATCGAGGGCCAAAGGGCCTGTACTGCGCTGTATTTTTCTATGTTTTTCTATGTTTCCGTGGTTTTGCATCTTCAGGGGAATGGTGTGGTGGCTGCGGACAGCAGAGACATACCAGATGATTTATTTCATTTTATAATTTATGTAATTAAAGTAGCACTGGCTTCGAGTCATAGAGATGTACAGCACGGAAACAGACCCTTCGGTCCAATCTGTTCGTGCCGACCAGATATCCCAAACCAATCTAGTCCCACCTGCCAACACCTGGCCCATATCCCTCCAAACCCTTCCTATTCATATACCCATCCAAATGCCTTTTAAAATGTTGCAATTGTACCAGCCTCCACCACCCTCTGGCAGCTCATTCCATACCCGTACAACCCTGTATGAACAAGTTGCCCCTTAGGTCTCATATCTTTCCCCTCTCATCCTAAATCTATGCCCTCTGGGTCTGGACTCCCCAACACCAGGGAAAAGACTTTGCCTATTTACCCTATCCATGCTCCTCAATTTTGTAAGCCTCTATAAAGGTCACCCGTCAGCCTCCGACACTCCAGGGAAATGGCCCCAGCCTGTTCAGCCTCTCCCTATAGTTCAAATCCTCCAACCCTGGCAACATCCTTGTAAATCTTTTCTGAACCCTTTCAAGTTTCACAACATCTTTCCGATAGGAAGGAGACCAGAACTGCACGCAATATTCCAACAGTGGCCTAACCAATGTCCTGTACAGCTGGAACATGACCTCCCAACTCCTGCACTCAATACTCTGACCAATAAAGGAAAGCATACCAAACTCCTCCTTCACTATCCTATCTACCTGCAACTCTACATCCAAGGAACTCTAAACCTGCACTCCAAGGTCTCCTTGTTCAGCAACACTCCCTAGGACCTTACCATTATGTGTATAAGCCCATGGTGACTAATGAACATTTTTCTGTATTTTCTTATACAAGAAAGAATAAATTACTAGTAAATTGGGACCACTACAACCCCGCCATTTGAAAAAGCTTATTCTTCAAAATTCCAATGGGTATCAGCCCAAATTGCTCAACCTACACTGGAAAACTAGCTGCTATCACAGGAATCAGTAGACCTCCTATGAGCTGCTTTTTAAGTAAGCAGACCAAACTTTAGATAATACTCCAACTGCTGACTCACTAAAACGCAGTATAGTTTTAGTGACACTCAAATACTTTTATACTTAATTCCCTTTGCAATTAACCACTAACATTCCATTTGTTTTCCTAATCAATTGGTACCTGCATATTAACATTTATTGATTCACATACCAGAACACCTGAATCAACCGAAGAGTTTAAGGTTCAACAACACCTACTTGCTTCTACAATCTCAAGTGTTTAAGGCCAAGCTAGACTCAATGCAGGGTCTCATACTTAACCTCTGGGTGAGGCACACCAGATGTAATGTTAAGTATGTTTCCTCATCGGATATCTGATAGGATATCTGTCCCCAAAGCAACAGAAAAATCAACTGCAAAACAACTTGCAAGATGTCAGCCACTTTAATGTCACAAAAGCAACTCTGTAACAATGCCAAACGATGTTCCTACTTATTTCTGTGTCATGTGGGACCTATTTTGTTGCTCAACAGGGTGCTTAGAAAAGTTCAAGGTGATAAGGCAGAAGCAACCTCTCTATTAAAGGGAGATTATATTTCAATTAACGAGTTCTTTGACGAAGTAACACATATGCTAAATAAAGGGAAATGCTGGTTGTACGTTATTTAGATTTACAGAAGCTATTTGATAGAATGTCTCGTAAAACATTTTTACGAAAAGTTCATGGTGTAGGAGGTAACAATGGAATGGATAGAAGATGGGCAAGCTAAAAACTGTGGGCATAAATAGATATAACGAGCGGTGTGCCACAGGGATCAGTGCTGGGATCTGAACAGTTTACAGTTTATATAAATCATTTGATCGAACAAACTGAAAATATGGTTACTAACTTTACAGATGGCAAAGGACAGATAGGAAAGTCAGCTGTGAAACCGACACAAGGAGGCTACAAAGTGATATAGGTTGGTTAACTAAGTGGGCAAAGATCTGGAAAATAAACTATGAAAGTAAACTGACAGGAAGTTAAAAGATTGGACACTCTGGAGGCAAGAAGCATGTTTCTGCTGATGGGTGAGTCCAGAACCAGAAGGCACAGTTTGAAAATAAGGGGTAGGCCATTTAGAACGGAGTTGAGGAGAAACTTCTTCACCCAGAGAGTGGTGGATATATGGAATGCTCTGCCCCAGAAGACAGTGGAGGCCAAGTCTCTGGATACTTTCAAGAAAGAGATGGATAGAGCTCTTAAGGATAATTGAATCAAGAGTTATGGGGATAAGGCAAGAACAGAATACTGATTGTGGATGATCATAATGAATGGCGGTGCTGGCTCAAAGGGCTGAATGGCCTACTCCTGCACCTATTGTCTATTGAATATAAAAGTTAGCAATAAAAGCTTCTTTAAATACATAAAAAGTAAGAGGGGTGAAAGTGAACATAGATACTTTAAAATGTACCTGGAGAGACAGTTACGAGGAACAAATAAATGGCAATGGAATTAAACAGATATTTTGCATTAGTCATTACAGTGAAAGATACTTCAAATATCTGATTAATACTAAAGAATACAGGGGAGGAATCAAGTACCATTACTACAGAAATGGTATTAGACAAACCAATGGGGCTAAAGGCTGATAGATCTCCTGGCCCTGTTGGCTTGCATCCTAGAATCTTAAAAGTAGTAGTTACAGAGATAAAGGATGCAGTGGTGGTACTTTTCCAAATATCCTTGGATTCTGGAGATTTATCCAAGTTTTAGGGAGAGGGTGGGATGGCAATCAACATACTCCTGTTTCTATTTTTGGTCCTGTGGAGTATAATGTGGGAAAATGTGAAATTTTGCAATTTAGCAGGAAGAATCAAAAACTAATTTTTGATGTCACAAGACTATGCCTTTAACAGAGAAGTTCTGTGCTGTTTCTCTTGCAGAGGGGTGCTGTCACAGTGGTACCAAAATGTCTCCTTCAAGCAGGCAGTTGGTGAACAGTTTTTGCCTTCTACCTGGGTGGCTTTCATTTTATACGAAGAATCACAAGTGGGCAGGACCAGGCCTCTCAGACCCAGAAAGGCTTTTAGTTTTGCTTTCAGTTAGTCAAATGTTTCTGTTGGCTACAGAAGCTAAAAGCTCAAGTTCCTGGCTGCTACAGTCTTAGATAGCGAGGCTTCCTCCTAAAAATCAAAAGGTGCAGACTGTTTCTTTCTTCTGCATGTGAGAACTATAACTGTTTTGCTGAATTGCATTTTTGCCAACAGATATGTTTAAGATGTTGCCTATATTCGAACAGTTGATGACTACTGGTTAAATATATTGTCTTGTTAGGTATTTCAATAAAGTCACATCATACTTTTTTTTGGTACTTTACCTGTGTTATAAGAATAAAGTGCTTTTTTACTTAAAGCCTAGTGGTGGATCAATCAAATCACGTTTGGAACAGAGCACCTTATCCTTGCTTTTAAATAAATATAAAAAGTTAGGGTCTGGTCTGTTTCCTTACCATACTTTCAGGGCGAGGGTCTGATCCATGACATGAAAGATTGCAGATCTTTGAGATTCAATGAAATCTGGGTGTCCTAATACATTAATCTGAAAAGGTTAGTATCATCACTTTCTCCTAGCATGCAGGTAAAGCCAGTAACTAGGAAAGCTAATATTTAAAATAAGGGGGTTGTTTCATGAGGAAAAGTTGGGAAGCTAGGTTTCTATCAACTGGAGTTTAAAAGAGTAAGAAGCAACTTGCTCAAAAACACAAGATCCTGAGTGGTTCTAACAGGGTACGTGTGGAAAGGATATGATACAATCTAGAACTGGCGTCACTATCCCAAACTTGGGAGTTGCTCATTTAAAACGGAGATAAGCCTTACTTTTAACTAATACTTCATCACACAGTAATGCAAATCTACTGCTTTGTAGCATAACCAACTCAACGTCTGATTGAATGTTTTACAATACATATAAATTAGCTCTCTCTAATGATTAACTCATTACTGTTAGTAAGGCAGCTGTTGAATCGCGAATTGTGTGACACATGTGGGCAGTATTCCCCCCGTCCAGCCCGAGCAGTTACAAGCAGCCCTGCAACAACAGCCTTTCAATCTTACCTGTCTCCTCGCCTGGCAGTCGAGTCGTGTTGAACATTCGTTCCCACTGTGCTGAACACAGAGGTATTGGGAACCCTGGCAAAGTACTCTGCGCCCAAACAGAGTATGAATGGGCATGGGGGTAGGGAATTCAGGGGGAACATACATGACCCATGGAAATAGGGTCAGATGTTAGTGGTTGAAAAAGTCATTTCACGTTGCCATAAATGGGCAGGATTGGAAGGGGAAAAAAAAATGTAAAAAAGATTACGAATTAGTTTATCCTCCATTTTGCGACATTTTAAAATTTTTCAAAAGCTAAAAAATGACAAAATAGCAACCCTTTATTAAATATAGCATATCTAAGCTGTAATTCAAAGTGAGCTAACAGGTTGGTACAGCATTTACTGAGTTGCCGTACTCGTTATAAGCAGTAGGACTTGGGGCTGAACCAGAGAGATCTAGCTTGAGGCCCATTGTGAAGACACTAATTTAAAGGTAATGAGCTAACCATGACCCTGCTGCACGAGCTTTGGTCCCATAGCTGGTCCTAAGCTTCTTGATTTGGAAAAGTGCACAGTTTATGCACCCATAAATTTTCACACATTTGGTGTTCTGGCCTCAACAAACAAAGGGCAAACCAGAGGTTGCATAGCCCAGGCTCTGCTCCTGTCTACTTGCCCTTACACTTGGAGACGGGAGGTGGCATGTATGAGGGACCTACAAAGAAAGGCAAGGTGAGTTAAAAAGTTAAGACACAATTTTAAAAACTACTTAAAATTCACGATTAGTTTAAAACCTTCAATTAACTCCTGAGCATTAGATGGTAATCCCTGCTGGAAAGCATGGATGACAGGTTGGACCTCAAACTGATGTGCTTACAGGTGAATAGTACACTAATGCTCACTTCCTATACAAAGAAATTACAGCTTGCAACAGATGCCTCTGAACAACTGCACTGTGCTTGTGTTTAGATGCCACTTGAGTCTCCTGCCCTCTTTGTCTTTACATGAAGCCTCTTTCAACACGGATTGAAATACACCCTGACAATGCATCCCAGCAAGGGGACATGGCTGAAGAAATATATTCTGATACTGCTAGAGTTTTGATAACCAAAGGTATTAAGGAATACAAGACGAAGGGTAAATGGGGTTAGGTCACAGATCTCACCAAAGGATGCAACACAGGAGAGGGTCAGATTAGCTCCTTGTGTTCATCTGATCCTGTCCCCTAAATTCAAAGCACTACTACTTCTGTTCTGTAACTAATGCCAGGAAATGTGCAAGAATAAGGCACATTCATTCATCCACATATTTTTCCAACTCTCAGTTGCAATATGTCGTTCCCCACCCCCTCCAGTGAGTGTCACGCACAACCGGAAACATTACTATAAACTGTTAATTAAATCCCAGGTCCTAACTTTAGTACTGACTGAACCGCGTTTGATGAACTAGTGATACCCCGGTCATAGGCAGAAAGTTCGGTCTCACAATTTAGTATTTTGAAACCTGGTGAGATCCACCTACCACGGCAAGAGCAGATCCAGTCCTCTGATATGCAACGTAGGTAAAAATATAGGACAACAGAGTTTATTCATGCACAGTATCTGATTGTATTGATACTAAAATTTGAAGTTAGCATTCCTTGATAAATGTGTATTGTCAAACAAAGCCATAAAGACTGAGGAGGACCTATACAGTACAAGTATCAGGTGGGGACAGTGTTGAACTTTTCTGTGATGCCCTTAATGGTCAAACAGCCTATAAAACAAACAGTCTTGTTTCACATGTAGGAGAAAAAAATGGAAGGACGATTGACATTACTAGAACCCTAAATCACAACAGCTGACATTTTTGACCAGAGATTGGTCCAGCCATCCAGTATGCAGTCCCAGACTCACAAGGTGACAAGTGCAAACCTAACAGCTTGCCTTTTCACCATTAGTTGGGTTAGTTAGGATAGACTCTATGACTGTTACCAGCTCTCCACCAGACTGGGAGATAAAACCAGGGACTTACAAGGAAGTCACTTCCTCCTTACAACTGGAAGGAATGAAAGGAAAAATCTCAAAGATTGAGCCACCCTGCATCACAGACAACAGGACTTCTTGTCATTCCCTGTTCAGACTAGAAAGGTCTGTTCTTTAAAAGATCTAGTTAGCCATTGCAATAATGCCAGAGTACATGCATCACTATCAATGAATGTCATAAGTGGTTAACTACTTACCGGTGGTATTTCCTCATAAGTAAGTCGTCGCCTGTAAAGGAGCAAAGCATGGACCAGGTTACCAGCACGTGCAGCTTGACTTGTTGTCGGAGTCACATACAAGAAATCCTGAAATTGGGAGGAAACAATTACCTCCAGTTGAAGAGAATAAGTTAAACAATTCCAAATATCACCTTACCAAACATACCCCATGGCTTAGAGACCAGAATGAGCCACAAAAAACCACAAAGGTCCCAGGTTCAATCTGTAGTTTCCGTTGAGTAAGCTGGTTGCATGTACCGCTAAAGCCATCATATAGAGTCATATAGCATGGAAACAGATCCTTCCATCCAACCAATCCATGCTGAACATAATCCCAAACTAAACTAGTCCCACCTGTTTGCTCCTGGCCAATATTCCTCAAAACCTTTCCCAGTCATATAATTACCCAAATCTCTTTTAAACGTTGTAATTGTGCCCATATCCATCACTTCCTCAGGACGTTCATTCCACACGTGAACCACAGTGTTTAAAAATAAATTGTCCGTCTTTAAACCTTCCTCCTCTCACCTTAAAAATGTGCCCCCTAGTCTTGAATCCCCCATCCTCGAGAAAAAACAACCATTAACCCTAACTATATCCCTCATGATTTTATAAACTTCCATAAAGATCTCATCCTCCAACACTCCTGTGAAAGAAGTCCCGCCTTATCCAGCCTTTCCTATTAACTCAAACATTCCAAACCTGGCAAGATTCTGGTAAATCCTTTCTGAATCCTCAGCAACTTACTAACGTCCTTCCTCTAAATGGGTAACCGGAACAGGACCCAGCACTCCAGAAGAGGCCTTACCAAACGTCCTGTACAACCACATGACTTCCCAACTCCCATACTCAAAGAGCTTAATCAAGAAAAAAAAACAGCCAAGGTATCATTGCTGATCACTAACCAGTTGTATCCTCCCTCCCCCAGGTAAAAAGACTGTTAATATTCCAAAGATCAGGCTGCTGACATGAAAAATAGTCATGTTGTCACTAGTCACTTGTACCTCAAGAATAGTAGCTGTGAGGTAGGAGGTGGGCAAAGAAAAGGGAAGGCAAAAATTGCCCAGTGTTAAGAACGTTAACCATCTGGTGGATGGTCCACTGTTTAAGCAGCAATCCCCAAGTCGTTTACTTTCTTCAGTTCTCATCAGTAGAATGCTACATTTTTTAACCTTGACCCCTTAGGTTTAAACCTACTCAAACTTAACCCATGTACACAAAATCCTCACCATGGCATAATAGTTGCTGTTCACCATGATTGGTTCTCGCCCTTGTAGATAGACGTACTGTTCCCACCAATCGCTCACCTGTAACGGTATGATAGCAACATAACCTTAATTAAAAACCCTTAAACATTCACTGCATCCTTCTATCAGCTCAGAGAGTTTAAGTGAACAAGTCAATTAAAGAAAGAATTTAAAGGTTCAAAGAGCAAGGCCACCTTCTGCACTCTCTGCTCAAAGACCAACATTAATTTTTTGACCATATTGGTTAGTACAGCTCCCGCAATTGAATAAACAGAATCATAGAATCAGATGTATAGCACGGAAACAGACCCTTTGGTCCAACTTGTCCACGCCGACCAGATATCCCAAATCAATCTAGTCCCACCTGCCAGCACCCGGCCCATATCCCTCCAAACCTTTTCTACTCATATACCCATTCAAATGCTTTTTAAATGTTGCAATTGTACCAGCTTCCACCACTTCCTCTGGCAGCTCATTCCATACACACACCACCAATTGTGTGAAAACGTTGCCCCGTAGGTCTCTTTTATATCCTTCCGCTCTCACCCTAAACCTATGCCCTCTAGTTCTGGACTCCCCCACCTCAGGGAAGGGACCTTGTCTGTTTATCCTATCCATGCCTCTCATGATTTTATAAACCTCTATAAGATCACTCCTCAGCCTCTGATGCTCCAGGGAAAACAGCCCTAGCCTATTTAACTTCTCTCTATAGCTCAAATCGTCCAACCCTGGCAACATCCTCGTAAATCTTTTCTGAACTCTTTCAAGTTTCACAACATCTTTCCGATAGGATGGAGACCAGAACTGCACGCAATATTCCAACAGTGGCCTAACCAATGTCCTGTACAACCACAACATGACCTCCCAACTCCTGTACTCAATACTCTGAACAATAAAAGAAAAGCATACCAAACCCCTTCTGACTTAACAAAATGGGTTAACTCTTATGAGCACAGATCCTGATCTGCTAGAATCAGTGACAAAGCAGACAGGAAGACTATGAGGAATAAATGTTAACTTGGACACTTGGTGGTGAGAATTCGGTGTACAGGTGGTAGGTGGTGCTTTTTTTTTAAACCTCCAATAGCTGGTGAGTTTTCGGGGCATGAATTAGGTGAGCGGGTACAAGTTGGTAAGTTATCCTAAACCATAGAGATAATAAATTGGTACAAGGAGATAAATACTGCATTAACTGTAAGGCTTAACTAGTTAAAGCATTTAACTATAGATGGGGAAGGCTTGATGGTATTATTGCTAAATTATTAACTGAGAAATTCAGGTAATATTCTGGGTTTGAATTCCACTAAACAGATTAGATTAGATTACATTACATTACATTAGAGTGTGGAAACAGGCCCTTCGGCCCAACAAGTCCACACCGACCCGCAACCCACCCATACTCCTACATTTACCCCTTACCTAACACTATGGGCAAGTTAGCATGGCCAATTCACCTTACCTGCACATCTTTGGACTGTGGGAGGAAACCGGAGCACCCGGAGGAAACCCACGCAGACATGGGGAGAACGTGCAAACTCCACACAGTCAGTCGCCTGAGGCGGGAATTGAACCCGGGTCTCTGGCGCTGTGAGGCAGCAGTGCTAACCACTGTGCCACCGTGCCGCCCATTCTTGTAACTTGAATTTTTTTTTTAAAAATCTGGAACGAATAACCTACTGATGACCATGAAATCATTGTCGACTGTTGGAAACACCCATCTGACTCACTAATGTCCTTCAGAAAGAAAATCCGCCACTTTCACTGGTTTGGCCTGCATGCAATTCCAGAGCAAAAGTAATGTGGTTGACTCTAAACTGCCTTTGAAAGTGGCATAGCAAGTGATTAATCACTACCAGGTCTCAACAAAGAAATGAAAATCGGATGACCACCTGGCACTAACCTAGGCACCAAGAACAACAGCAAAAACAGCCCTGTCGATCCTGCAAAGTTCTCTTTATCAACACGTCATGCCAGAATTGGGAACAACATCTCAGACTAACCAAGCAACAGCTTGACATAGTCACACTCACTGAATCATACCTTACAGATCATGTCCCAGACACCATCACCAACCCTGGATGTGCTCTGTCCCACTGACAGGTCCAATCTAGCAGAGGTGGCACAGCACAATGGTATACAGTTAGAAGGGAGTTGCCCAAGGATTCCTCAACACGGAGCCTGGATCCCATGAGGTCTTACTGCTTCATGTCAAACATGGGCAAGAAAACTTCCAGCTGATTATTACATAGTCTTCCCTGGATGGAAGAATCAGTATCTCCCACATTGAACAATAATTTGAGTTACTGAGGGTAGCAAGGGTGCAATGTGCACTCTGGGTAGATTTAATGTCCACTATGAAGAGTGGCTGACAGCAACACTACCAATGGAGCTGATAGGGTCTTAAAGAAAATAGCTGCCATACTGGGTTTGGAGTACGCAGTGATGGAATCAAGAGAGAAAAGCATATTTGACCTCACCTTCACCAATCTGACAACTGACTTAACTGTCACCCCTCCTTCACATTGAGGATACCCTCTATCATGTTGTGGGGCACTACCATTGTGCTACATAGGACAGACTTCGAACAGATCTTGCAGCACACACTAGGCATTCACAAGGCAATGTGGGCCATCAACAGCAGAAGAATAGCACTCCAACGCAATCTGTTACCTCATGGTCTGATATATCCCCCAACCAATACTGTCAAGCCAGAAGATCAACTCTGGTTCAATGAAGTGGAGGAGGACATGCAGGAGCAGCACCTAAAAATGAAATGTCAACCTGGTGAAGCTACCAAATAAGACTATGTGCATGCCAAACGGCAAAAGCAACAAGTGATAGAGGGGTAAGCGATTCCATAAATCGATGAATCAAATTTAAGCTCTGCAGTCTTGTCACATCTTGAATGGTGAACAATTAAACTACTCACTGGAGAAGTCGGCTCGAAAACTATCCCCATTCACAAGAGCCCAACATTTCAATGCAAAAGATAGTGCTGAAGTATTCACAAGCAATCTGCAGCAGGAGCACCCAGTGGATGATCCATCTCGGACTGTTGTGGTCCCCAGCACCACAGATGCCAATCTTCAGTAAATTCAATTTACTCCATGCAATATCAAGAAATGGTTGCAGGCAATGCAAAGGCGATGGACCCTGACAATATTCTGCTATTGTTCTGAAGACTTGTATTCTAAAATATACTGCTCCTGCTCCCTAGCCTAGCTCTTTCAGTAGAGCTGCAACACTCGCATCTGCCTCACAATATAGAAAATTAGACTGGTATGTCTTGCACACAAATAGCCAGGACAAATCCACTGCCCCATGAGTCTATTCTCAATCATCAGTAAAGTGATGGAAGGTGTCAACAACAGTGCTATCAAGCAGAACCTGCACAAAAGTCACCTACTCAGTAATACCCAGTGTGTGTTCCATTTGGGCCACTCAGCTCCTGACCTCATGACAGCACGGACAAAAGTACTCAATTCCCGAGGTGAGTGATAACTGTCAACATTGAGGTTGCATTTCACATAATGTGGCATCAATGTGCCCTAGCAAAACTGGAATTAATGGGATCTGAGGGGTAAACATTCCACTGATGAAGTCATACCTGGCACATGGAAATATATTTGTGGTTGTTGAAAGTTGGTCAGCTCCAGGACATCTAACATTCAATGGTGTTACCATCACTGAATCATCCACTATCAACTTCCTGAGATTGCCAGTGACCAGAAACACAATGTAGAAATACAGTAACTACAAGATTAGGTCAGAAGCTAGGAGTATTGTGGCGAACAACTCACTCCCTGACTTCCCAAAGTCTGTCCACCACCTACAAAGCAAAAGTTTGCAGTGCGATGGAATATTCCTCACTTGGATGGATTGGTGCAGAAATTCTAAGATCCTTTGACAGCAACTTCCAAACCCACAGCACAGTGGCTCAGTGGTTAGCACTACTGCCTCACAGCAACAGGGTCCCGGGTTCAATTCCAGCCTTGAGAGAATATCTGTGTGGAGTTTGCACATTCTCCCCATGTCTGTGTGGGTTTCCTCTGGGTACTCTGATTTCCTCCCACAATCCAAACATGTGCAGGTCAGGTAAATTGCCCCTAGTGTGAGGTGCATTAGTCAGGAATAAATAATGGGTCTGAGTGGGTTACTCTTTGGAGGGTCGGTGTGGACTTGTTGGGCCAAAAGAGTTGTTTCCATACTGTAGGGGAATCTAATCTAATCTATCGCAACTGTTTCAATCTTGTAGGAGAAGGGGAACAGATAAGCGGGAAAACCATCACTTGCAAGTTCCCCTCCAAGCTACTCCCTATCCTAACTTGGAAATATACCACCGCTCGTTCACTGTAGTTGGGTCGGAATCTTGGTATTCCCTCCCTAAGGACATTGTGGGTCTGCCTTCAGCACATGGTCTACAGCAGTTTCATAAGGTAGCTCACCACCACCTTCTCAAGGACAGGTGACAAACGCAGGCCCAGCCAGTGACACCCAAGTCCCACAAGTAAATTAGAAAAAATGTTGAGTAATTTTGCTAAGCTTGAATCTGGTCAGTTAAATAAAACACACATTGCAGAACAAGTGATGTGTTACAGCTATAGCACGCGGAAACTAATGGACACCAATGCGAATCAGAGCAACCACATCTGCAGAAAAGTCAGCAGTTCAAGGAACTTTAGTTCTGAATTAATAAACTATATCTGAGATACAGGCTGCATTGTGTCAAGATGGGGGAAAGTTACCTGCTTACTTTGTTTTTTGAAACAGGAACTACTCACTCTCTTTAGGCCAGGTATTTCTGACCTTATCTGTGGTTAGGGACAGGAGACTGAAAGTAAGACTGAGGCAAGTACAGATATCAACAAGGTAGCAATGGAGGAGCCTCAGTTCTTCAAGCTGTTGGACAATTGCGAGGTTCTTACACCTTTCGTGGGCAGGAGAGCAGGGGGATGAGTAACCTGACCATGATACTATGGTGCTGACAGCCAGTCAGAATGGGGGGGGGGGGGGGGGGGGGGGGGGGGGGGGAGTTTAAAGGAGAGAAGAGTCAAAACAGGGGTGTATATTAGGTGTTACAATCTCAGGGACTTCAAGCTTTTAATTAATACTTAAAAGGAAGGCAAGATTTTACATTTGAAGACTTTACTGCAGCAAAAGACTAAACGTACTATTGACTAAACAATATCTTTGTAAGCAACAAATATTCCAAACCAAAAAATACAGCATTAACCTCTTTTAGCACAATTGAAAAAACATTTCACAAGTGTACTCTACATTGTCTTCTGAAAAGACAGTCAACTCCTTGTGAACCAGTTCAGAGTGATTCTTAGATCCTAAGGATTTACTTTGTTCCCTTTCTTTTCTGATCCTGGTAACTCATGAAGTAAGAATTTCTCTATGGAGATTCTTCTTCTAGTGCAAGTTAGTAAATCATCTAACTCTTCACAAATGTAGGCGTTTCAACATGAACTCCCATTCACAGTCCAGGTGCAGTGAACTACAGTATTGTGTTGCCTGTAGCCACTCCTCATGTTCCAAATCCTGGTAGATTAACAAAAACAAATTGCTGGAAAACCTCAGCAGGTCTAGCAGTATCTATGGGGAGAAATCAGAACGACCCTTCAAAGTGCTTTGTAATGTTGCAAACAAACTAGATAAATCTAAGAATTCCATTGTTTTGGAAACCAGGAAAAGGGAACCACAATGTTTAAAAAAATGGGGTAAAAAAAGCACAAGAGTAAATTAGCCAAGATTTACAACAGATATTCAATAATGTATGACAAACGGTTAACACTCAGGTCAAGGGTTCATGAAGATGGTGGTGGTATATTAGCATGTATTAATTAATGCACAGGAATGAGGCAATGGGACATTTTCAAGTTTGAAACTTGAGACGAGGTAAGTGCCGCAGGGTCTCATCTAAATCATTACAGATTGTAAATAGCTGAGTGGACAGAGCAAGACATTTAGATTTTCTGATATCATTCGACGTGACGGCACTGTTCACTTCGATCGACAAAACCCGAGCCAGAGAAACAATAGCCAACCTACTGGACATACAGAACAGAAAACAGGACGCTGAACCTATCAACAAAGACGGCATACTTAAACTACTGGACTTGTGCCTCACAACACACTTCACATTCAACAACCAGATATACGAACAAATCAACGGAACACCCATGGGATCACCAATCTCGGGACTCATAGCAGAGGCAGTTATGCAAAGGTTAGAACAAACAGTCCTACCACAAATTCAACCCAAACTCTGGGTCAGATATGTCGATGACACGTTTGTAATCATTAAAAACACGGAAATAGAAAAAACACACCGGATTATCAACGCCACACTCCCAGGAATCCGATTCACGTGAAGAAGAAGAACAGGATAGCCAACTCCCATTCCTAGATGTAATGGTACAGAGAACACCGAACGGAGAATTCACTACAAGGGTATACAGGAAAGCCACCCACACAGACCAAGTCCTAAACTATGAAAGTAACCACCCCAACACACACAAACGAAGCTGCATCAGGACACTATTCAAAAGGGCCACAACACACTGCAGTACACCAGAACTGCAAAAAGAAGAAGAGGAACACCTATACAAGGTATTCGCCAAAAATGGATACCCGCGCAACTTCATCAACAGATGCCTAAGAGAAAGACCACGGAACGTGGACATACCACAACCAAAAGGACTAGCCACACTACCATACATCAGGAGCATCTCGGAACTGACAGCCAGACTACTGCGACCCCTAGGACTCATAACGGCACACAAACCAACAGCCACGCTCAGACAACAACTCACCAGAACGAAGGACCCGATACCCAACATGAGCAAGACGAATGTAGTGTACAAAATACCATGCAAGGACTGCACTAAACACTATATAGGACAAACAGGAAGACAGCTAACAATCCGCATACATGAACATCAACTAGCCACGAAACGACACGACCAGCTATCCTTAATAGCCACACACGCAGACAACAAGCAACATGAATTCGATTGGGACAACACTACGATCATAGGGCAAGCCAGACAGAGAACAGCCAGGGAATTCCTAGAGGCATGGAATTCATCCACAAACTCCATCAACAAACACATCGACCTGGACCCAATATACCAACCACTACAGCGGACAGCTGAAACTGACAACCGGAAGCGGCAGGAACAGACCACTATAAACACCGGAGGAAACATCAAAGAAGCGCTTCGCAGGAGGCTCCCAAGCACTGATGATGTCGCCTAGCCAGGGGACGAAACGTTTGCAACAAAAACTTCCAGCTCGGCGAACAGAACCACAGCAGATTTTCTGATAATTCAAAGCCAGGTAGGAAAGTATCTACAGGATTTAAACAGGTGCAAAGAGATATAAGCAGGTTAAGCAAGTGGACAATAAAGGTGGCAGATAAAGCAAATTGGAATAGAAATATGAGGTCATATACTCAGGTATTAACAGCAGAAACGGAATATCTTTTAAAAAAAGCAGGAAACCTTGAAATGCGGACAGAGAGTATTCCATGCACATGCAGAAGGTGGTAAGTTTGCTCGCTGAGCTGGTTAAGCCTGAGCACAAACCTACCAGCTCAGCGAACAAACTTACAACCTGGAGTTAATATACAGGTACAGCAAGCAATCAGAAAAGCAAACAGCATGTTGGCCTTCATTGCATTGGAGTGAAAGAAGTTTTAAAAAAAAACTTGCTAACAGAGGAACCTCGATGATCCGACATTTGATCATCCGAATTTCAGATTATCTAGCAAGATCGCAAGGCCCCGATGCTTGGCTAAACTATGTTACCCTGCATTTGATTATCTGGAATTCGATTAACCGAACAAATTACTCCATGCCTGTGCCTTTTGGATAATCAAGGTTCTTTTGTATTGTAAGGACAAAGGTTAAGTCATCATAGAACCACAAGGCTGCTATCGACTGGTTTAACTTAAGCATCACCAGGCCTCAGGCAAGGGGCAAGGCAGAAGGGACATGGTTGAGAAGGCAGGAACTTCTTGATAACCTCAACCAGTGCAGAAACTGAATATGCTCTGTTGACGTCACTCTGCATCTCAAACCAGCTTCAAAAAGTGTGGCACTGGAAAGGCACAGCAGGTCAGGCTGCATCCGAGGAGTTGGAGAATCGACATTTCAGGCATAAGCCCTTTATCAGGAATGTGGGAATTGTGGGGAGCCGACAGATAGATAGGAGGATGTGGGGTGGGGCTGGGGGCAGGGAAGGCAATAGGTAGATGGAAATGGGGGGTAATGGTGATAGGTCAGAGGGGAGGATGGAGCGGATAGGTGGGAAGAAAGATAGACAGGTAGGACAGTTCAAGAGGGTGGTGCTGAATTCAAGGGTTGGATCTGGGATGAGGTGGGGGGGTGAGGGGAGATAAAGAAACTGGTGAAAATTAATGTTGATGCCACATGGTTGGAGGGTCCCAAGGAAGATGATGAGGCGTTCTTCCTCCAGGCGTCAGGTGGCTTGGATTTGGCAGTGGACGCAGCCCAGGACATGCAGAGTGGGAGGGGAAGTTGAAATAGTTGGCCAGGGGGTGGGGAGAGGTATGTGTGTATCCCAGAGATGTTCCCTGAAACATTCAAAGAGTTGGTGTTCTATCTCTCCAATGCAGAGGAGAACATATCAAGAGCAACAGACACAGTAGATGAGGTATTTCAATGTACGGGAAAATCTCTGATGTGGAAGGATCCTTTGGGGTCTTGGATGGAGGTGAGAAGGAAGGTTCAAGTGCAGGTTTACACTTCTTGCAGTGGCAAGCGAAGGTGCTGGGAGTGGAAAGTGGGGGGGGGGGGGGGGGGGGGGGGGGGAGAGTGGAAGAAGGGACCGGTACCTAACAAAGGAGTTGCGAAGGGAATGGTCAACCACTTCAACCCCCCCCCCCTCCCATTCCAGCATGGACATAAAAGACCTGGGCCGCCTCCTCCACCACCATATCCAAGCCACCAGACGCCTGGTGGAAGAACACCTCAACTGACACCTTGCGATCCTCCAACCATATGACATCAACATCAATTTTATCAGTTTCCTCATTTCTCCTACTCCCCACCTCATCCCAGATCCAATCTTCCAACTTGGCATCCCACTCTTGAGCTGTCCATCTTCCTTCCCACCTATCAGCGCCACCCTCCTCTCCAACCTCTCACCATCAACCCCCTCCCCCCCACCTCTATCGACCTATCTCCTTCCTAGCTACCTTCCCTCAGCCCCTCCCCACACTATTTATCTCTCAGATCACACCCCCCTTCAGGGTTTCAGTGAGACATACCTGCAATATGAGAGAAAGTTTCGATATTCAAATTTTGACAGAGGTTCACAATGTGATCCAGTAGGAAGGGATCATCTTATCAACAAAGGGTTGTGATTCTACTCACTGGAGTTTAGAAGAATGAGAGATGATCTCATTGAATAGTATAGAATTCTTGAAGGGCTTGATGGATAAACAGTGAGACAAATATTTCCCATTTAAAGTGCAGGATCAGAGGGCATAGTCTGAATAAAAGGGTGCCAATTTAAGACTCAGGTGAGGCATTCCTTCTGAGGGAAGAGAGTTGAGTGTCTTTAGAATTCCTTGCCACAGAGCTGTAGGGGCACAGCTCCTGTGTATATTTAAGACTGTCAGATGTTCTTGATCACTAGGGGAATGAATGGTTACAGGGCAAGAGGGTGTGTGGGGCAGGAAAGCCCTCCACTGAATGGTGGAGATGGTTCAACCTGCGATATAGTCCATTTCTGTTCCTATTTCTTATATTTGAAAGAGCTGTCTAATTAGATCCCACCACTGTACTTTTTCCCCACAACCTGAGAATTTCATTTTCTTTCCTTTTGTGTCCATTTATCCAATTTAATTTGACAGTTATTATTGAATAGGTTTCCACCACCTTTGCAGGCAGTGCATGTCAAGATTATTTGATCAGTGGTCTTTTTGTTAATTACCTTTAAACTGTACCATCGCCTTGCGAGGGAACAGTATATATTTTGTTATTCTTTCAAACACTTTAGGATTTTGTATATCTGGGAAAGATTGGGGAAAATTTATCAATGTTATGGACAGCAACCTAGAATATCCAGCATCTTCTATTAATTAAATAATTAAAAGCCCACATGACCCCCAAATGCAAAGACTTGAGACCTAGGCTGTAGACAGTAGAGTAGGATCCAAGTCAACACCTTTCACCATTTACTCAAAACAGTCCTATTACACTTTAATCTATCTGGTCCTAGAATGAAACAAATACTTAGACAATTCAGAAAGCACCGCTTAAATACAGCATCGAACTCACATAGTTGGTAGCCCACCAAGACTTCAGTTTAAGGTACCACTGCAGCCGAGGTGCCAGGTTCCTTTCAAAGTCTTTTGCCAAGGCCTTTGTCCGTCGGAAGTCCTCATCATTCATCAAAGGCCTCACCGATTCTAAAAACTTCAGAGAGATGGAAGAGAAAGCAAAAATGAAAATGAACATATTTCTAGGACAATGACTATAAATCTGCCAATACATTATTGCAGTTAAGTGTATGAATGATATTTTGGGTGAAGAAATCACCTGACCATGGGATGACGTTGTCAAGGTAAGAAAACAAGAGTAAAAAAATCTGAGAAATAGAAGTAAGAAACCATTCCAAGTTACTCCATTATTCAATGAGCATGGCTGATCTTCTGCCTCAACTCATCCTCTCCACCTGTTCCCAGTTCCTTTGACTTGTTGTTTTGAGAACCCTACCATGTGTCTGTCTTAGAGGTGAGAACTGAAGATACTAGAGAGTCAGAGTCAATAAAATGTGGAGCTGGAAAAAGCACACCAGGTCAAGCAGCATCAGCCTGCTGCACTTTTCCCAGCTCCACATTTTATCAAATCTGTCCATCTCAGCTTGAGTATGTGAAGCTGTGGACCAGCCACAAACTTTTGAGATAGAAAACCAAAGATTTATAGCTAAGTGAATAGATTACTCTTCACAACAGTCTTAACCAATCAAACAGTTCTGATGAAGGGCTATTGCAAGTATGTCGATTTTCCTGCTCCTTGGATGCTGCTTGACATGCTATGCTTTTCGAGCACCACATACTCAACTCTAATCTCCAGCATCTATGTCCTCAAGTTTGCCTTAAAACAATCCTGCAGGAGTCTTTTGTTTTAGTTTCTCCATGTACAGGAATAAGAAAAAGAGCCATTTGAGTGATCCAGCTCAGCACTGTTAAAGTCAATGATATTGAGACATTTTGATCCTATATACTCTTCCTCACTATGTAACATTTCAAAGTGCATCTCAAGTTTACAATCTGCTGCTTTTTGACAATTAAACACATTCATCCTGTATCTTGTTAATATATCCACATACTGCATTTTATATATTTCACTGACGTGCTTTTAAGTGAACTGCATTGTTATCTTGGACTACAAATATTTCTTTCTGAAGTGTAATATCACGCTTTGCTAAGAAAGCTAAAGGGAAACTCTAAATATAAATCAATTTTATGCAACGTAACTAAGACTGGAAAGTCAAGTTAAAAATGAAAGGAGAATCTAAAACAAAAACCCTAAACTGCCCTAACTATAATTATGCATTGTCCCAGTTCCAATTCATCTTATTATGCAACTCTTCTTTTTCTTAGACTGAAATATATTGAAAATCTCACCCATCCTCACGGATTCAAAATAAAGATTTTTTTAAAATGATTGTTGGATTTTGCATTTAAGTAGACAGTTTTTTTCAAGTTTTGATTTTCTCCACAGCCAGCAAGATCTAATATTTTATTTGACTGTTAAAAACTTTTTAATCTTACCCTTCTTAAGGTGTCGTTTACAGATGGAACAGGCAGACGTGGAAGGGAGTTCTGGAAACTGTATAACATTGGTTTACGTCCTGAGAAGATCTTCACTAGTGTCTGAAAGAGAAATGCAATCCCTACTTTATTTTTCTTTCCTTAGTTTTCTTCCATATATCCCCAAAGAACTGATCTCATCTGAAATGCAGAGCCATTTGTACTGGAATCTACTCCAATTCCAAGGAACAATTTTTCATATGAGACTAATTGACCAGTATTAGCAAGCCACTAACACATGAGTCAGCACAGCTATGTCTAATCCTGTCTCTTCCAATACTTACCCATAGTGTTCCAACAACAATCAGATGTGGCCCTCCCTAATCCAGGGAATAACTTCAATCCCATCTGAGCTCGACAAATGAAGGTCAAACAGGAAATCAGAGGGAGGCTTTGCTGGTTTGCACTCATTGGACACCTTGTGTTAAGGAAAATTTGATAGGAACTGCAGTGCACAAATCATTGCAATCCAGCCCAGCAAGCTCAGGCAACTGCTCTATCTGGGCTTGCACTGCATACTCACTCATTTCTACAGTTTGAATTTTTTGGGCTTTTGAAAGTGACCTTCCGTGTCAGTATTTTCCCACTGTTGCAAACATTCAGCTGGGTAAGATTGAGACTCAAAGTTCCAAACATGGGTTTGTACTAATTAGGCTGAACAGAACCAAAGCAATACAAGAACACATATTAACATAACTGAGCAAGGACAAACAAACTCGGCCATTCCAACGTCTATAAAGCATTTCCTGCTGGTAGCCCACATCAATGGATGGTAGGCAAATGTCAGACCAGCTGCAGAAGGCTAATAGATGTCTGGGTGTTACATCTAGCAAACTGGAAAACAGTAGAAGTTCTGAGACAGCTGAATAATAGCCACACTTGGAACACAGAGCAGTGCTAGGCACCACACTTTTGGAAGGACCTTGTAGTCCTGGAGGATGTACAGCTTAGAATGATATCTGGACTCAGTTAAATTTCAAGGATACACAAACTTGTATGTATTTCAAGGAATTTAGTAAGCTAAGGAGTGAGCGACCCAATTTTTCAAGTTGTGAAATGATACAGTAGATAAAGAAAAATCTATTTCCTGTGGTTAGAAATTTCAGATTAAAGATAAATCTCAAAACTAAAGTCAGACCTTTCAGCAGCAAAATTAGGAAGCACGTCTCCATTACAAAGGGTGATATAAATTTGGAAACTCTTGCAAATATCAGCTGATGCTAGATTAACTATAAAGCGGAGATTGACAGATTTTATTCCCAAATGTTTAAGGGTTTGGTACCAAGTCAGATATTTAGAGTTAGGTCACAGATCAGCGATGACTCCACTAAGTAGCAGAACAGGCTTGAAGATCAAAATGACCTATTCTTAGATTTATTGTGGTTGACTATCATTGTGAAGTCAGTCATGCTCACCCACACCATCAACCTTCATGTTGCTTCAACACTTACAAACCAGACTTTGGTAGTGGTGGACACCTTGCCATGCTCTTCAAACATCCAGCCGTGATAGGAGAGGAGGCATTTGAGAATCTGTCGCATCATAAAAATCAGTGCCAGCCACAGTCCTGTTGCAAACAGCAGTGCACTCACCAGATTTTGACCCTGGTGTGACATATATCTTCTACAAAAAATTAAATAAAATGACATTACATTAAAGTCTGGCTGTAAAATAGGAAATTTAACATTTTCAGGGCATTGCAATATACTTCAGTGCTAATGAAGTAGTTTTCAAGGGCAGTTTAGTGTTTTGAAGGGGAATTTAATTGCAAACTTGTGCACATCAGCTTCTCAAACGTAACAAAGAACAGTTCATCTTTCTTTGTGGGATTGGCTGAAAAAGGAAAATTGTCCAGGATACCAGAAGTCTTCCCCATTTAGGAAATGGTACAATAGTGATCATATTACTTGTTTAGTAGTCCAAAGGCTTGGATGAGTAATCTACAAAAGGAGAATTCAAATTTCATCATAGCAGTCCAAGTTTCAATTCAGTTTTCAGAAAAAAATGGAAATCAACAGCTGGTATTAAAAGTCATGATTTGGGGAGATTTGCCAGTGTTCGACTGGGGTGTACAAAGTTAAAAATCACAACACCAGGTTACATTTCCATCGGTTTAATTGGAAGCACTAGCTTTCAGAGTGCCGCTCCTTCATCAGGGTGGTTACATCCTGTGCTTACATCCCTTATCTCCTCTTATACTATAACCACCTAACGAAGGAGCGGCACTCTGAAAGCTAGTGCTTCCAATTAAACCTGTTGGACTATAATCTGGTGTTGTGGTATTAAAAGTGACCAGGACACTTAGATTACTAATGTGACTTCAATGGAAAATAATGTCAGGTGGAGTGTAAAACAAGCCTTACACCCAATCTTTCCAGTTTGCCAATGGCAGCATTAAGTTAAAATAAGGATGCCTTTGCTCCTGTTGTTGTTACAGTTAATTGATTGATCTGCATCTCATGTTTGGCTTTTTTGAAATTTTTTTGTCTGGTCATCATGGGTTGTGGGTTATTGTGCAGCCCTATGCCATGATATGCCTTGGCTTCCAAAAGGTTTACATTAAAAAGTCCAAACAAAAACTCTAATAAAATTCAAACCCATAGGGATTTAGAGCAAACTCCACAAGAGGGTGAAAAACAGCAGTCCGATAGCAAACAAGAGTATTTTACAAAGGGGTTGGGGGGGGGAGAAGGGGTGGGTTGGTGTCCATAAAGTGAAGCACTAGGTGGGGTACCATGGAGCTTAGTGTTAGGATTGTTAACTTTACTAATTTACATAAATGGCATGAATTCAAAATTCAGTACAAAGTTGGCCATTTTGCACATAAAGCAAACTAAGAGGGACAGTGGAACACAGGTGAAAGCTAGGAAGATCAGAATGTGCTGGACAATATTTAAGTGGATAGAACAAGAGAAGATGAAATTTAAAAGCAGGTAAGTGCTTTTATAGCACCAAAGAATGAAGGACAGGTACCACACGATTGTATGTTACCACTGAAACAAACTAATACCTATCATTTAGTGGTGGACGCTGATACATTCTGTAGTTCCCCTTTCTTTTCTACTTACATCCCGTATCATCTCTTATGCTATAACAATTTGTACAAAGCCTGGCATGGAGAGTCTGAACATGATGGACTCTCTTGTGCATCTCTTAACAGCTACCTGCAGTGCAGCATGACTCAATCTCTAACTTTCTGCAACCCTAAAAATTCCAATATTTGTGCTCTTCTAATGCTGAACTTTGGCACCTTGCTTATTTCCTTTGTCCTGCCAATGGCTTTGGTTGCTAAGAGTCTATGCTCTGAAGTTTTCTCCTGAAACCTGTGTTCCTCTCCCAACTTTTTCTTCTATCATGACAATTAAAGTTGAGATCCGTCACATTCTGTTTTTTCCAAGTGTTTGACACAAAGTCATGCATGTGAAATGCCTTGGGATGTCGTACAAAATTACGAATACAGATATCAAAGTTTCCACTGCCACATTCCTAGCATTGTTACACATCACTACTGCTAAATGTCCAGTTCAGCTCAAATTTTAATTTGTTCTTTTATTAAATTTGTCATAATTTCCATATTCGATACCATCAGTAATACCCTTACTGGCATAAAATTCACTAGAGGAGGAAAACAAACTGTCATTCCTAGATGTCACGGTAGAGCAAACAGCCAGTGGGGAACTTCAAACCAGCGTCTACAGGAAAACAACACACACACCAAATACTGAACTACAGAAGTAATCATCCCAACACCCACAAATGAAGCTGCATCAGAACATTATTTCAATGAGCCACTACACAGCAGCACACAGGAACTATGTAAAGCAGAGGAAAATCACCTATACAGTGTATTCCAAAAGAACAGGTAACCCAATGAACACAGTCCTCCGATTACTCAGCAACAAACACAAACAAGCAGACAAAACACGTCCAGAAACCCTAGCCACTCTCCCCTACATCAAATGCATCTCGGAAATGACTGCCAGACTACTTGGCATCATGGTAGCCCACAAACCCACCAACACACTAAAACAGCAGCTAATGAACTTGAAAGTCCCTATACAGCCAACAAGAAAAACAAATGTTATTTACAAAATATCTTGCAAGGACAGTAACAAACACTACATTCGACAAGCAGGCAGAAAACTAGCCACCAGGATACATGAACATCAATTAGCCACAAAAAGACATGACCCACTCTCACTAGTATCTTTACATACAGATGAGGAAGGACACCACTTCAACTGGGACACATCCATCTTAGGACAAGCCAAACAGAGAGACACACGAGGATTCCTATAAGCATGGCATTCCAACCCTGAACTCTATCCACAAACACATTGACTTGGATCCCATTTCTCATCCCTGAGAAAAACAAGAAATATCACCACCACCGGAAATGACATCACCAACCCAAAGAACCCTAAACACGTAAATAGAAAGCGGGCCATGCCACCAGTGCTACATCCAGAGGCTCACTGATATTACCTAATATAGTAACAAAACGTCAGAAAACGAACCTTCCAACTCAGCAAGCAAACCTACATCGAGAATCTCAACCTAAGCTACAAATCTTCTCAAAACTCAATAATTTCCATATTGTTTCAGCAAAATAATTTTTCATGAACACTCAGGTTCACAGCATATTAAGAGAGCAGGATGTAAGTCTGTAACATTCTTAGTGTCCAGTTTCTAATATAACTGAATTGTTACAGGGTTTCCAGTTTTTTCTACTTCCTGCATTGTGCTCTAGCATAGTAATGTCACCTACTTCTACTTTTATATCTTTAATGCAGTAAAATTTTCCAAGGTGCTTTAGTAAAAGTTGCCAAGATTTATTTAGAAGAAGGAAAAAGTGCAAGAATGCTTCATATTCTTTATTTCTGTCTTGAATCTCTCAGTTTAGACTCAACTGCGCATACCTGAGCCCGTCAGATAAGAGGGTTTAGAAACATGGGAATGTAAAACATTCAGTGAATATCTCCTAAGAAATCTCATTGTTGAGACACAGGTAGAGAAATTTAGATTTTAAGGTTATAAACAAGGATACTAGAGTCAAAAGCTCAGCAAATATCAACTATTCAAGCAAAGATTAAATTCAAGTCCTGCTACAGTTCCATCAGTTGCTGATAATTGCTCACCTTAGAGGGAGGTGGTCCTTAAGCTTGCCTATCATTCCCATTGAGGGGTCAATTCTTGTATACATGGTACCAAGTACAGTCAACACCACAAAAAGCCAGCTAGAAGGGCTAGCAGGGTAGACACCACTTGCAAAATTGTTCTGCAAAAAGAAAGAAATCTTAATACTTCATTTTAAATGTTAAAAAAAACCTGTCTTGTAAATGTGAGGGAAGCTTGCCACTTTTATGAGCTACCAGAGGAACTGGTGAAGGCTAGTACGATTGTAATATTTAAAGGCTAGTACGATTGTAATATTTAAAAAGCATCTGGATGGGTATATGAATAGGAAGGGTTTGTAGGGATATGGGCGAGGTGCTGACTAGATTGCGTTGGGATATCTGGTTGGCATGGACAAGTTGGACCGAAGGGTCTGTTTCCGTGCTATATGTCTCTAAGACTCTACTCTTGTATTAATGTCAGGCCATGAAAAAATACCTCAGTGGAGGAAAAAAAACATTAACATTCTTCAGCATTACCTATAATGCTCAGTTATTCTTTCATTTCTCAATGCTTCTCAATAAAATTCAGTAGTTGAATATCACACTGGATATAGAAAACCTCACACCAGCCACATTATGGTGAGGCAACAGCACAATTAAATCAGGAACATGGCTTCAATTTTTACTTATTTTCTATTCTTCTTTCTCCTTGGGTATCACCACGATAAGACAGCTAACGGAGCTATCCCTTCTAGAGACTTCTGAGCATTTTTGCCACTAGCTACATGATAATGTGTATTGCATGATGAACAGAGTGTGGGAAAAGTGAAAATTCCATTGGTTGCCACAACTGAGAAAGGCTCTTCCAACCTTCAACCTCAGAGTCAGAAGTATTTGGAATTCTCTTCTCCACAGAGTAGTGGAGCCATGTTATTGAATATTTCTAAGGCAGGGGTGGATAGATTCTTGACTAATAAGGAATTAAAAGTAGTAATTGGGGTAGATAGGAATGTGAAGTTGAAGCCACAATCAAACCAACCATGACATTATTCAATGACAAAGCAAACTTGAGCAGCCAAGTGGCCTATTCCTGCTCCAAACTTTTTTTTATGTTAGCATAAAGCATAACCCTGCAGTACATTAATTATGCTGTCATGGTATTGAATATTTTCTGAGCAACTCCAAACATTTAGCCTCTATCGCTGTGACAAATTAGCTCCAAAATTTATATTTACTGGCAAGCAAAGGATTCAATATGTGGATAGACTTGAATCGGAATGGAGGCCCCTCACCTTGATTCTGATGCATTTCTTCTTCCAGGCCCTGATACCTGAGAGGTAGATCTCTTTCAATGCATTATGGCTGAGTCGGAGGTCAATGCCCTCTGGGGTGACTGTGAACTGAAATGCAACGGCCTGGTGAGCTTCTGCCATGTTCTCCTGTTATGCCACTACCTGCAAAACAAAAAAGACAACAGAGTGGCACCATTACATGTGCTCATTGCAACCACCTTTTCCTGAATCCTTTTTACTCCTCCAGTTGCATTTTTCTGTTCAGGTGAACATTTTAATTTTTGCCCTAATCACCGACAGTGTCCTTTCAAACTGGGAACTTAATCAAAATTAGCATGGAAAGACAGCAACAACTATAAAATGCACAGAATCTACACCAACTAATTAGCCTAACTGGTCTCTGCTGACTTTTATTTTAAACGAGGAACTTGGAGCTGTTTAATTATTTCTTACTTTGCCACATCAAAACAACAGTTTCAGAACACCCCTTATTGCAAGCTGGTGTACACTGAGCTACAGGTCAAAAAGTTAAATATCACAGACACAGGAAATTCAAAACAAGCAGAGAAAGTTGAAAACACTTGGAAGGGTGGGCAGTATTAGTGTATGCTACAAAAATAAAGTTAATGCTTCAATTGTGATTTCCACATTGCTCTTTACACTGCAAAAACAATGTTATTTATTGACAGCAGTCTTTTCACACCTCTTTTTGCAAAGTTGCTTGCAACAACAAAAACTCTCATTTCACTAAGTTAACCAGTTGCTTGTTTGACATTAAAGAGATGAGCAAAACTAAATCACCTACAATATGTCAATTTCAAAGAGATTTATCAATTTAGCTTTGTAATTCCATAAGGTCCAAGTCTTACATTCAGACAAAAAAAAATCACTCTAAAACAAGCTCTTCGCAAGTTGCTTCTTTAGTTCCTTCCTTTCTGGTCAGCAACAATCCCTTTTCCACTACTATCTTTGTTTAATTTGTTGCTTACAACCGAAGCTATCATGCATCCTAGATGTTATATAAATGCTAAATTGCTTTAAAATGTGGAATTGGAGGAAAATGGAAAGGATAAGTTGGACAGAAAAAACAAAATGAAATGCTGAGTGAAAACAAAAACAAAGAAATATGCTGATCATAACATGAAAACGATAGAGCAATTGGACACAGGGCACCTCAAATACCTCAAGAGGAACCCAACTAGTAGGGGATGTGTGGAATGAAGATTTCAAGATTAAGGAGTGAACAGGAAGGAACCACTGGGTGGTTTAACACTGAAGCAAGTTATTGGGGAAATAAAGACTGATTGCCAGAGAGACAGAGAAGACAATGAGCCAAGAACCTACCTTCAAGCAGCTCGTATAAGCGATAATGCAGACAGACAAATAAATTGTAAAACCCCAGTAATACTTGGAATTAAATGCACTGTCATACTGATCTTCCATTTTGAAGTTTTTATGTTTGACCAAAATATCTCATTTGTCATTTTTATTGGGTTTTCCCCCCTCAGGGAGGGAATGGTGCCAGAGCCAGTTTAATTATAGTTTTGCAGCTTTGGCATCAGTGATAGGATCCAGAAAAGATGCAAAAATATGTTTCCTTTTGGTGGTAGCCAGAAAGGTTCAACACAAGTGAACATAAAGTTTGCTGCTTGAGACCGTAAACAATTCAGCAAAAATGAGCAATCGCATTGAGGCAAAAAAAGGATATTTAGAAGGGGAAACAAATATTACACAGTTGCAGTGTCGGGCTAGATTCGGAGTGGGAGGATTTGGAAAAGAGGTTCAGACTATTCATTGCAAATTCTGTCATCTTAATTAATGCTTTAGCAAATGAAATTATAAACAAAGGAGTGAATGCAGAAAGTGTGGAACTATATCAAAGAGGTAGCTCATCCAAGAAAATAACCTTAAATTCCAATCATAACCGATGCCCTTATAGCAGTGTGAACTCCCCTAACAACATTTATGTCACCTGTCTCCATTGCAATATTTGGAGGTGCCAGTGTTGGACAGGAGTGTAAAAGTTAAAAATCACAACACCAGGTTATAGCCAACAGGTTTATTTGGAAGCACTAGCTTTTGGAGCGTTGCTCCTTCATCAGGTGGTTGCAGAGTATAAGATCGTAAGACAATTTATAGCAAATATTTACAGTGTGATGTAACTTAAATTATATATTGAAAAAGACCTGGATTGTTTGTTAAGACTCTCATTTTTCAGAATGAACATGTTGATTTCAGTTCTTTTGTAAATCGCAGAACTTTTTTAAAGTTACATTCTCAAGTGAACTTTAATAATTGGTGTCATGTCGGCCCAGATAATGCATTTAAGGCATAAGGTGCCCTGTGTGAAACTATCTGTGCCACAAGGTTCAGACTGATTCTAATCTAAAAACTATTTTACAGAATCTTACATTGATTTTTGCAGTTTTTGAGCCAAATAAAATTTAATTCTGCAAGTATAAATTCACCTCAATCTCGTGTGCACGTGGGTTAGGAGTGCCTACAAGAAAATGTGCATGTATGCGAGAGAAAGTGTAACGGGGTGTGTGTGCGCGCGTGTGTGTAGTGCAGTGGGGTCACCTGTAGTGTGACATGAACGCAAGGCCCTGGTTGAGGCCATCCCCATGGGTACTGAACTTGACCATCAGCCTCTGCACGGCCACTTTGCATTGTTGCCTAATACATGAAGCCAACACACGAGGATGCCCCATCATATCAGGCAAAGGGGTCCCTGTGTGAGAATCTCTCTGGCTATGTCAAAGGCACCTTGAAACCCATTGTACAGGGGATTCCCCCAAGCTTCTGTTGTGACACTACAGATTTCTTACAGAAATTCAGCACCCACAGACCAGTCGAATCGGGAACATTCCTCGTCACAATGGACATTTCAGCACTCTACACCAGCATCCCCCACAATGACAGCATCACGGCAACAGCCTCAGTACTCAACACCAACAACTGCCAATCGCCAAACACCGTCCTACAATTCATCCGCTTTATCCTTGATCACAACATTTTCACCTTTGGCAACCACTTCTTCATCCAGACACATGGAACAGCCACGGGGACCAAATTTGCACCCCAATATGCCAATATTTTCATGCATAGGTTTGAAAAAGACTTCTTCTCTACGCAGGTCCTCCAACCAAAACTATACACAAAGTACATTGATGACATTTTCTTCCTCTGGACCTGTGGCGAAGAGTCACTGAAACAACTACACAGTGATTTCAATGAGTTTAATCCCACCAAACTTACCATGGACTACTCTCTACTATCTGTCTCATTCTTGGACATGCATCTCCATCAAGGATGGTCACCTCAGCACCTCACTCTACTGCAAATCCACAGACAACTTCACAATGCTACACTTCCCCAGCTTCCACCTGAAGCTTATTAAAACAGCCATCCCCAATGGACAAGCCCTATGCATGCACAGAATCTGTTCAGATGAGGAGGAACATGATAGGCACCTGGAAGTACTCAAGGATGTCCTCATAAGAATGGGGTACGATGCTCAACTCATCAACTGCCAGTTCTGACATGCCACAGCGAGAAACCGTAATGACCTCCTCAGGAGACGGACACTAGTTGCAACCAACAGGCTACCCTTCGTTGTCCAGTACTTCCCAGGAGCCGAAAAACTATGCCATGTTATTCACAGCCTGCAACACATTATTAATAAGGATGAGCACTTTGCCAAGACTTTCTCCATGCCTCCTTTAAACAACCAAACCTCAAGCTGATAATTTTTTGTAGCAAACTGCCTGGTTTTCAGGACAACATCATACAATCATGTCATGGTAGACACTGCAAGACGTGTCAGTGTCGACACGGATAGCACCATTATGTGGGGACACCTCCCACATGTATGTGGCAGGTACTCATGCGACTCGGCCAACATTGTCTATCTCAGACACTTGCAGGCAAGGCTTCTCTGAGGCGTGGTACATTAGCGAGACTGAGCAAAGCCTACAGCAATGGATGAATGGACACCGCACAATAAACAGACATGAATGTTCCCTCCCAGTCAGAGAGCACTTCAGCGGTCCAGGACAGTTGACCTCGGACCTTTGGGTAACAGTCCCCCAAGGTGGACTTCGGGACAGACAACAAGACAAAGTGGCTGAGCAGAGACCGATAGCCAAGTTCGGTACCCATTGCAGTGGCCTCAACTGGGACCTTGGGTTCATGTCACACTACGTGATCCCACTCCACTACTGACAGATGCACACACACACACACACACAGTCCTACAAACCCTCTCTCATACACTCCCACAGACTTCTATCCCTTTACATTCATACACATACTCTCCCACAGACACTCATAACCCCAGACCCCCAAAACACACCTCCACAATGCACGCGCGCACAAGTTTGTGGGGTGAATTTGTATTTGCAGAATTACATTTTATTTTGCTCAAAAACTGCATGAATCCATGTGAGATTCTGTACATTCATTTTTAGATTAGAATCAGTCTGAACATTGTGGCACAGACAGTCTCACACAGGACACCTGACGCCTTAAATGCATTATCTGGGCCAACTTGACATCAATGGTTAAAGTTCACTTGAGAATGTAACTTTAAAAAGAGTTCTGCGATTTACATAAGAACGAATTGATACCAACATGGTCGTTCTAAAAGATGAGAGACTTAAACAATCCAGGTCTGTTTCAATATATATTTTCAGTTATATCACACTGTAAACTTTTGCTATATATCCTGTGTCTTATGATCTTATGCTCCACAATCACCTGAAGGAGCAGTGCTCCGAAAACTAGTGCTTCCAAATAAACCTGTTGGGACATTTTAAACTTCACTGCAATAAGTACCGCAGATAACACAGCACAGATCAGATTGCTGGTGTGAAGACAATTAGTTCTGTAAAACATATAGGCCCCACCCTGTTTAGGCCTATGAATGTAATATGGTGTTATTCTATCCAGCATATTGAATTCTAAGCATTAAAGGAAATAATTTGTGGACTTGCTGTGATGCAATACTTTTTCCAACAATTATACATATTCAATAGGGGAAAATAGACACCTGGTAAGCGCATTCCATTTTAATGCTTCAGCCCATATTCTTACTGTTATTATTAAGTTCAACTCAAGCTTGATAAACAGCATCTTGCATTTTTCACTTGGCACTTTGCAGGCCTTTGGATGCGACACTGATTTTTAGAACTTCAGAGCTTAAGCGCAGCTCTGCTTTCACGAGTAGTGCAAGAAATTGGACAGCTTTTGTGGCGAGAATCTCATCTTGGGACAAGATCAGAAAAAATGCATCCCTGATATCAATCTTTAACATTCATTGCATTACTCTCTTACGTCCACAATCACTTTACAGATTCTGCTTGTACAAGATTATTTTCCTATGGTCATCTCTGCTTTTCCCCAAATTCTCTGTCCCGCTCCCCCATATAATCGCTATGTTTTACCATTCTGACAAAAAGGTCACAAAGCTGAACTCTAGCTTCCTTTTACAACAGACTCTGCCGAATAAGCTGAGCACTTCAAGTTTTTTTTTGTTTTTATTTGAGATTTCTGGCAGAATCAAAATATTTCTTCAATTCAGAAAGTAAATTCAAAGTTAGTAATTCAAATTAAACACAGATGCATTTTAAAAGCATTCCAGTCATTACAGATCTCTACTGGATGCAAATCCCAGGCCAACCAATACCAGCCTCTTTTCTGACTCTTTCATTAATGCATAGAGAGCCATAATCATTTAAAAGTACCATCCTGACTCACAATGGGTAACCTCAGGTGTTACTGGTTACAATGTCAACCAGTTTGGAGTTAGGGGTCCCCAGTATAATAAACACTTCCCCAATTTCATAAGTTTAAGGAAATTTTCTATTTTTTTCTACCTTTTATTAATCTAAAACAAAACATTGCTGCAGTGACAGGAGGCTGCATACAGGGGTGGTGAAGAAGATGCTATAAGCAGAATGAGTAACAATGGGAGCGTGTTTCATACCGCTACAGCAGTGCTTTGGACAAGGTATTAGAGCATGTGTACAGCAATTATAAATTACCTTCCCAATTATTCTGCCTATTACCATCTGCAACTTTTGTCTTTTAGTTTAATGCTTCAGTTCTGTCTGTCTGTAAAATTTCAAGCACCAGCATTTTTCTTTTTAATTCTAACATCCACAGGAAATGAGACAAGCTACCTGCTCCCCTACAGCACCTTCTTGCAATAAGGTAAATCAATCCATTCTCCCTTCCCGAGTTGACTCAGCAAAGACCAGGCCAGGAATTGAACCCAGCACCCTGTTTTCCATATGGCTTCGTACATTAAAATTAGACCATTAAACACTAAATATGCTTCTAACTCTCAATGAAATAATCAGCTGCATTACAAATCTTATCTCCAGTTGAGTGGTAGAAATCTGAAAACTGGCTTTGCTGAATGCACTTTGCAGAATTCTGCACTATAAACTGAACAACATATTGCCTAGCAAGTAGTTCTTGTTTAACAGACCCGGCACCACACACCTGTAACTCTCGATATGCTCTAAATACATTTTGCTGAACAGGAAATTTTAAAAGGGACAGATTTATAAAGACTTTCCCCCAACCTGTTCCTACCAGAGTGATAAATGACTTGGTTATTAGAGATGAAAGGGTTTCTCTAATATTTTACTGGTAGTGTGGTAACATGCAAGGTATTTAAACTCTGATAATGGCAGCAACCTCTGGGCCAATACTTGATAGTGTACCCAAAGTCCCAGAAAAGATACTCAATGCTGGGTTTAAATAGTTATATTTTAAATTATCTATTTACTTTCAAAGTAAACAGAGAGCCAGGATCTTATGGGCAGCTAATCTATGCTTCCATCTTGGTACAATGCCCATCATTGGCTCAAAATCCTGAAATCCCCTCCCTAACAGCATATAGATTCAAAAGGTAGTTTCTCAGGGGCAACGAAGCCAGCGAAGCCTACATCCAACAAGTAAATTTAGGAAAAGTAGAGGTAGATACAATAACATGTCTGGACTGTTTTCCTTGGCAACAAACACATTTAAAAAAAGGAACTAGGCAGAGATGAGATTCCCTACAGTATGAAAATTTGACCCAACAAGTCTGTACTGACCCTCCAAAGAGTAACCCACCTAGACACATTCCCCTACCCTATATTTACCCCTGATTAATGCACCTAACACTATGGGCAATTTAGCATGGCCAATTCACCTGACCTGCACATCTTTGGACTGTGGGAGGAAACAGAGCACTCGGAGGAATCCCCGCAGACATGGGGAAAATGTGCAAACTCCAAACAAGACAGTTGACGAGGCTGGAATTGAACCCAGGTCCATGGCACAGTGAGGCAGCAGTGCTATTCACTGAGCCACTGTGCCACCCCAATATTTAATATCACTAGGGTACGAACACAAAAAAATGCAGAGGAAAACGTTCCCATAGCTGGAAGGATCAAGAACTAGAGGACAAAGATTTATAATAAATTGACAAAAAAGAGATGGGGACAGAAAGAGCATCTTCTTCACACAAAGTGGTTAGAAAGTAGATCGCACTACCTAACAGTGCGGTGGAGGTTCAATCAAAACATTCAAGAGGGCATTGGATTACAATTTGAAATGGAAGAATATGCACAGCTGTTGTAGAAGGCAGAGGAGTGACACTGGTGATTGGCTCCTTCAGAGAGCCAATACAAACACTGAGGCAAATGGTCTCTTTCTGTGCATATGCATTCAATGATAATGTGACTATTACTTCTGCCCAAAGACATGCAAGTCAGGTGAATTGGCCATGCTAAAATTGCCCATAGTGTTAGGTGCATTAGTCAGAGGGAAATGGGTCTGGGTAGGTTACTCTTCGGAGGGTTGGTGTGGACTTGTTGGGCCAAAGGGACTGTTTCTACACTGTAGGGAATCTAATCTAGTCTATTATTTCAGGATTAGTATTTTTAAGATAGTCAGTCATGTGACCCACTGTCCCAGTAAGTTCGCTTCATCAGAATGCTGGCAAACTGCTTTTGCTCTCAAACCATAAACCACGGCGGCACGGTGGTTAGCACTGCTGCCTCACAGCACCAGAGACCTGGGTTCAAATCCCGCCTCAGGCGACTGACTGTGTGGAGTTTGCACATTCTCCCCGTGTCTGCGTGGGTTTCCTCCGGGTGCTCCGGTTTCCTCCCACAGTCCAAAGATGGGCAGGTCAGGTGAATTGGCCATGCTAAATTGCCCGGTAGTGGTAGGTGAAGGGGCAAGTGTAGGGGTATGGGTGGGTTGCGCTTCGGCGGGTCGGTGTGGACTTGTTGGGCCGAAGGGCCTGTTTCCACACTGTAGGTAATCTAATCTAATCTAATCACTGTTCCCTATGACTCAAAATATTGGTCAGTCTCTATTTTAGAAAGGCACGCCTCATCCTTGGCTTGATTTCAACAAAAGCCACAAGTGAAGTGCACCTACTTTCCAAGCCCAACATTTTAACAGAGCCAGGCCAGCTACTGTAAAAAGAGTTAAACATATTATAACAAAAAATTAGTGGAGTTTCTCCACCCTGTATGACTCATGATATTAACTTTTATGGAAGGGAATGTTCCTCTGATGTCCTTCCCTTCAACATACAAATAAAGTTTCCCTAATTAATCTAAACAGGTTATTTGGAATCAATAGCACTAATCTCACCTCTGAATCAGTTCAAGTCACACCACATGGATTGGAGCGCAAAGTCCAGAAAAACAGCTTCACACAATCCTGAGTGTGCTGGTTCAAGTCATACTCTCCAGAATCAAACATACAAGTCTCGAGTGACCACCCCAGTGCAGGTGTGAGGGAGCTCTACATTGTCAGCATTAGCATTGCTTCAAACTGATCATGCTCCTGACCCCTCAGGTAGATGTAAAAGATCTCACGGCGCTACATTAAATGTTAAATTCTAGAAAGCCAATTGAAGGATGATTTAGGAGTCAATCTTTACTCAGTCATATACACAGGAACCTCTTATCTGAACGAGGTGGGTGGTAACTATTTCGTTTGGATAATTGATTATTCGGTTAATTGATTCAATGACTTTCCTCTGGGCCTCTCTGTTAAGGCTGCTCCGCATTCAGGTGACTAGGCAGCAGCACACCACCGCCCCCCACCCCCCAACCCCATCCACACCAACCTCCCATCCACCAATTAATGTGGAAGTACAAGGCAGCTTTCACAATGTTTATTCCTCAATTAATATTTTTAAAACACTGATAAATGCATCACAATCAAATTCTGTTTGGAGATGATTGCAGTGCTAATATTGGCTGCCATATTTTCTTCACAGCAAGATTTTATTGCAAAAGCGTTAGGACACACTGAAGCTGTGAAAGGCTTCATGTAGATGTAAATTCTTCTTGCCATTTTTTTTGGATAAATACTTAAAGCAAAATCTTGATGCACACACATATTACTACTTGAGATGATGTCCTGGTCGGAAGATCACAAGACACAGAAGCAGAATTAGGCCATTCAGACCATAGAGTCTGCTCTGCTATTCGATCATGGCTGATATGTTTTTCAACTCTGCTCTCCTGCCTTCTCCCCATAACAGGGAGACAGTGAGGTCTGCAGATGCTGGAGATCAGAGTCTAGAGTGTGTTGCTGGAAAAGCACAGCAGGTCAGGCAGCATCCGAGGAGTAGACTGCAGCCCTTCATCAGGAATGAGGCTCTCCACCCAGAGGCTCCTAGCCTCATTCCTGAAGGGCGGCTCCGGCCCGAAACGTCGATTCTCCTGCTCCTCGGATTCTCCAGCAACACTTCTCCCCATAACATTTGAGCCAACAGTCCACATTAAATCACAAAAACAGATTCATTGTTTCTGCTAACTGGGTGCCTACAGATCATTAGGAACTATACTTCAAAATCAATTCAGTTAGCATGATGTACTTTGGAACATCGAGACACTGAACAACAATATGTAAATGTAATTTTTCTTTTCATTTCAGTTTCTATCATTTAGCCCTAAATTAGAAAATGCATTGCAAGTTACAAATCTTATTGCAAACTTTTGCTTTTCTAAATTGTTAGTTATGTGAGGAATTAATTGCTGGCTTCCATCCTACAATATTCTGAGTTCAGGGTAATTGGGGTGTCAAGGTGTACTGTACTTTTGAGAGAGGAAGCTAGCAAAGACTGACTGAAAGCACAATGTCCTGAACAACTTAAAAACTTAACGCTTAGTTGAAACAAATAGCTGGAGTTGCATTGTCATGAAACAAAAACAAATTCAAATTTGGCCAGTTTAAACTATGCCCCAGATACCAAAATCCAATCGGATTTGAATTTAGTGTTTTTGTGACATCAAACCAATGACATGATCTGATGTTTTGGGGCATAAAACTGGACATTTCATCAGTTAGGGGGAGAACTGCCAAGAAAACCAACAAGTATAGACTGTTAGCTGAATAGCTCTCTGAAACGTAACTGTCCATAAAAAATTTGTGCAGTAGAACACCAAAGCCGACCTAGAGAAAAGCCTACAGAGGAAAATCTACAAAGGAGAATCGAAAGAGCTGACTGGTTTTGAAACATGATTTTTTTTGTAAATCTTAATCAGGTTTTTTTAAAAATTGGACTAGTATTGTAGAGTGGGAGGCAAAAGATAGGTTAAGAGGAAGGAGTTATCAATAGTTATGGTTTAATGTTCTCAGTTGGATTTAAATAATAAAATCGTTAATTTTTACTTTAAACAGCGATCTCTGGGTTAGTTCTTTGCCTCTGGAAATTTAAACAGATTACGGAGCAAGGTGAGTTTCTCTGTGTCAAGATTAGAGTGGTGCTGGAAAAGCACAGGTCAGGCAGCAGAGCAGCAGGAAAATCGACATTTCAGGCAGGAGCCCTTCATCAGGAATCCTCAACCAAGCTGGAGGGTGCAAATGGCCTACTCCTGCTCCCCATTACTTACATTCTTATTCTGGTTATCCTGTTTAAGTCATTTTGAAAATGCTCCAATATGACAGCTTTGAATAATGCCTAGTTTTTTTTTCCCAATTTAAGTTGTTGAAAACTAATAGCTATCCTCAGGACATTCCAAAATATTTTTACAGTTAATGGACTGCTGTAAGATTGGAAACGTTTGCCAAATAAAATTAATTGATCCACAAGTAGTAAACTAAAGTGTACTTAACAACAATAGACTATATTCATTAAGGGAAAGTTCTGGCAACACTAAAGCAGAATGCTTGCTATCTTTAAAGTAATAATCGTTAAACTATTTGACAGTGAGTATCTGAGCTTTCAAGGGAGGGAAGTGGTAAAGGTTTGAACCACACGATGCCTTCTCTTTTCTCACTATGGTTTAATCGCCTTTTAATATGACTCTATAACTGTCCTTCCCTTCTGAAAGTGGTTTTGTGACAGCACTCCACAATAGCCAAATTGAGCAGTGCTCACAAATGAGAGTGGTGTAGCAAATGTATAATTAATCCACTGTTACAATCTTGAGTTCGTAAGATTGCAATATTTTAGGAATATCAATTGTACTGAACAAATGTTTTGCAGTCATCACTATAGAGGATACAAGTAACATCTGACATGCAGTAATAAATCAGGAAATGGGAAGCAGTAACTTAGTAAAATCACCAATCACCAGATAAAACATTGGAGCTGCAAGCTTGTAAGTGCCTGCATCCTAATGGACTTCATCCTGAGGTCATAAAGGTAGTGGCTAGTGAGATATGGATGCATCGGTTTTAATTTTCCAAAGGTCCTTTGATTTGGGAAAGTTCCACTATACTGCAAAGTAACCAATGTAATCCCTTAATTCAAAAAGGGAGGGACAGAAATCATGAATGTTCAGACCGGTTCGTCCAACATCCATCAAATGTAAAATGTTAAAAGATATTTTTTAATACGTTACAGTAGGGCACATGCTAGCCAAGTTAACTTGATTGAGTTTTTTGAAGAGGGGACAATGAGGACTGAAGAAGAGTGGTGGATGTTGTCTATGTGGACTTCAGAAAGACATTCAAATAGACTCCGCATAGTAGACACGTTAGCAAGGTTTGATCACGGAATGCAGACAGCACTAGTCACTTGGATACAAAAATTAGCTTGAAAGAGCGGTAACAGAGGGTTGTTTTTCAGACTAAATGCCTGTGATCAATTGTGTGCTGCAAGGATTGGTGCTGGGTCCATGACTTTTTGTCAGTCACATAAATGATTTAGGTGTGACTATAAGAGGATGGTTTAGTCAGTCTGCAGATTACACCAAAAATTGGTGTAGTGGACAGAGAAGGTTATTTCGGTGTACAACAGGATCTTGATATACAGACCGATGGGTCGAGTGGCAGCAGATGGAGCGTAATTTAGATAAATGTGAGATATTTTGATAAGGCAAATCAGGGCAGTGCGCAAACACTTAAATGGAAGGGTCCTGTAGAGTATTGCAAAAGCAAGAGGTCTTGGGTTGCAGGTTCATAGTTCCTCGAAGATGCAATTTCTGGTAGACAGGGTAGTGAAAGCGGCGTTTGGCATATTTGCCTTTATTGGTCAATGCATTGAGCACAGGGGTTAGGAAGGCAGGTTGTGGCTGTACAGGACACTGGTTAGCCCACTTTTGGAACATTGTATTCAATTCCAGTCTCCCAGCTATAGCAAAGATGTTATTGAACTAGAAAGGGTGCAGAAAAGAATTACAGGGATATTGCCAGGGTTGGAGGATTTGAGCTACAGGGAGAGACAGAATGGAGTGAGGTTATTTTCTCTAGAGTGCGGAGAGGTTTATAAAATCATGAGGGGCATGGATAGGGTGAAAATTTAAGGTCTTTTTCCCCCAGAGTAGGGGAGTCCAAAACTAGAAGGCATAGGTTTAAGGTGACAGGGGACAGATGGACATAAGGGGTAACTTTTTCTCGTAGAGAGTGGTGCATGCATGGAATGAGCTGCCACAGGAAGTGATGGAGGTTGGTCTAATAACATTTAAAAGGCATCTGAACGGGTACGTGACTAGAAAAGGTTTGAGGGGATATGAGCCAAATGGGACTAGATCAAGTTAGGATATCTGATCGGCATGGACAAGTTGGACTGAAGAGTCTGTTTCAATGCTGTCGAACTCTATGAATGTATTCAGGCAGAATCCACATGGGTGTATGAAAGAGATATGTCAAGTTGATGTATCTATTGGAGTTCTTCCAGGAAGTAACATACACTTCAGATAATGGGGAAGTGTGGATGGTCCGTACTGGATTTCCAGAAGACATCTGATAAAGCGTTATATCACAAGTCATTGTAGAAATTAAAAGCTCATTGTGTAGAGAGCAAGAAACTGGCATTGATAGAAGATTGACTGGCTAGCTAACAAGCAGAGAGGGTAAGCACAAACTGTTGTTAAGATATAATGAGTGATATACCAAAGGGGTCAGCGATGAGACCTTGACAGTTTATGATTTAGGTGGCAGGGGGGACAATATGGTGGCCATATGTGCTGACAAGGCAAGGATAGGAAGGAACAAAGTTGTGAAGTGACATAAGGAGGCTACAAAATTATATAAATAGATTAAATAAGTGAGCAAAGATGTTAAACCTTTGGAATACAATGTGGGAATATGTAAAGTCACCTATTTCAGCAGGAAAAATATGTATCTTATCTAAATGGTGAGATACTGTAAAGCTAAGAGATTACAGAGGGATCTGAGTATCCAAGTGCATGAATCATAAAAGGTTAGAAGGCACATACAGCAAATAATTAGAAACCTAATAGAACATCATTTAACATAAAATTAGAGAGGATGTGTGTCAGTCACATAGGGCATTGGTGGGACTGTCTCCAGAGAACCGTGCACGGTAATCGTCACCTTCTGTAAGGAAGGACACAAATGCTCTGCAGGAATGCTTACTAGTTAGGTGCGCTAGGTTGAATTCTTGTGTCAATTAGTTGACTTCAATTACAAATAACTGCAAAGTGTGGGAAAGCCAACTAAGGGCATCTGTGACAGGGAGAAACTGATTTGTGCAGGAGATTAGAAATCACCAAAAACACCATCAAGCACCTGCTCCATCATTGTCTTTGCAATTTTGCAACTTGAAACAATGATAGGGAGCACCAAACGTCTGAAGAGTTATAGTGATCACCAGAAGAAATCAAAAGCATCACATTATTGATGACCCTTTTAAAATAGCAGTAGTTGGGGTGCTGCTGTACACAGACACAGAGCTATGCAATTTTAACAGAGGTTATTAGCTGGAGCATTGAGCTCCAAAATGGCATTAGCCTCACTTAAGTCAGGATCATGATTTGCCTTTTCTGCATAATTCTGTCAAACATTTACTGTTCACAAACTGGCTCCTTCATTCGTATAGCATATGGCACACTGTGCCCCACTAGTGTAATCAGGTCATGGGATATCATTTGGGAGCTCAAAGGGTACTAAAAATGTACAATTCTCCATGTTCAAAGCTTAATTGTTCATCTAATTGCAGCCTGACAAGAGACAGCTGTATGATTATGTCAAGCTTCATTGTTTGTCCAATTATATCCTGACTTGGAAACCATGCACATCAATTGGATAACCATCAGATAAAATGACGACAACCCAAGTTCATTGTGGTTCTCGCAATCCACTGTCAACTGAAGTTAGTAACGATACAAGAATTCACTCTACAATATTCTAAATAACTCCGTAGCTCACCAAATCAACTATAAAATTCAGTTGTTTCAAATACGATGCTCCTACCTCAAATTATTCTGACCAGAAAATATTCTTCCGGAATCAAAATCTTTTATAACTTTTCCCCAACAATGTAACTGAACAAAATGGAAAACTGAACTAAAGTCCTATTTAATAAGGCTGGACAGACCAGAGAATAAAAGGGTCGGATGTGCCAATAAAACATTTGTAAGATAAATTACAATTGATTGTGATGGTATAATTACTTTCCATGTTACTCACTTTCTGAATTAAATGTGCTTCCTCTCAAAGGTTATTCCTCTTATGGGAGAGCATGGAATCAAAGGGCATAATCTCAGAATAAGTGGTTCCACATTTAAAAGAGATGAGGACAAATTTCTTCTGAGGATTGTGAACCTCTGGAGTTCTCTCTCTCAGATAGCTGTTGAGGCTGGGTCATTAAGCAAATCCAAAGCTAACATAGGCGGATTCTTAATCAGCAAGGAAATCAAGGGCAATGGATAAAAAAAACAGGAAGTGGAATGAAGTATTATCAGATTAGTAATGATCCCATTGAATGGCACAGATCTAATGAGCTGAATGGCTGACCTCTGCATCTAGTTATGATAGAATAGTCACTTAAAACAATTCTCCAGGGCAGTTAGGGGTGGACAATCAAAGCTGTCTGAGCCAGCAAGACTCATATTCAATGACACGGGACAAAGCGTCTGCTATTCAACTGCTCAGCTCAGCGAACATACACACAACCACGACAACCGACACCCAAGTTACAAATCTTTACACAAACCTTGAATGATTAATAAAAACAGTACTCTAATCATATGACCAGAAGTATACTATTGATGATTTTACATTGGATACATGCAGTATAGAAATCAATTCAGTTTAAAGATCATATCATGTGAAGAGTTAGCGGAAAATGCATCAAAAATAACTAAAAGCCTAACTATTGCAAGAATCCATGGGATTTAACATTATAACACCACCTTGATATTCAGACTAGCTTCTGTGCCGGTGGAGGGTTTCTTGTTGACTATTGCTAGGAAGTGTACAAATATGAATATAAGAAGAGGATCAAGAGCTTACTATGACTGCTATCTCAACTGACAAACAGCAAGCCCAATTAGAAAGAAAATAGTGCCTACAGAATCACACAATGCCATTAAACAACTGATGTCTCTGGAAGGCAAGGAAAAAAAATAAAACATTTCTTTTTAAACAAAGTCAAGTTGAATACCCTCAGAACATTACAGTTAATAATATGCAAAGGTCAGTGAACAAATTAGTTTTTTGATCAGTTTAGATCCACTGTCTTGTCATTTATCATCAGTATTATATCATTTCAATTTTCTAAAACACTAAAAGCATAATGCAAGGAAAAGAAATAAGAGAACTTCAAATCATGGTCTAATTATAGCTCTTGAATGCAAATTATGCAGTTTAACTAAGGATGTTTGTTAGTGACCAAAATAAGACAACCTTACAAAAGTAGAATATATTGTACCCTGTGAACTCCAAATGGTGTTCTGAATGTCAACCGAATGCACGATGCAGAATGAAATTAAATGTTACAGTACAAAGGTTTACAGTAGTCTTGTAACTCCAGCGTGAACACACCAAGCTGCTTGCCAAAGGGCAGAGTCAACGTAGCATGAGGAGGGAGGTGCACTATGCTGACAAGGCATATGACTGAGAAAACTAGGTGAGAGGTTATAGTCAGGAAGAGCTTAATAAGAGTCTGTAAATTTTTAAAATTAACCACTGACAGGACGTGCATATACCACCAGAACACAGCTGTGTTCTAGCTGTATAACATTTAAAACTTGCAATAGACAAAGCTTTAAAGACTAAACATAATTGAGCAGCTGAATGTTACCAGTAAAATTAAAATAAACTGCAAACTAAATTGCAAGGCCAACACAACCAATATAGTCCAAAGATGCAAAAGGTTTATTTTAGTTTGCACATTTTGTTCAGTAAAAACTTTTAGATGCAGAAATAGCAAACCAATAGTGTGTTATGTACAATGGCAATGAAATGGAAAACAGATCCACATTGGGTGGTGGTGCTACCTAAGAAAGCCTGGTTCCCAGGAGACCTGCTGTTTTTTTAAAATAATTTCCAAGAGATCCTTAATGTCCATATAACATGGCAACAGACAGATATGGCTATTTTTAGCATCACATCGAAGAAAGGTTTCACTGACATCATAGCACTTTACCAGCAGGACTATGCAGTGTTAGTTTACATTATTTGGACCCAAAAGGAGTTTTAACATATAATTTTGACTGTTTCTGACTGACATTGAAAAACTAATTTCTGACTTGCGTTATGTTCTCTTTTACACTATTCAATCTTGCCACAATGTATCTTTGCAGTTCACGGAGATTTCTCAATTTAAAAAGCCAGGTGGTAAAAGAATGTACAATATCAGCTTGTACTGAGGTACTGACTTGGCTGAGGTAAAATTAAGGCTCTAAATTGTTACAGATTCTAGGCAGCACTGTGTGGCTAATGATCTACAACTATTTCACAACAATATTCGCGGGGTCCTCTGACATGTCAGTTGACACAGTGCCACACGAGCCAATGCACTGGTCAATTCTCAGGTCATCAGGACCAAGAATTAATAACAAAATTCTTGCTTATGTAGTGTCATGTGAGATGTATGGATCACCTCATTCCTGTAACTCAATAGAAAATCTATTCCCAATCCACCAGACACTGGGCAAAGACAATTTTTCATTTAATTGCAGCTGGTCCTCAGTAGATTCCCATTAGTGAGAAGACTGAGATCACAGAAGAGTAGTGGAGGAGTGAGTTACTACAACTTACATCCTTTCATTCCTCAGTGACCCATTTTAGTGATTCACCTTGATGTTGCATGCATTAAGTGAAGAACTGGAGTAAGTGCACGTCCCATAATTGAACATCCCAAATGCAATCCCAGCTGCAGATCACACATACACAATAGTCACTTGAGGAAGGTTTCGTACCTCTGAAGCATCATTATCAGGACAAAATCAGAGGAGCAATTTAGAGTTTCTAAATGACTTGGAGTTGGGTTTATAAGAATCAAATTCTTAGTTTGATCCCTCTTAGCTAGTTAGCACAGTCCAGAAACAAGATTTCTCCAGTCCACAAACCTCTCATTTAAACTCTGCTCCACTGTACTCTGCTGCAGATTGTTAAACAGTTGAAAACTCCAAACAAGGAATCCAAGCAATTACGTTAATGGGCTTCTGCAATGAACATGTAACATGATCCACATGTTCACATTTTAATACTAATAGAGGTATGTCACACTCCAATGAATAATCCCATGAAATGCTTTCAAATAAGCTAACAGAGTAAAGCCCATTACACTAATTTTACCCCACAGTTTCATATTCTGTAGTTTTAAAGAGTGATGAATCTGCATAGGTAGGTGATTTTCTCTTATCCAGTGGTTGTTGCTGCCTTCAATAAGTGCAGAATAGCACAGTAAATAACCAGTCAAATTATAAATAGTTAATACAACCGGTTCTTAACAGACAAGCTTAGCAAGTTGACTTGAAGTCAGCACCTTCACTGCTTAAAGTGTAACTCAAGCATCAAGAAAGAGGAGGGATGGTAGGAATGTGAAACAAGACTTGCACTTAAATTTATGGTAAATTAATCTCTCTTTCTTTTACAGATTTAAACCATTTGAACTGTTGGAATCACTGCATCAGTATCATTCTGTACAAAGTGGAGGCTTGCACAAATCAGAATTGGGACAGTGAAACTGTACAGAAAATCTGGAAACAAAATCGGAAAATGCTGGCAAGTATTTTAGCATGTTGAGGGAAAAAAGGTTCATATTTTACAAGTCCATCCTTTATTACAACAAATTTTCCAATATTTTGTGCCAGTAATAATTTTGGAAGAATATAATAGTATTAACCAAAAACTGCAACTGCTTCCAAAAAGTCATTGTTTGAAAAAAGTCAGTCTATTAGCAATATAAATAAATTAATCTCAAAATAGCAAGTGCATTAATTTATTAATGGCACCATGGAGCCACTTAACATTAAAACAATTAAAACTAAACTATTCTTTTTGACAGAAAGACAAAAGTTGATTTGCAATACCTCAGATCTCCAGAGTAATGATAAAACCTGAAATGTTATCAGATTTCCCAGTACAAATCAGCTAGTTTTGTTTTGCCTGTTTTCAACTTGCAAGAGTTGCACTGACAACTGATTTGTTGTACTGTATTTGGTGTCTCAGCCTGGATAGTGTTAGTAGGCAATTCCATTACGCAGAACACCACAGCTGAGTTCAATCTGATCCTCATCTTTGTGCACACTTCTTCCAAGCAGAGGTTAGCAGTAACAGTACTCCCAATTCTAGTCAGTTCTACTAACTATATATAAAAAACAGATTTCAGGATTTATATCCACAAATCCCTTAAGGACAAGATGAGAATGTGGTTTATGAAGCACATGGGTTACTTGTGCTAATAAACAGAAAAATGGAGATTAAAAGCAGAGTCAGAAATTACTGAACCGTGAGGAACATAGTATAGAACTTTAAATGGACATAGTTGGCAGAATGTGCAGTTAAGAGCTAGACAATATTTAAATGCAAAGTAGTGGGAAATAGTTATCTTACCAGGAAGATGACAAAACGTAAATATAAAACAAGGAATAAAATACTTAAAGGCCGTAGGAACAGAGACTTCTCTATGTATTTGTCCACAAATCAAAACAAGTGCCAGAAGTGGTTTTATCCCTTGGGTTCTATCAGTACAAAAGCAAGAAAACTATGTTAAATTTCAAGAAAATAACAGCATGGCTCCAACTGGGGTAGAGTCCAGTTACACAGGTGGCACACAGATGTAAAGGAATTATAAGGGTAGAGCAGATATGAATAAGATTAGTTTCAGAGATGGGGAATATCAGTTAAGCAGAAATATTTGGAAAGTTAGGACTGTTCTCCTTGGAGAAGAAGTGAGAGGGGATTTGATACAGTTATTCAAATTATGAAGGGTCTGGATAGTGTAGTGGGGAAAGTGTCCCTGCTGGTGAAAGGATTGAGAATCAGACGGAATAGTATTAAGATCAATGGCAAAAGAACCAAACCTTTCACTTGGTCAAAATCCTGGAATTCTCTCCCTCATGGCATTGTGAGTCAACCCACAGCAGGTGGACTGCAGCAGTTCAACAAGGCAACTCACCACCAAGGGCAACTAAGGATGGGTAATAAATGCTGGCCAGCCAACAACATAAATGAATAAAACAAAACGTAGCAAGTGATTAGCAAGAATACACAATCTTAAATTATAGTGGAGTCAAACGAGGCTTTCAAATGGGAATTACACAACTAATTGAAAAGAAAATATTTCAGAGTTGAAGGGAAAAGGCAGAGGAGGGGCACATCTTCGGAGAACCAGTGCCCACGATGAGACAAAGGGCATCCTTGTGTGTTGTAACTATGTCATGATTATATAAACTTTACACATCACTGGTTAGGCCTCAACTAGAGTATTGTAGACGATTCTTTCATACTGCCACATTTCAGAAAGCTGAAAAAGTATTAGAAAGAGTACAGGGGAGTTTTACCAGGATAAACTTCAATTCAAGGAGAGGTTTGAAAGCTTCAGCCTATTCTCCAATAAACGAAGGTTAAGAGGTGATCTAATGCAAGTTTAAGATGGTGAGAGATTTTTATAGAAAAATGATTCCTTAAAAACTCTATTGTATGAGTCAGAGGGGAAGTCAAGGATTTTAAGTGATTGTGAAAATATCAGAAAAAGAAGTGTTTTGAGCTACCAAGCTGAACTCTACCCAAAAAGGTGGAAACTGATTCTGTAAATAATTTTTTAAAACATTTAGGCAAGTTCTTGAGAGTGAGGAACTTTAAGATTTACAAACAAATGCAGTGAAATGGGACTAAGCTGACCACTCATTTATAGTATCAGCACATACTGGATGGGCTGTATGTCCTTTTGAGCTGCAAGTTTCCATGAATCTACCAACTGTCAAAGCTGGAATTTCTGAGATCAATATCACTCACTAGGAACTGCATTTATCTGCAAGGCATGCTAATTTTTAAAATCTCCTTTTCTCAAATAAGTGACACCAAACAACTCGCTACAATAACTTGCATTTGCCATAGACTTTTTATCCAGCTGGATTGTTTGGGTCATCTCCAGAAATTCAAGTTCAATCTGTCAGACACTGCTGTGAGCAATCAGAGGAAAAAAATTAACAGATATTAAAATAGTATTTTTTTAAAATAGGCAGTCAAGAATCACCTCTTTGGTTTAAATCTAAAGAGGGCATTCAATACCCAACTGGTGTAGGAAGATGGTGTGTCATGAGGCTGAACATGTCAGATGATCAACTGAGAGCATTTCAGAGCTGTTTGCAATAAAACCTTCAGGGATAGGTCCACCCAGAACTGAAAATGATATCAGTTGCTGGAAATCCTAAGTTTTATTTTACTTATATTTGGTATGTGGATATTTCAGGCAAGGCCAGTATTTATTGCCAATTTCTAAGTGATAGCATGTTGCCTTCTTGAACTGCTGTCTCCATTCAAAGTAGCTACACTCTCAGTGCTGTTAGAAGAAAGTTCCAGGATTTTAAACCCAGTGAGTGAAGGAATTGCAATATAGTTCCAAGTCAGGATGGTGTGAGGTATGGAGGGAAATACAGTAGGTGTTCTCATGCATCGGTTTGTCCTTCTGGTTAATAGAGGCTGTAGTTTGGGATGCTGCTTTTGAAGGAACCTTGAGTGAGTTGTTTCAGTCTCTTGTAGATTGTATAATCCAGTGTGTACTAAGGTAATTATCTGACAGCCATGAAAAGCTGAACATATTTCCCTGACCTTACATTTGTGGGCCATTATAGAAGATACTTTATAACTGCCTTCCCTCCTATAGCAAATGAAAACACTGCTGAAAACTCTGTGCAATGATATGCTATGGGTGAACAAATAAAAATTGAATATGATATGAGCAAATGCCTTCAACACTACATATCAATAAGGCGAAAGGTTCAATTACACCCAATTACAGATGTATTTTTCCACCATGAGCAGACTGTCAACACAACAATGTGACAATGACTCAGCCTTTGCCTTTAACAAATATCCCCGTTTTTCATCAAGGAATATCATTTCGCAGTTGTCAGTAGTCCATCATTATATTAATCGAAGCCCAACTGTTGAATGTCATCAGGTACACAAAGATCTACATTGTACTCACTGATTGCTGAAGCAGGAGAATCACGCAGAAGGAATTACTGAAGAGAGATCTGGAACAGAAATACTAAGTGATTTTCTATCCTTTTAAGACCTGTGCAAAGAACGGCTCCTATCCACACTGGGTTCACCTAATTTAGGCATTACTCTTTCAACTATAGTCATGTAGATGCATCTAAGATGAAACTAGAAACATAAGAATTCTTGTGGTGCTGTGCTAGTATCCCTACCTCTAAGCCAGAAGCCCAGATTCAAGAGCCACCTGCTCCGGAGGTGCTTCATATCATCTCTGAACAGGTTGTTAGAAAATATAATCAACATGAGGCCGAGTGGTTTGAAATTCTGGATTCAGGTTCTAGTCTCAGTGGAGGGATTGTTTAAACCCTGCTGCTGCCAGAGTTTGAGCAGTTTACAAACTCTCAGAGAGCACTTGTCATGTAGTGATAGAGTTCCTCCCTCTGGGCCACTGGATGATACAGGTCATTCAAGTCCCACCTACTCCAGAAATGTGTCACAGCATGTCTCAACAGATTAATCACAAAAGAAAGTGACAAAGAAGTGAATAGGAAATAAAACGTGGATTTAATAAAATGATTTGTACTATAAGGAACAGAGATAGCTTCTGAGCCTGTGCAGATCTGATGACTTCTCACCAACTTTTTCACATTACCAAGCTGTCCAGCCACCTGGAAACCAATCACAATGTTGACAAGCAGAAGACCTTTGTCATCAGGAACTCATGACTAGCCCACTGACCAATCAGCTACTTGTTGCTGGCTGAATCTTCACAACCTTTGGTTACAGCTCAACCGTAAAATAAAATCCACTACTGCTTGAACGAGCAGCTGTATAAATAGCACTTACAATGAGTTTCGGGTTACTTATTTTTAAAAACCGCAGTGATCCATCAGCAATCCTTGGTTTTTCAAAACACTTTCACCTTCCTAAATCAACTTATTTTCTACCATTCAGTTCTTTCTTTCATATATGAAAGATGCGGCTAATGAAATGTGAATCCTGTGCAAGTGGATCTTGTATTGAATAACAAATTGATTGCATGCACGTAAATAGAAAAGATTGTTGTTAAAGGCTGTATTTCTGCATCAGGAACTGCAGCATTTGGTCTCTGAACCAATGGTCTGGACAACATTTATTAGTGACCTGGATTATGGTGTCAGTAATTCATTGACAATAGAAACACTTGTGCATGTATCATGATTGTGAATGAATGCGAACAGATTTGATGGGGGAAATGAAGCGGTTATCAGAGGGAATAAATGCTGTTCAGGATATGAATACAGCTAATGCCAAATGTGTATTATGCAGTAAAGATTTCAAACTCAAAATTGTTGAGTAGGGAAGTAGCCAGATGCAAAACTTATATTAATGTCCTTAGGTTCTCAAGAAGTACAAGGCAATAGCAAAGCATCAAGTATGTTCGAATGGTACGACGATCCGATACAAAAATCGCAATATTGTACTTCTACAAATCTTGGAAAGCCTCATCTATAATATTGGTTTTTGTTTTTATTCCCTCTTGTGGGTGATTTTAGAGACCCTCATGAGAAAAAGCCATTATATCAATATCTAGCTTAAAAAAAATCAAGAGTTGGGTATGTTTTAACCAAGAAAAGTATAGATGTTGCCTGTCTTTACCAAGGGGATTAAACTGTGTATATGAATAAGGTTAGAAAGGAGCAAGATACATGATATAAACAAGTTTATTTTTGTTGACAGTACTCAACCATTGGAACAAATTGCCAACTCATACAGCAGATATGGATTTGAAAGGGAGAAGAATGAGCAAGTGCTATGGCTAAAATCACAACGTATAAATAATAAGTATTGTGCAATTCATTTTACGGTCACCATGATCTCCTGGAACTCAGTTTGATTGCTCAAGAATCAAAGAAATTTTAGTGATCCTTTCCCTCAAACTGACAAGTTTTTGACTTTCCCAGATAAAACAACTGCTGGTGGCTAAGGGGCATTGAGGATCAAGAAATCCAGCTGCACCATGACCTGGTGCATCTGTTGGCCTTTCCTGTCCTTACATTTGAACTTTTACAAATATAGTGTGGTGGTGGCATTACATTTATTTCTCAGAGCTCTAGGTGAAAGACTAAGGGCTGCGTTTTATCTAGCAAGAGGAGCAGTTCAAAGTGATAAGGAAAACTAAACTTTTAAAAATCTAATCTAGGATTTATTCATGATTTTAAAAATTCCCATTCATGTAATTTATTCAAAGCTTTACAATTCAAGTGTTCAATTTCTTAGAAAAATAAAATTTTCATTCAGACCCTGCAAAAGATAATCCTTTAACTCCAAGTTGCCCAAACTGTGAACTCAGAAACCCCAGCTGAAAAGTGTAGTTTTTGAAACTTAAGCAAATGTTTATAATGACATAATAAAGGTTCTTTTAGAATTTTAACAAGGAACCTCTATTGAAACTGCTAGAACAGATATGAATGTATTTTTCCTAAACTGCACCAGTCGGCCTGTCACTCAATGTAGTCCAGCAGACATTTTAAACTCTCATTAACACTTTAAGCCTCTTTCCTTCAACTTTCAAGAGTGAGGCATTTTTAAAAACTTCTGATTACAAACTTATATAGAACTAACCCACTTTTAAAAGAGCATTTATGTCAACTCCAATTCGTTGCTCTCACATTACAGGTGAAAGTGCTTGGGACAGCCAAAATTGGGTCTGTTTCATCACACCCGAAGGTGTTATTAACATCCCACTACTTTCCCATGCCCAAACTGGATGTGAAAAAATACTCTAAAGAAGTACTTCCTGAAATCTCATTAGTGTTGCACTGTAGGAAAAGCAGCAGTTAATTTGTGAAATGCACACCCCTAAACTCTCTAAAACAGATAATCTGTTTTCGAAATTAAATCAAGTATTGGCCAAGGAACAAGGGAAAACTGCTGAAAATGCGATGCTGGAAAAGCGCAGGTCAGGCAGCATCCAGGGAACAGGAGAATCGACGTTTCGGGCATAAGCCCTTCTTCAGGAATGAGGAAAGTTTGTCCAGCAGGCTAAGATAAAAGGTAGGGAGGAGGGACTTGGGGGAGAGGCGTCAGAAATGTGATAGGTGGAAAGAGGTCAAGGTGAGGGTGATAGGTCAGACTGGGGTGGGGGCGGAGAGGTCAGGAAGAAGATTGCAGGTTAGGAAGGCGGTGCTGAATTCGATGGATTTGACTGAGACAAAGTGGGGGGAGGGGAAATGAGGAACCTGGTGAAATCCGAGTTCATCCCTTGTGGTTGGAGGGTTCCTAGGCGGAAGATGAGGCGCTCTTCCTCCAACCGTCGTGTTGTTGTGGTCTGGCGATGGAGGAGTCCAAAGACCTGCATATCCTTGGTGGAGTGGGAGGGGGAATTGAAGTGTTGAGTCACAGGGTGGTTGGGTTGGTTGGTCTGGGTGTCCCAGAGGTGTTCTCTGAAACGCTCTGCAAGTAGCCGGCCTGTCTCCCCAATATAGAGGAGGCCACATCGGGTGCAGAGGATGCAATAGATGATGTGTGTGGAGGTGCAGGTGAATCTGTGGCGGATATGGAAGTTTCCTTTGGGGCCTTGGAGGGAGGTGAGGGGGGAGGTGTGGGCGCAAGTCTTGCACCTCCTGCGGTTGCAGGGGAAGGTGCCGGACACCCCCCACCAACCCAACCTCCACTCCCGGCACCTTCCCCTGCAACCGCAGGAGGTGCAAGACTTGCGCCCACACCTCCCCCCTCACCTCCCTCCAAGGCCCCAAAGGAAACTTCCATATCCGCCACAGATTCACCTGCACCTCCACACACATCATCTATTGCATCCTCTGCACCCGATGTGGCCTCATCTTCCGCCTAGGAACCCTCCAACCACAAGGGATAAACTCGGATTTCACCAGGTTCCTCATTTCCCCTCCCCCCACCTTGTCTCAGTCAAATCCATCGAATTCAGCACCGCCTTCCTAACCTGCAATCTTCTTCCTGACCTCTCCGCCCCCACCCCAGTCTGACCTATCACCCTCACCTTGACCTCTTTCCACCTATCACATTTCTGACGCCCCTCCCCCAAGTCCCTCCTCCCTACCTTTTATCTTAGCCTGCTGGACAAACTTTCCTCATTCCTGAAGAAGGGCTTATGCCCGAAACGTCGATTCTCCTGTTCCCTGGATGCTGCCTGACCTGCTGCGCTTTTCCAGCAACACATTTTCAGCTCTGATCTACAGCATCTGCAGTCCTCACTTTCTCCAACAAGGGAAAACGCCCCCACTCATTGAAATAGTGCCATGGGCTATTTTATATGCACTCTAACAGATAGAGAATGAGATTCAGTTTAATATCTTGTCCAAAAGCACTTGTCAACATCATTGAGGGAAACTGCTCAGACCACTTAAATAACAATGTGAAGGTGCCTCAAAACTGTCAGTGCAGCACCTAGTGTTAACTCTATCAAAACTAAGTTTCTGTGGAACCAAGGCTCAATAATGCTATCCAAGATAACAAGCGACACAAAACTTATTGGTTTTATAAATCTGTCATGCAAAATGGTTCTATTGGGCACAAATATTTTGCACTCCTTGGTTGTTAATGCCTTTCTCTTTGGCTCATCTAGTTGTGGTGCCAAGAACAGATGGGGATGTAATGGCCTAGTGGTATTATTGCTGGGCTGTTAATCCAGAGACCTAGGGAATATTCTGGGCATCCAGGTTCAAACCTCGCCACAGCAAATGGTAAAATTTGAATTAAATAAAAATCTGGAATAAAAAGTCTCATGATCATAAATCCATTGTTGATTGTCAGGAAAAAACACTCACCTGGCCTACTAATATCCTTCAGAGAAGGAAACTGCTTTCCTTACTTGATCTGGTCTACATGTGAATACAGAAACATAGCAATGTCATTGACTCTCAACCGTCTTCTGTACAATTAGGACGGACTCTAAATGCTGGCCGAGCTAGTGATGTCCTTGTCCCATGAATGAATTTTTAAAAACTTTTTGCCAAACTATTGGTATCTCCTTTGAGGCATCGCAAGCATTCACTTTAGCAAGCCTAACAATCAATTCACAATATAAGCTCGCCTACTTCACATGCTCATAACACTCCCCTATAAAGGGGGTTCAACAACAATACTGGTTCAGTACCTTCTCCTATTGACATTGCAGGCCTGGGCTAGCAACATAAAGATCAACAACACAAGTTCAAATTCCACCATGACAAATTGTGAAATTGAATTTAATGTTTAAACAAGAGACAACAAAATACCATGAGCACTCTCACTCAGATAGGAGCCTTGGCTCATGATAACACTCCAGCTAAGTCAGAATGTTGTAAATAACCTGATACTTCAATATAATACTGAAATGCAGTTTTTCCAAATGATTCCTTAAACAAAGCACTTCTCAAATAGTGTTATTCGGTCTTTTACATCTAACAACAAACCAAAAACAAACTGCAGATGCTAGAAATCAAAGAAAAAGAGTGCTGAAAAAACTCAGGTCTGACAACATTTGTGAACAGAAAAGTTAACATTTCAAGTCCAGTGACTTACTCAGAACAGCTTTAACTCTGCTTTCTCTCCAGATGCTGCCAGACCAACTGAATTTTTCCAGAAATTTCTGTTTTGTATCTTGCATCACTATATGGAGAAGAGTTGGAGAATTCTCCTCTGAGCTGTAGCAAATATCTATATCGCAACTAACGTCAATAAAACAGATGATTCATTCATTTGTTTCATTGTAATTTTTGGAAACATGATATGCACAAATTGGCAGCTGTGATTCTTGCATTATAGCAGGGACTACAAAATGCTTTGCGAAGTCTGCACTGTGTTTCTTGTGCTCAAGTCTGTAAAGTGGGATTTGTGCACACAAATCATTGCATTTACACTACAGCAGAGATACTGATAACATCAACACTGTAAAAGGCATCCAATAATGTGTCCCATGATAGACTCAGCACATTTGAAGTCTTAAAATTGTGATGAAGGGTTGTTTTTCAGACTGGAGTGTAAGCAGTGGTACTCTAAATGCCAATGCTGGGACCACTACTGTTTTTGATATATCATAATTATCTAAGTTTTGTGGCTCAGAACTTGGAAACGTAATGAAGAGGATAGTAGGATACTCTGTCGTGGTGTCTAGCATGATCACGGTGCTGTGTGGGACAGGTTTCAAAGGACCTAGCAACTTAAAACTGGTCATCCGCGAGGCACTGTAGCCATCAGAAGCAGAATTGTTTTTAACCAAGATGTGTAACCTCATAGATCAGTATATGCATGTGGCATCAAGAACCCTTTGCAAAACTGAGAATCAGAGGAAAACTCTCCACTGAGTCATACCAAGCAAAGGAAAATAGTTATTGTTGCTGGGTGTCAATCATCTTACCTACAGGATATCACTGCAGGAATTCCTCAAGGTAATGTCCTAGGCACAAACATCTTCAGTTGCTGCATTAATGCCCTTCCCTCTATCATAAGAACTGAGGTGTGAATGTTCACTGATGACTGCTCAATACACTCCGTATCATCAGCAATTCCTCAGATATTGAATTAGGCTCTTCAACAATAGAGACTAACCATTATCCTTTGACATTCAATTGCATTACCAATACTGAACCTTCCAATATCTACATTGTGTGGGGTTACCGGACAATGAACTAAACCAGTGCATAAATACTGTGGCTGTCAAATGCTGGAAATTCTGCAATAGCTCACCTTACTCAAAGCCTGTCTACAAGAGACACATCAGGAATGTGATGGAAATCTCCCTGCTTGCCTGGATGAGTGCAGCTCCAATAACAATCGAGGTGATCAAAACCATCCAGGATAAAACAGCCCGCTTGAGTGGCACCTCATCGAACACCTTCAACATCACTCACTGCAACAATGATGCACAGTGGCAGTGGTGTGTACCATCTACAAGATGCATTGCAATAATTCACCAAGGCTTCTTAAACAAGATTTTTGAAAACTGAAACTTCTACCACTTTGAAGGACAAAGGCAGCGGATGCACAGGAACACCACTATCTGCAGGTTCGCCTCCATATCACAAAGCCTGATCCAGAACTATACCACTGTTCTTACCATCACTGGACAAGATCCTGGCACATGAGCATGGTGCTGGTGAAGCACAGCAGGTCAAGCAGCATCTGAGGAGCAGGAGAATCGACGTTTCAGGCATAAGCTCTTCAGAGAGAATTCCTGATGAAGGGCTTACATCCAAAACAGCAATTCTCCTGCTCCTTGGATGCTGCCTGACCGGTTGTGTTTTTCCAGCACTACATTCCCAACTCTAATCTCCAGCATCTACAGTCTTCACTTTCTCCAAGATCCTGGCACTCCTGCTGACCAGCACTGTGTACACCCACACCACATAGACTATAGCAGTTCTAAAGCACAGCTCACCACCACCACTTCCAGAGCAATTAGGAATTGGAAATAAATGTTGACCTTGCCAACAGCATATCCCACAAGTTAATATTTTAAAAAAGAAATCAAGAGGGCTTAGACTGTTGAAATGTACAAAACATGTCAGAAGAAATGTGATGCAGAGAACTGGGGAATGATATGTTTTGAATAAAGAGGGCAATATAAACTAAATAGCATAATTTTAAAGTACAGGAAACACATAACTGGAGTTACACATACAAAAATCTGTGAAGTTGACAGCAAAAGTTGAGGAAATGGTGCTTAAAGATACAGATGATGAGCGTTTGAGATGCATGAAGTGAAACAGCATTGCATCAAACTCTATAAATCAGTGTTCAGATCTATAGGCCTGAGGGTTCAAGTTCAGCTCCAAGTCCCATTTGCCCTGAAGATGTGCCAAAGTATGCCCAGACAGGTTAATGAAAAAAATGTCTTCATCTCTCAGCTATCTTTTCCCATCCAAGTCATGTGATATGCTATTGATGACCATATGCTAAATTCTAATGCTAACAGACTACAAATGAACTTTATGCTATCTAGGTCTGGCCTAGAACATACTCAGACTAAAAAATCAGCATCAAACCATAAGACGCAGGAGCATAAGTAAGCCTTTTAGCCAATCAAGTCTGTCCCGCAAATCAATGATTATGGCTGATCTGGTAATACTCACTTCCACTTTCCTGCCATTACCCCATAACCCCTGATAGACAAAACTCAGGGGTTTTGTCTATGTTTGAGAAGGCACCATGCCCATCTGGGTCCAGTGATTAAAAAGGCTTTGCCAATCTCTCCATTTACTTTCTCCTTTTATAGTCCTGTAACTAGTCAAGATTAGAGTGGTGCTGGAAAAGCACAGCATGTCAGATAGCATCCAAACAGCAGAAAAATCGACTTTTCAGGCAAAAGCCCTTCACCAGCACCACTAATTTTGACTCTAATCTCCAGCACCTGCAGTACCCTCTTCTGTCCAGTTCTATAACTAGCTGATTTTCTAGCCAACATGTGATATGCTACATTTACCAGTAAATTTCCCTCATATTGATATTAAGGTCAGCTGTGATTGGCAGTGCATCAATTAGAATCCCTGCAGTGTGGAAACAAGTCCACACCAACCCTCCGAAGACTAACCCACCCAGAACCACTCCCCTACCCTATCACCTATACTTATCCCTGACTAATGCCCCAACTGACACATCCCTGAGCACTAGGAGTGATTTAGCATGGTCAGTTCACCTAACTGCACATAGTTAGATTTAGTTTATATTGCCCCACACAGACACAGGGGGAATGTGCAAACTCCACACAGACAGTTGCCAGAGGCTGGAATCAAACCCAGGTCCCTAGCACTGAGGCAGCAGTGCTAACCACTGAGCCAGCAGTGCTAACCATTGAGCCAGCAGTGCTAACCATTGAGCCAGCAGTGCTAACCATTGAGCCAGCAGTGCTAACCATTGAGCCAGCAGTGCCACCTTAAATTAGCCACCAAAAGACACAACCAACTATCACTAGTATCCATACACACAAATAAAGAAGGACATCTGTTCAACTGGGACAATACATCCATCCTGGGACAGGCTAAACAAAGGCACGTAAGGGAATTCCTGGGCATTCCATTAACATACATAGATTTGGACCCCATTTACCAACCTCGCAGAAAAAGGACTGGACGTGATATCACCCACAACAACAGACCATAGCAGATAAACAGCAAGAGGGACTGTTTGATTACACCTATTAAAATAAACTATGATCAAAAAATAAACGAATGAAGCAAAAAGGAGCATTATAAATCAAGAAAACCACCATTTCAGGCTGTGAAATAATTTTGGATTTCAAAGCAATATGGATTTATAAGCATTTATTTGTGACATTTTTCATATCTCAAAATCACCACTGTTAATAGACAGAAGCACCTTGCACAATCGCAGGACATCCCGAAGAATTCAACAGGCAAAGAAGCACTTTTATTGTCAGTGATTAACTGCAATTCTGGAAAATTAGCTACATAATATTCAAGTTTTCCCCAAAACTGCTGCATTAACAGCATGCACCTCACTTGATTGCAACAGCTGAACAGGGAAAAAGCAATGGAAGTCTGAACTCCAGAGAACAGGATTGCGTCTCAGCGCATTCTACCATGACAGTAATCAGGAATGGAAGCATTACCTGTCACAAGTGGGGAAATATTCAGTTCCGTATTCCTGCTGGAAGTGAAGGAAAGGAGGGGCATCTGGGATTTTTTGCCATTCACATGAAACGGAATTCTCCCAAGTAGTGTTAAGTATCCTGAGAGGCACTGAAAGGTTTTAAACCATAATATCAAAATTAAAGAAGAATAACAGGAGGCCGTTCGACAGTTAGTTTATGTAAGACGAACTGTAGCTACATTCTACCTATTTTTGATTGGTCTTAATTCTGTTAATTTGTCATAAAGCTCTTCAAGAACCAACACGATTTACTATTTGCTATCTACACCATGATTACTACAGGCAACTCAATTGAAACCTTTTGTTGATGTGTATGAAACAAATTGCATAGAGGGGGATGTTAGGTAAGTCAGGCTGCCTAAGAGGTGTTCAGTGTCTCTGTGTAAGTAGAGTTTAAAATATCTTGGCCAAGTTGGGTGGACACTCCTCTTGGGGCAAAGCTGGCATCGATAACATGAGAACAAATGAATGACAGTAATGTTTAAAATGCTTCAGTCGGAAAGGCCCAACTTTTGAATTTCACATTGAATGCATAATGAAAGAAGACATCCAAGGTTATCAAGCCGTGTCTGAGTAGTTGCATCAACTATTTCGATGGGCCCTGATACTCAGATGGCAATGACAGTTGGCTTCTCAAACACAGATCAGTAGAAATGCAAATACTGGATCAGACATTCAACTTTGCTAATACAACAATTTTTTGCCTAGCAGGTTTTCTCTGCCAAGAAAAGCTATCACCTGTTCTAATTACCAGATAGGTTATTTTGGTCAGTTGATGCAAAAATTTATCAAACTAGAATACAGGGAAAGTGTGGTGAAGCCATAAGGAAAGCCATCTTGCTATTTGTATCTCATGCAGCACCTCTATCTACTAATCGGCCAGAGTGGCAAGTGCTGAAATGGCCCGTCACATTTCTCTGTATTCCATTATCGTTATTTCTGCCTATGAATAATTGCTCTGCCCTATTAGCTACTGTAAGTCTGATAATAGATTTACATGTTTTCTGAAGCTTGACAAAGTCTTTCAGATTTTTGCCTCCAAGTTTGATTTTAATTATTTCAAATTTAAATTTTTCCATCCAAAAGCAGCTCAAACTTGTCAGCTGACTCGATGGACGCAAATACCTGGTTTCCATTTGAGCCTGTCCAAAGCTGGCATGCTGTACCAAAAACGAAAACGAGAGTAGCATCATCAGTTATAAAGTGCAGATAAAAATATTAATTGAGGACACTTGTAAGGACAAAATAAAATAAAACCTTTGTAGTGCAGTGATAATGTCTGAAACAGAAGGCCCAGATCCCACCTGCTCCAGAAGCGTGAATCAATATCTCTGAATCGATTGATTAGAAAACATTGAACACTGCTTGATGCATTTCATATTTCAAGCACATCCACCAGCATTAAAAACCTAGTGATAACTCTAGTTTCTCAAAGGGTACAAAGAGATTTAACCTTCAGATATATACAAAGTGATTTTAATATACTAACATTCAACCACAAGTCAATTAATATGCTCAAGTCTCCCCTCAAACCTCATCAACATCTCCTTCCATACCTTTCTTCCTCTTATAGTGCCTGGCTTCCTGAAATGAACTGACACTATTCACCACCTAATGGCAGCAAATTCCACATTCTAATCATCTCTGGACAAAACCCTTGAATATCTACAAACTCATGAAACCCACCTGCAAGCTTTCTGGTTCTCTTCCATACGAGACATTTATCCGCCTGTTACTCCAAATCCATAACCTCCACCTCCCTCATGGATGGCACAGCCTCCTATCACTCAGTTTGTGACACGTCTCCACAGTTACCCCTCTCTCAGTCTGTGACTCATATCTTCTGTCACTCCTCTGTGACCCAATGCTCAACTCTCCTCAGTGACATATATCCCCATCACTTCTCTCAGTCTACAACCCACCCTTTTCCTGTGACCTGCCCTTGTTACTCAGCTCTCTGTCCTGTGAAGCTCTCAGTCAATTACCAATTAGTAATTGTAGCTATTTCCTCAGGATCCTGATCATATGTTGCTACACCAATCCACTAAACAAGGCAGAGGGTTCTCTATTCGAATTGATCACCTAACTCCCCTTTATCTTTCATTGATCATCATCATCTTATTTGTGAAGAATGTTCTCCATGAGTTCTCTTCATCTATGACCTATCTCCGTGGTCCCCCTCCCTCTAACCTAAGGCACATTTCTCTATGGTCCCTCCCATCACTTTCTCTGTAACTCCTCCCTTTTCTAGACACTCTGTTCTCTCTGACCCACCTTCTTCAGACTCCTTACCCACTTTACCACCTTTGTTCTTCACCCACTCTTCCACCTTCCTTACTCTACACATCAGTTCCTCAGACTCCTCCCAGCTCATTCCCACCTACTATAACCTCCCGAACGCAATCCCTCTCCTCACTCGCTAGCCTCCAACTATTCCTCTCTGACTTCTTCCCAATCTTTGGCCCTTCCATCTCCCCCGGAACTGACTAAAACTCCAAATAATTTCTTATATATGTTTAGCTGTAGTCTAATTGCCTATAAGAAATAATTCATATAGACTTGTATGTGAAAAGAACTTGCAGAGGAAGAGGTAGATACAGGTACACTTAGAACATATGAGACACATTTGGACAGGTATATGAATACGAAAGATTTAGCGGGATATGTGCAAACTGCAGGAAAATGGGATTTGTTTAATGGTGTTAGGAAACTTGATTGGCATGGATAAGTTGGATCAAAGGGTCTGCTTCCGTGCTGTACGAATCTAGTACAAAATCCTGGTCGGTGCTTTCTCTCAACTCTCATATCTTATATTTGGTACAACACCAGGAATAACAGGCATCAATTTGTAGCCACTGCTCACTCCTGATCCCTCCCAATCACTATGGCCCCAACCCCAGATCCTCCTCACTCCTGCCCCTGGTCTTTACCATGTCCAATTCCACCCCAGACTGGAGCCTCTACCCATCACTACAGTCTTCCATATCACAGCCCCATCCTGTTCTGCCTGAATTCTCCCTAAAAATTACAGGCCTCTCACTCATGCCCCTCCTTTCTAACTCCTGCACCTCCAAGTCTGCAGCATCCTCCTATTCCTGCATTTTCTTCTATACTGCAGCCTTTTCCTCACTCCTGCACCTCTCCCCAGACTGCAGCCCATTCCTCACATGCCCTGTCAGCATGACCTCTAAAACTGCAATCCTCTCCTCACTCCTGGATGGAGTGGCTTGAGTCTTCTCCTAGGTGTTCCAGTTTGCATTGCAAATCATTCACTTTACCCAGAAATTCCTTAACAAAGACATCAAGGTAGAGGACAGCAAGATCATGGTTTCCTTCGATGTGACAGTCCTATTCACATCAATAAACATCACCCTAGCCAAAGGAATACTGGCCTCACTGCTAGATGAACCAAGGACACAAACACCTGACAGCACCAACTCCATCAGCAAGGACAGTATCCTCAAACTAGTAGACCTGTGCCTCACAACCACTTCACCTTCAACAAGACCTACAAACAAATCAATGGGATGCCTAAGGGATCACCAACATCTGGACTCTTAGCAGAAGCAGTTATGCAGGGGTTAGAACAAACAGCACTTACCACAATCAAGCCCAAGCTTTGGGTCCGCTGTGTGGATGTCATCACGAAATGCAACAAGTTAGAAGAAACACACAAACAAAACATCTTTATCAGTGTAAAGTTCACCAAAGAGGAAGAAAACTGACTCCCCTTCCTAGACAACACAGAAGAATGCAAAGCCAATGGAGAGCTACAGACCAGCGTTCACAGGAAAGCCACACACACTGACTAGATACTCAACTACAGGAGCAATCATTCCAACACCCACAAACAGAGCTGCATTAGCACATTATTTTAAATGCCACAACACACTGCAGCACCCAGGAATTAAGAAATGCCAAGGAAAAACACCTGTACAATGTATTCAGGAACAATGGGTACCCAATAAGCGCTCCTATACAACAGACCTAATCAAGAACATACAACACGCCCAGAGACTCTAGCCACCCTGCCATATATTAAAGACATCTCAGAAATGACAACCAGACTACTCCGGCCCCTATGCATCATGGTAGCCTACAAACTTGTCACAACACTGAAACAGCTCCTGTTGAAATTAAAGGATCCCGTACCAACCAGCAGAATGATCATATACAAAATACCTTGCAAGGACTGCAACAAACATTACATTTTCCTGGCGGGAAACTAGCCACCAGAGCACCAACTACAATTAGAATTAGAATCCCTACAATGTGGAAACAGGGCCTTCGGCCCAACATGTCCACACTGACCCTCTGAAGACTAACCCATCGAGAACCGTTCCCTACAACTCGAGAAAACTCACGCAGACACAGGAGGAATGTGCAAACTCCACACAGACAATCGCCCCAGGCTGGAATCAAGCCCAGGTCCCTGGCGCTGTAAGGCAACAGTGCTAATGACTGAGCCACAGTACCGCCTTAAACTAGCCACCAAAAGCCAAGACCAACTATCACTAGTATCCATACACAGAGACAGAGGGACACCTGTTCAACTGGGGCAATACATCCATCCTGGGATGGGCTAAACAAAGATAGGCATGGGAATTCCTAGAGGCCTGGCATTCAAAACAGAACTGCATTAACAGACAAATTTGGACTCCATTTACCAACCTCGCAGAAAAAGAACTTAAGTGATATCACCCACAACAACAGATCAAGGCAGATAAACAGCAAGCGGGACAGAACAACAGCGCTTCAACAGAGGCTCACTGATGATGTTACCTGGCATGGTAACGAAATGTCTGAAAACAAATCTACTAGCTCAGCGAGCAAACTTACAACCTTACACATTTACTCCTAAATCACCATCATATGCTCACCGAAAGACCACATTCCCTGCCTCGCTGCTGCTCCCTTCCCAACTCTTGTCCCCCTCCTCCCTAGGTTGCATTCCCATTCCTGGCTCAGCATCCCCTCTCCTCTCCAGGCTGCAGTCCCCTCCCCCATCCCCCCCCCCACCCCACAGACCCTTCTCCCCCTGCCCCCACAGACTGCAGACCCTTCTCTCCCACCCCCCCACAGACTGCAGACCCTTCTCTCCCACCCCCCCACAGACTGCAGACCCTTCTCTCCCACCCCCCCACAGACTGCAGACCCTTCTTCTGCCCCCCCAGACTGCAGATCCTTCTTCTGCCCCCCCCAGACTGCAGATCCTTCTCTCCCCCCACACACAGACTGCAGATCCTTCTCTCCCCCCCCCCACAGACTGCAGATCCTTCTCCCCCCCCCCCCCCACAGACTGCAGACCCTTCTCTCCCCCCACACACAGACTGCAGATCCTTCTCCCCCCCCCCACAGACTGCAGACCCTTCTCTCCCCCCCCACAGACTGCAGACCCTTCTCTCCCTCCCCACAGACTGCAGACCCTTCTCTCCCCCCCCCCCACAGACCCTTCTCTCCCCCCCCCACAGACTGCAGACCCTTCTCTCCCTCCCCACAGACTGCAGACCCTTCTCTCCCTCCCCACAGACTGCAGACCCTTCTCTCCCCCCCCACAGACTGCAGACCCTTCTCTCCCCCCCCCACAGACTGCAGACCCTTCTCCCTCCCCCTCCCCCACAGACTGCAGACCCTTCTCCCCCCACCCCCACAGACTGCAGACCCTTCTCCCCCACCCCCACAGACTGCAGACCCTTCTCCCCCACCCCCACAGACTGCAGACCCTTCTCCCCCACCCCCACAGACTGCAGACCCTTCTCCCCCCACCCCCACAGACTGCAGACCCTTCTCCCCCCACCCCCACAGACTGCAGACCCTTCTCCCCCCACCCCCACAGACTGCAGACCCTTCTCTCCCCCCCCCACAGACTGCAGACCCTTCTTCTGCCCCCCCCAGACTGCAGATCCTTCTTCTGCCCCCCCCAGACTGCAGACCCTTCTCTCCCCCCCCCACAGACTGCAGACCCTTCTCTCCCCCCCCACAGACTGCAGACCCTTCTCCCTCCCCCTCCCCCACAGACTGCAGACCCTTCTCCCCCCACCCCCACAGACTGCAGACCCTTCTCCCCCACCCCCACAGACTGCAGACCCTTCTCCCCCCACCCCCACAGACTGCAGACCCTTCTCCCCCCACCCCCACAGACTGCAGACCCTTCTCCCCCCACCCCCACAGACTGCAGACCCTTCTCCCCCCACCCCCACAGACTGCAGACCCTTCTCTCCCCCCACACACAGACTGCAGACCCTCCTCTCCCCCCACAGACAGACTGCAGACCCTTCTCTCCCCCCACACACAGACTGCAGACCCTTCTCTCCCCCCACACACAGACTGCAGACCCTTCTCTCCCCCCACACACAGACTGCAGACCCTTCTCTCCCTCCCCCACAGACTGCAGACCCTTCTCTCCCTCCCCACAGACTGCAGACCCTTCTCTCCCCCCACACACAGACTGCAGACCCTTCTCTCCCCCCACACACAGACTGCAGACCCTTCTCTCCCTCCCCCACAGACTGCAGACCCTTCTCTCCCCCCCCACAGACTGCAGACCCTTCTCTCCCCCGCCACAGACTGCAGACCCTTCTCCCTCCCCCACCCCCACAGACTGCAGACCCTTCTCCCCCCACCCCCACAGACTGCAGACCCTTCTCTCCCCCCACCCCCACAGACTGCAGACCCTTCTCTCCCCCCACCCCCACAGACTGCAGACCCTTCTCTCCCCCCACCCCCACAGACTGCAGACCCTTCTCTCCCCCCCAACCCCCACAGACTGCAGACCCTTCTCTCCCCGCCAGACTGCAGACCCTTCTCTCCCCCCCCACAGACTGCAGACCCTTGTCTCCCCCCCCACAGACTGCAGACCCTTGTCTCCCCCCCCCCACAGACTGCAGACCCTTGTCTCCCCCCCCCCCACAGACTGCAGACCCTTGTCTCCCCCCCCCCACAGACTACAGACCCTTCTCCCCCCCACCCATCCTGCAGCCCCTTCTACCCGACCCCCCCACCCATCCTGCAGCCCCTTCTACCCGACCCCCCCCCACCCATCCTGCAGCCCCTTCTACCCGACCCCCCCCCACCCATCCTGCAGCCCCTTCTACCCGACCCCCCCCCACCCATCCTGCAGCCCCTTCTACCCGACCCCCCCCACCCATCCTGCAGCCCCTTCTACCCGACCCCCCCCCACCCATCCTGCAGCCCCTTCTACCCGACCCCCCCCCACCCATCCTGCAGCCCCTTCTACCCGACCCCCCCCCACCCATCCTGCAGCCCCTTCTACCCGACCCCCCCCCACCCATCCTGCAGCCCCTTCTACCCGACCCCCCCCCACCCATCCTGCAGCCCCTTCTACCCGACCCCCCCCCACCCATCCTGCAGCCCCTTCTACCCGACCCCCCCCACCCACCCACCCTGCAGCCCCTTCTACCCGACCCCCCCACCCATCCTGCAGCCCCTTCTACCCGACCCCCCCACACCCATCCTGCAGCCCCTTCTACCCGACCCCCCCCACCCATCCTGCAGCCCCTTCTACCCGACACCCCCACACCCATCCTGCAGCCCCTTCTACCCGACACCCCCACACCCATCCTGCAGCCCCTTCTACCCGACCCCCCCCCACCCATCCTGCAGCCCCTTCTACCCGCCACCCCCCCCCCACCCATCCTGCAGCCCCTTTTACCCGCCACCCCCACCCACCCTGCAGAACCTTCCCCTCCCCAGACAGCATCCCCTTCTTGCTGCCTCTCCCGGTTACTGTGACCCCTCACTGTCACCACACACCTCCCGGAGAATGAAGTCCCCTCCTGCATTTCTAACGAAACACGACCCCTCCCCAAACTGCAGCCCCATGTCAGCGCGGGCCTCTGACAGGACGGGAAAGCACCTCCCCTTGTCGCTTACCTCCCTCCCCAGTACAGTCCAGTCCGTTCCGGGCCGGGTCTGGCCGGGCCGCTCCGGATTTGGTTCCGCGGCCACCGCTCGCGCCAAACCGTCAGCTGACCGCCCCTGACGTCACCAGGCCGGCCCGTGCCAGTGACGCAAAGGTCGGGCCACGTGACTCAGCGGCGGCAACCGGTCTTTCGACGTCAGAGAGAGTTCGCCGCGAGAGAAGGGCGTTGCAGAGAGACTGGGCGGCAAGGATCGAGAGAGTCAGGTGATCATTGAGACATGAGGGCGAAACATCGAGATATGTGACCCAGGGGATCACCGACACACAAGGGGAGGGGGAGAGAGTGACCCAGGGGATCACTGAGACACAGGGGGAGGGGGAGAGACTGACCCAGGGGATCACTGAGACACAGGGGGAGGGGGAGAGACTGACCCAGGGGATCGGGGAGAGACTGACCCAGGGGATCACTGAGACACAGGGGGAGAGTGACCCGGGGTGGGGAGAGAGAGACCCAGGGAGATCACTGAGACACAGGGGGGAGAGTGTGCCCCAGGGGATCGCTGAGACACAGGGGGGAGAGTGTGCCCCAGGGGATCGCTGAGACACAGGGGGGAGAGTGTGCCCCAGGGGAATCACTTAGACACAGGGGGGAGAGTGTGCCCCAGGGGAATCACTGAGACACAGGGGGAGAGTGTGCCCCAGGGGAATCACTGAGACACAGGGGGGGAGTGTGCCCCAGGGGAATCACTGAGACACAGGGGGAGAGTGTGCCCCAGGGGAATCACTGAGACACAGGGGGGAGAGTGTGCCTCAGGGGAATCACTGAGACACAGGGGGAGAGTGTGCCCCAGGGGAATCACTGAGACACAGGGGGGAGAGTGTGCCCCAGGGGAATCACTGAGACACAGGGGGGAGAGTGTGCCCCAGGGGATCGCTGAGACACAGGGGGGAGAGTGTGCCCCAGGGGAATCACTGAGACACAGGGGGAGAGTGTGCCCCAGGGGAATCACTGAGACACAGGGGGAGAGTGTGCCCCAGGGGAATCACTGAGACACAGGGGGGAGAGTGTGCCCCAGGGGAATCACTGAGACACAGGGGGGAGAGTGTGCCCCAGGGGAATCACTGAGACACAGGGGGAGAGTGTGCCCCAGGGGAATCACTGAGACACAGGGGGGAGAGTGTGCCCCAGGGGAATCACTGAGACACAGGGGGGAGAGTGTGCCCCAGGGGATCGCTGAGACACAGGGGGGAGAGTGTGCCCCAGGGGAATCACTGAGACACAGGGGGGAGAGTGTGCCCCAGGGGATCACTGAGACACAGGGGGAGAGTGCCCCAGGGGATCACTGAGACACAGGGGGAGAGTGTGCCCCAGGGGATCACTGAGACACAGGGGGAGAGTGTGCCCCAGGGGATCACTGAGACACAGGGGAGATAGTGACCCAGGGGATCGCTGACACACAGGGGGGAGAGTGTGCCCCAGGGGAATCACTGAGACACAGGGGGGAGAGTGTGCCCCAGGGGAATCACTGAGACACAGGGGGGAGAGTGTGCCCCAGGGGATCGCTGAGACACAGGGGGGAGAGTGTGCCCCAGGGGAATCACTGAGACACAGGGGGGAGAGTGTGCCCCAGGGGATCGCTGAGACACAGGGGGGAGAGTGTGCCCCAGGGGAATCACTGAGACACAGGGGGGAGAGTGTGCCCCATGGGATCGCTGAGACACAGGGGGGAGAGTGTGCCCCAGGGGAATCACTGAGACACAGGGGGAGAGTGTGCCCCAGGGGATCGCTGAGACACAGCGGAGATAGTGACCCAGGGGATCGCTGACACACAGGGGGAGTGTGTGACCCAGGGTACCACTGAGACACGGGGAGAGAGTGACCCAGGGGATCACTGAGACACAGGGGGAGAGTGACCCAGGAGATCACTGAGACATAGGGGAGAGAGAGACCCAGGGGATCACTGAGACACAGGGGGAGAGTGACCCAGGGGATCGCTGAGACGCAGGGGAGAGAGTGACCCAGGGGATCACTGAGACGCAGGGGGAGTAAGTGACCCAGGGGATCACCGAGACACAGGGGAAGAGTGACCCAGGGGATCGCTGAGACACAGGGGAGATAGTGACCCAGAGGATCACTGAGACACAGGGGGAATGAGTGACCCAGGGTACCACTGAGACACGGGGAGATAGTGACCCAGGGGATCACTGAGACACAGGGGAAGAGAGTGACCCAGGGGATCACTGAGACACAGGGGGAGAGAGTGACCTAGGGAATCACTGACACAGGGGGAGTGAGTGACCCAGGGAATCACTGACACAGGAGGAGAGTGACCCAGGGGATCACTGAGACACGGGGAGAGAGTGACCCAGGGGATCACTGAGACACAGGGGGAGAGTGAACCAGGGGATCACTGAGACACAGGGGTGTGTGTGACCCAGGTAATCACTGAGACACAGGGGAGAGAGTGACCCAGGGGATCGCTGAGACACAGGGGAGATAGTGACCCAGGGGATCGCTGAACCACAGGGGAGATAGTGACCCAGGGGATCACTGAGACACAGGGCAGTGAGTGACCCAGGGGATCACTGAGACACAGGGGAGTGAGTGACCCAGGGGATCACTGAGACATAGGGGAGAGAGAGACCCAGGGGATCACTGAGACACAGGGGGAGAGTGACCCAGGGGATCGCTGAGACGCAGGGGAGAGAGTGACCCAGGGGATCACTGAGACGCAGGGGGAGTAAGTGACCCAGGGGATCACTGAGACACAGGGGAAGAGTGAACCAGGGGATCACTGAGAAACAGGGGAGAGAGTGACCCAGGGGATCACTGAGACACAGGGGAAGAGTGACCCAGGGGATCACTGAGACACAGGGGTGTGTGTGACCCAGGGAATCACTGAGACACAGGGGAGAGAGTGACCCAGGGGATCGCTGAGACACAGGGGAGATAGTGACCCAGGGGATCACTGAGACACAGGGCAGTGAGTGACCCAGGGGATCACTGAGACACAGGGGAGAGAGTGACCCAGGGGATCACTGAGACACAGGGGGAGAATGAACTAGGGGATCACTGAGACACAGGGGGAGAGTGACCCAGGGGATCGCTGAGAGACAGGGCAGTGAGTGACCCAGGGGATCACTGAGACACAGGGGAGAGAGTGACCCAGGGGATCACTGAGACACAGGGGGAGAGTGAACTAGGGGATCACTGAGACACAGGGGGAGAGTGACCCAGGGAATCGCTGAGACACAGGGGAGATAGTGACCCAGGGGATCACTGAGACACAGGGGGAGAGTGTGACCCAGGGAATCACTGACACAGGGGGAGTGAGTGACCCAGGGTACCACTGAGACACGGGGAGAGAGTGACGCAGGGGATCACTGAGACACAGGGGGAGAGTGAACCAGGGGATCACTGAGACACAGGGGAGAGAGTAACCCAGGGGATCGCTGAGACACAGGGGAGATAGTGACCCAGGGAATCACTGAGACACAGGGGGAGAGTAAACCAGGGGATCACTGAGACACAGGGGAGTGAGTGACCCAGGGGATCACTGAGACACAGGGGGAATGTGTGACCCAGGGAATCACTGAGTCACGAGGGAGTGAGTGACCCAGGCGATCACTGAGACACAGAGGGAGAGTGAACCAGGATATCACTGAGACTCAGGGGGTGTGTGTGACCCAGGGAATCACTGAGACACAGGGGGGAGAGTGTGGCCCAGGGGATCACTGAGACACAGGGGGGAGAGTGTGCCCCAGGGGATCGTTGAGACACAGGGGAGATAGTGACCCAGGGGATCGCTGAGACACAGGGGAGATAGTGACCCAGGGGATCGCTGACACACAGGGGGAGTGTGTGACCCAGGGGATCACTGAGACACAGGGGAGTGAGTGACCCAGGGGATCACTGAGACACAGGGGTGTGTGTGACCCAGGGAATCACTGAGACACAGGGGGAGAGAGTGACCCAGGGGATCACTGAGACACAGGTGTGTGTGACCCAGGGAATCACTGAGACACAGGGGAGAGAGTGACCCAGCGGATCGCTGAGACACAGGGGAGATAGTGACCCAGGGGATCACTGAGACACAGGGCAGTGAGTGACCCAGTGGATGACTGAGACACAGGGGGAGAGTGACCCAGGGAATCACTGAGACACAGGGGGAGAGAGTGACCCAGGGTATCACTGAGACACAGGGGGAGAGAGTGACCCAGGGAATCACTGACACAGGGGGAGTGAGTGACCCAGGGTACCACTGAGACACGGGGAGAGAGTGACGCAGGGGATCACTGAGACACAGGGGGAGAGTGAACTAGGGGATCACTGAGACACAGGGGGAGAGTGACCCAGGGAATCGCTGAGACACAGGGGGAGAGTGTGACCCAGGGAATCACTGACACAGGGGGAGTGAGTGACCCAGGGTACCACTGAGACACAGGGGAGATAGTGACCCAGGGAATCACTGAGACACAGGGGGAGAGTGAACCAGGGGATCACTGAGACACAGGGGAGTGAGTGACCCAGGGGATCACTGAGACACAGGGGGAATGTGTGACCCAGGGAATCACTGAGTCACGGGGGAGTGAGTGACCCAGGCGATCACTGAGACACAGAGGGAGAGTGAACCAGGATATCACTGAGACTCAGGGGGTGTGTGTGACCCAGGGAATCACTGAGACACAGGGGGGAGAGTGTGCCCCAGGGGATCGTTGAGACACAGGGGAGATAGTGACCCAGGGGATCGCTGAGACACAGGGGAGATAGTGACCCAGGGGATCGCTGACACACAGGGGGAGTGTGTGACCCAGGGGATCACTGAGACACAGGGGAGTGAGTGACCCAGGGGATCACTGAGACACAGGGGTGTGTGTGACCCAGGGAATCACTGAGACACAGGGGGAGACAGTGACCCAGGGGATCACTGAGACACAGGGGGAGTGTGTGACCCAGGGAATCACTGAGACACAGGGGGAGAGTGACCGAGGGGATCACTGACACACAGGGGGAGAGAGTGACCCAGGGGATCACTGAGACACAGGGGAGGGAGTGACCCAGTGGATGACTGAGACACAGGGGCAGAGTGACCCAGGGAATCACTGAGACACAGGGGGAGAGAGTGACCCAGGGTATCACTGAGACACAGGCGGAGAGTGTGACCCAGGGAATCACTGACACAGGGGGTGTGAGTGACCCAGGGTACCACTGAGACATGGGGAGAGAGTGACGCAGGGGATCACTGAGACACAGGGGGAGCGTGAACCAGGGGATCACTGAGACACAGGGGAGAGAGTAACCCAGGGGATCGCTGAGACACAGGGGAGATAGTGACCCAGGGAATCACTGAGACACAGGGGGAGAGTGAACCAGGGGATCACTGAGACACAGGGGAGAGTGTGCCCCAGGGGATCACTGAGACACAGGGGAGAGAGTGACCCAGGGGATCACTGAGACACAGGGGAAGAGTGACCCAGGGGATCACTGAGACACAGGGGTGTGTGTGACCCAGGGAATCACTGAGACACAGGTGAGAGAGTGACCCAGGGGATCACTGAGACATAGGGGAGAGAGAGACCCAGGGGATCACTGAGACACAGGGGGAGAGTGACCCAGGGGATCGCTGAGACGCAGGGGAGAGAGTGACCCAGGGGATCACTGAGACGCAGGGGGAGTAAGTGACCCAGGGGATCACCGAGACACAGGGGAAGAGTGACCCAGGGGATCGCTGAGACACAGGGGAGATAGTGACCCAGAGGATCACTGAGACACAGGGGGAATGAGTGACCCAGGGTACCACTGAGACACGGGGAGATAGTGACCCAGGGGATCACTGAGACACAGGGGAAGAGAGTGACCCAGGGGATCACTGAGACACAGGGGGAGAGAGTGACCTAGGGAATCACTGACACAGGGGGAGTGAGTGACCCAGGGAATCACTGACACAGGAGGAGAGTGACCCAGGGGATCACTGAGACACGGGGAGAGAGTGACCCAGGGGATCACTGAGACACAGGGGGAGAGTGAACCAGGGGATCACTGAGACACAGGGGTGTGTGTGACCCAGGTAATCACTGAGACACAGGGGAGAGAGTGACCCAGGGGATCGCTGAGACACAGGGGAGATAGTGACCCAGGGGATCGCTGAACCACAGGGGAGATAGTGACCCAGGGGATCACTGAGACACAGGGCAGTGAGTGACCCAGGGGATCACTGAGACACAGGGGAGTGAGTGACCCAGGGGATCACTGAGACATAGGGGAGAGAGAGACCCAGGGGATCACTGAGACACAGGGGGAGAGTGACCCAGGGGATCGCTGAGACGCAGGGGAGAGAGTGACCCAGGGGATCACTGAGACGCAGGGGGAGTAAGTGACCCAGGGGATCACTGAGACACAGGGGAAGAGTGAACCAGGGGATCACTGAGAAACAGGGGAGAGAGTGACCCAGGGGATCACTGAGATACAGGGGAAGAGTGACCCAGGGGATCACTGAGACACAGGGGTGTGTGTGACCCAGGGAATCACTGAGACACAGGGGAGAGAGTGACCCAGGGGATCGCTGAGACACAGGGGAGATAGTGACCCAGGGGATCACTGAGACACAGGGCAGTGAGTGACCCAGGGGATCACTGAGACACAGGGGAGAGAGTGACCCAGGGGATCACTGAGACACAGGGGGAGAATGAACTAGGGGATCACTGAGACACAGGGGGAGAGTGACCCAGGGGATCGCTGAGAGACAGGGCAGTGAGTGACCCAGGGGATCACTGAGACACAGGGGAGAGAGTGACCCAGGGGATCACTGAGACACAGGGGGAGAGTGAACTAGGGGATCACTGAGACACAGGGGGAGAGTGACCCAGGGAATCGCTGAGACACAGGGGAGATAGTGACCCAGGGGATCACTGAGACACAGGGGGAGAGTGTGACCCAGGGAATCACTGACACAGGGGGAGTGAGTGACCCAGGGTACCACTGAGACACGGGGAGAGAGTGACGCAGGGGATCACTGAGACACAGGGGGAGAGTGAACCAGGGGATCACTGAGACACAGGGTAGAGAGTAACCCAGGGGATCGCTGAGACACAGGGGAGATAGTGACCCAGGGAATCACTGAGACACAGGGGGAGAGTAAACCAGGGGATCACTGAGACACAGGGGAGTGAGTGACCCAGGGGATCACTGAGACACAGGGGGAATGTGTGACCCAGGGAATCACTGAGTCACGGGGGAGTGAGTGACCCAGGCGATCACTGAGACACAGAGGGAGAGTGAACCAGGATATCACTGAGACTCAGGGGGTGTGTGTGACCCAGGGAATCACTGAGACACAGGGGGGAGAGTGTGGCCCAGGGGATCACTGAGACACAGGGGGGAGAGTGTGCCCCAGGGGATCGTTGAGACACAGGGGAGATAGTGACCCAGGGGATCGCTGAGACACAGGGGAGATAGTGACCCAGGGGATCGCTGACACACAGGGGGAGTGTGTGACCCAGGGGATCACTGAGACACAGGGGAGTGAGTGACCCAGGGGATCACTGAGACACAGGGGTGTGTGTGACCCAGGGAATCACTGAGACACAGGGGGAGAGAGTGACCCAGGGGATCACTGAGACACAGGGGATCACTGAGACACGGGTGTGTGTGACCCAGGGAATCACTGAGACACAGGGGAGAGAGTGACCCAGCGGATCGCTGAGACACAGGGGAGATAGTGACCCAGGGGATCACTGAGACACAGGGCAGTGAGTGACCCAGTGGATGACTGAGACACAGGGGGAGAGTGACCCAGGGAATCACTGAGACACAGGGGGAGAGAGTGACCCAGGGTATCACTGAGACACAGGGGGAGAGAGTGACCCAGGGAATCACTGACACAGGGGGAGTGAGTGACCCAGGGTACCACTGAGACACGGGGAGAGAGTGACGCAGGGGATCACTGAGACACAGGGGGAGAGTGAACTAGGGGATCACTGAGACACAGGGGGAGAGTGACCCAGGGAATCGCTGAGACACAGGGGAGATAGTGACCCAGGGGATCACTGAGACACAGGGGGAGAGTGTGACCCAGGGAATCACTGACACAGGGGGAGTGAGTGACCCAGGGTACCACTGAGACACAGGGGAGATAGTGACCCAGGGAATCACTGAGACACAGGGGGAGAGTGAACCAGGGGATCACTGAGACACAGGGGAGTGAGTGACCCAGGGGATCACTGAGACACAGGGGGAATGTGTGACCCAGGGAATCACTGAGTCACGGGGGAGTGAGTGACCCAGGCGATCACTGAGACACAGAGGGAGAGTGAACCAGGATATCACTGAGACTCAGGGGGTGTGTGTGACCCAGGGAATCACTGAGACACAGGGGGGAGAGTGTGCCCCAGGGGATCGTTGAGACACAGGGGAGATAGTGACCCAGGGGATCGCTGAGACACAGGGGAGATAGTGACCCAGGGGATCGCTGACACACAGGGGGAGTGTGTGACCCAGGGGATCACTGAGACACAGGGGAGTGAGTGACCCAGGGGATCACTGAGACACAGGGGTGTGTGTGACCCAGGGAATCACTGAGACACGGGGAGAGTGACCCAGGGGATCACTGAGACACAGGGGGAGTGTGTGACCCAGGGAATCACTGAGACACAGGGGGAGAGTGACCGAGGGGATCACTGACACACAGGGGGAGAGAGTGACCCAGGGGATCACTGAGACACAGGGGAGGGAGTGACCCAGTGGATGACTGAGACACAGGGGCAGAGTGACCCAGGGAATCACTGAGACACAGGGGGAGAGAGTGACCCAGGGTATCACTGAGACACAGGCGGAGAGTGTGACCCAGGGAATCACTGACACAGGGGGTGTGAGTGACCCAGGGTACCACTGAGACATGGGGAGAGAGTGACGCAGGGGATCACTGAGACACAGGGGGAGCGTGAACCAGGGGATCACTGAGACACAGGGGAGAGAGTAACCCAGGGGATCGCTGAGACACAGGGGAGATAGTGACCCAGGGAATCACTGAGACACAGGGGGAGAGTGAACCAGGGGATCACTGAGACACAGGGGAGAGTGTGCCCCAGGGGATCACTGAGACACAGGGGAGAGAGTGACCCAGGGGATCACTGAGACACAGGGGAAGAGTGACCCAGGGGATCACTGAGACACAGGGGTGTGTGTGACCCAGGGAATCACTGAGACACAGGTGAGAGAGTGACCCAGGGGATCGCTGAGACACAGGAGAGATGGTGACCCAGGGGATCGCTGAGACACAGGGGAGATAGTGACCCAGGGGATCACTGAGACACAGGACAGTGAGTGTCCCAGGGGATCACTGAGACACAGGGGAGAGAGTGACCCAGGGGATCACTGAGACACAGGGGGAGAGTGACCCAGGGGATCGCTGAGACACAGGGGTGATAGTGACCCAGGGGATCACTGAGACGCAGGGGGAGTGAGTGACCCAGGGTACCACTGAGACACGGGGAGAGAGTGACCCAGGGGATCACTGAGACACAGGGGGAGAGTGAACCAAGGAATCACTGAGACACAGGGGAGAGAGTGACCCAGGGGATCACTGAGACACAGGGGATCACTGAGACACGGGTGTTTGTGACCCAGGGAATCACTGAGACACAGGGGAGAGAGTGACCCAGCGGATCGCTGAGACACAGGGGAGATAGTGACCCAGGGGATCACTGAGACACAGGGCAGTGAGTGACCCAGTGGATGACTGAGACACAGGGGGAGAGTGACCCAGGGAATCACTGAGACACAGGGGGAGAGAGTGACCCAGGGTATCACTGAGACACAGGGGGAGAGAGTGACCCAGGGAATCACTGACACAGGGGGAGTGAGTGACCCAGGGTAACACTGAGACACGGGGAGTGAGTGACCCAGGGGATCACTGAGACACAGGGGTGTGTGTGACCCAGGGGATCACTGAGACACAGGGGAGAGAGTAACCCAGGGGATCGCTGAGACACAGGGGAGATAGTGACCCAGGGAATCACTGACACAGGGGGAGTGAGTGACCCAGGGTACCACTGAGACACGGGGAGAGAGTGACGCAGGGGATCACTGAGACACAGGGGGAGAGTGAACCAGGGGATCACTGAGACACAGGGTAGAGAGTAACCCAGGGGATCGCTGAGACACAGGGGAGATAGTGACCCAGGGAATCACTGAGACACAGGGGGAGAGTAAACCAGGGGATCACTGAGACACAGGGGAGTGAGTGACCCAGGGGATCACTGAGACACAGGGGGAATGTGTGACCCAGGGAATCACTGAGTCACGAGGGAGTGAGTGACCCAGGCGATCACTGAGACACAGAGGGAGAGTGAACCAGGATATCACTGAGACTCAGGGGGTGTGTGTGACCCAGGGAATCACTGAGACACAGGGGGGAGAGTGTGGCCCAGGGGATCACTGAGACACAGGGGGGAGAGTGTGCCCCAGGGGATCGTTGAGACACAGGGGAGATAGTGACCCAGGGGATCGCTGAGACACAGGGGAGATAGTGACCCAGGGGATCGCTGACACACAGGGGGAGTGTGTGACCCAGGGGATCACTGAGACACAGGGGAGTGAGTGACCCAGGGGATCACTGAGACACAGGGGTGTGTGTGACCCAGGGAATCACTGAGACACAGGGGGAGAGAGTGACCCAGGGGATCACTGAGACACAGGGGATCACTGAGACACGGGTGTGTGTGACCCAGGGAATCACTGAGACACAGGGGAGAGAGTGACCCAGCGGATCGCTGAGACACAGGGGAGATAGTGACCCAGGGGATCACTGAGACACAGGGCAGTGAGTGACCCAGTGGATGACTGAGACACAGGGGGAGAGTGACCCAGGGAATCACTGAGACACAGGGGGAGAGAGTGACCCAGGGTATCACTGAGACACAGGGGGAGAGAGTGACCCAGGGAATCACTGACACAGGGGGAGTGAGTGACCCAGGGTACCACTGAGACACGGGGAGAGAGTGACGCAGGGGATCACTGAGACACAGGGGGAGAGTGAACTAGGGGATCACTGAGACACAGGGGGAGAGTGACCCAGGGAATCGCTGAGACACAGGGGAGATAGTGACCCAGGGGATCACTGAGACACAGGGGGAGAGTGTGACCCAGGGAATCACTGACACAGGGGGAGTGAGTGACCCAGGGTACCACTGAGACACAGGGGAGATAGTGACCCAGGGAATCACTGAGACACAGGGGGAGAGTGAACCAGGGGATCACTGAGACACAGGGGAGTGAGTGACCCAGGGGATCACTGAGACACAGGGGGAATGTGTGACCCAGGGAATCACTGAGTCACGGGGGAGTGAGTGACCCAGGCGATCACTGAGACACAGAGGGAGAGTGAACCAGGATATCACTGAGACTCAGGGGGTGTGTGTGACCCAGGGAATCACTGAGACACAGGGGGGAGAGTGTGCCCCAGGGGATCGTTGAGACACAGGGGAGATAGTGACCCAGGGGATCGCTGAGACACAGGGGAGATAGTGACCCAGGGGATCGCTGACACACAGGGGGAGTGTGTGACCCAGGGGATCACTGAGACACAGGGGAGTGAGTGACCCAGGGGATCACTGAGACACAGGGGTGTGTGTGACCCAGGGAATCACTGAGACACGGGGAGAGTGACCCAGGGGATCACTGAGACACAGGGGGAGTGTGTGACCCAGGGAATCACTGAGACACAGGGGGAGAGTGACCGAGGGGATCACTGACACACAGGGGGAGAGAGTGACCCAGGGGATCACTGAGACACAGGGGAGGGAGTGACCCAGTGGATGACTGAGACACAGGGGCAGAGTGACCCAGGGAATCACTGAGACACAGGGGGAGAGAGTGACCCAGGGTATCACTGAGACACAGGCGGAGAGTGTGACCCAGGGAATCACTGACACAGGGGGTGTGAGTGACCCAGGGTACCACTGAGACATGGGGAGAGAGTGACGCAGGGGATCACTGAGACACAGGGGGAGCGTGAACCAGGGGATCACTGAGACACAGGGGAGAGAGTAACCCAGGGGATCGCTGAGACACAGGGGAGATAGTGACCCAGGGAATCACTGAGACACAGGGGGAGAGTGAACCAGGGGATCACTGAGACACAGGGGAGAGTGTGCCCCAGGGGATCACTGAGACACAGGGGAGAGAGTGACCCAGGGGATCACTGAGACACAGGGGAAGAGTGACCCAGGGGATCACTGAGACACAGGGGTGTGTGTGACCCAGGGAATCACTGAGACACAGGTGAGAGAGTGACCCAGGGGATCACTGAGACATAGGGGAGAGAGAGACCCAGGGGATCACTGAGACACAGGGGGAGAGTGACCCAGGGGATCGCTGAGACGCAGGGGAGAGAGTGACCCAGGGGATCACTGAGACGCAGGGGGAGTAAGTGACCCAGGGGATCACCGAGACACAGGGGAAGAGTGACCCAGGGGATCGCTGAGACACAGGGGAGATAGTGACCCAGAGGATCACTGAGACACAGGGGGAATGAGTGACCCAGGGTACCACTGAGACACGGGGAGATAGTGACCCAGGGGATCACTGAGACACAGGGGAAGAGAGTGACCCAGGGGATCACTGAGACACAGGGGGAGAGAGTGACCTAGGGAATCACTGACACAGGGGGAGTGAGTGACCCAGGGAATCACTGACACAGGAGGAGAGTGACCCAGGGGATCACTGAGACACGGGGAGAGAGTGACCCAGGGGATCACTGAGACACAGGGGGAGAGTGAACCAGGGGATCACTGAGACACAGGGGTGTGTGTGACCCAGGTAATCACTGAGACACAGGGGAGAGAGTGACCCAGGGGATCGCTGAGACACAGGGGAGATAGTGACCCAGGGGATCGCTGAACCACAGGGGAGATAGTGACCCAGGGGATCACTGAGACACAGGGCAGTGAGTGACCCAGGGGATCACTGAGACACAGGGGAGTGAGTGACCCAGGGGATCACTGAGACATAGGGGAGAGAGAGACCCAGGGGATCACTGAGACACAGGGGGAGAGTGACCCAGGGGATCGCTGAGACGCAGGGGAGAGAGTGACCCAGGGGATCACTGAGACGCAGGGGGAGTAAGTGACCCAGGGGATCACTGAGACACAGGGGAAGAGTGAACCAGGGGATCACTGAGAAACAGGGGAGAGAGTGACCCAGGGGATCACTGAGATACAGGGGAAGAGTGACCCAGGGGATCACTGAGACACAGGGGTGTGTGTGACCCAGGGAATCACTGAGACACAGGGGAGAGAGTGACCCAGGGGATCGCTGAGACACAGGGGAGATAGTGACCCAGGGGATCACTGAGACACAGGGCAGTGAGTGACCCAGGGGATCACTGAGACACAGGGGAGAGAGTGACCCAGGGGATCACTGAGACACAGGGGGAGAATGAACTAGGGGATCACTGAGACACAGGGGGAGAGTGACCCAGGGGATCGCTGAGAGACAGGGCAGTGAGTGACCCAGGGGATCACTGAGACACAGGGGAGAGAGTGACCCAGGGGATCACTGAGACACAGGGGGAGAGTGAACTAGGGGATCACTGAGACACAGGGGGAGAGTGACCCAGGGAATCGCTGAGACACAGGGGAGATAGTGACCCAGGGGATCACTGAGACACAGGGGGAGAGTGTGACCCAGGGAATCACTGACACAGGGGGAGTGAGTGACCCAGGGTACCACTGAGACACGGGGAGAGAGTGACGCAGGGGATCACTGAGACACAGGGGGAGAGTGAACCAGGGGATCACTGAGACACAGGGTAGAGAGTAACCCAGGGGATCGCTGAGACACAGGGGAGATAGTGACCCAGGGAATCACTGAGACACAGGGGGAGAGTAAACCAGGGGATCACTGAGACACAGGGGAGTGAGTGACCCAGGGGATCACTGAGACACAGGGGGAATGTGTGACCCAGGGAATCACTGAGTCACGGGGGAGTGAGTGACCCAGGCGATCACTGAGACACAGAGGGAGAGTGAACCAGGATATCACTGAGACTCAGGGGGTGTGTGTGACCCAGGGAATCACTGAGACACAGGGGGGAGAGTGTGGCCCAGGGGATCACTGAGACACAGGGGGGAGAGTGTGCCCCAGGGGATCGTTGAGACACAGGGGAGATAGTGACCCAGGGGATCGCTGAGACACAGGGGAGATAGTGACCCAGGGGATCGCTGACACACAGGGGGAGTGTGTGACCCAGGGGATCACTGAGACACAGGGGAGTGAGTGACCCAGGGGATCACTGAGACACAGGGGTGTGTGTGACCCAGGGAATCACTGAGACACAGGGGGAGAGAGTGACCCAGGGGATCACTGAGACACAGGGGATCACTGAGACACGGGTGTGTGTGACCCAGGGAATCACTGAGACACAGGGGAGAGAGTGACCCAGCGGATCGCTGAGACACAGGGGAGATAGTGACCCAGGGGATCACTGAGACACAGGGCAGTGAGTGACCCAGTGGATGACTGAGACACAGGGGGAGAGTGACCCAGGGAATCACTGAGACACAGGGGGAGAGAGTGACCCAGGGTATCACTGAGACACAGGGGGAGAGAGTGACCCAGGGAATCACTGACACAGGGGGAGTGAGTGACCCAGGGTACCACTGAGACACGGGGAGAGAGTGACGCAGGGGATCACTGAGACACAGGGGGAGAGTGAACTAGGGGATCACTGAGACACAGGGGGAGAGTGACCCAGGGAATCGCTGAGACACAGGGGAGATAGTGACCCAGGGGATCACTGAGACACAGGGGGAGAGTGTGACCCAGGGAATCACTGACACAGGGGGAGTGAGTGACCCAGGGTACCACTGAGACACAGGGGAGATAGTGACCCAGGGAATCACTGAGACACAGGGGGAGAGTGAACCAGGGGATCACTGAGACACAGGGGAGTGAGTGACCCAGGGGATCACTGAGACACAGGGGGAATGTGTGACCCAGGGAATCACTGAGTCACGGGGGAGTGAGTGACCCAGGCGATCACTGAGACACAGAGGGAGAGTGAACCAGGATATCACTGAGACTCAGGGGGTGTGTGTGACCCAGGGAATCACTGAGACACAGGGGGGAGAGTGTGCCCCAGGGGATCGTTGAGACACAGGGGAGATAGTGACCCAGGGGATCGCTGAGACACAGGGGAGATAGTGACCCAGGGGATCGCTGACACACAGGGGGAGTGTGTGACCCAGGGGATCACTGAGACACAGGGGAGTGAGTGACCCAGGGGATCACTGAGACACAGGGGTGTGTGTGACCCAGGGAATCACTGAGACACGGGGAGAGTGACCCAGGGGATCACTGAGACACAGGGGGAGTGTGTGACCCAGGGAATCACTGAGACACAGGGGGAGAGTGACCGAGGGGATCACTGACACACGGGGGAGAGAGTGACCCAGGGGATCACTGAGACACAGGGGAGGGAGTGACCCAGTGGATGACTGAGACACAGGGGCAGAGTGACCCAGGGAATCACTGAGACACAGGGGGAGAGAGTGACCCAGGGTATCACTGAGACACAGGCGGAGAGTGTGACCCAGGGAATCACTGACACAGGGGGTGTGAGTGACCCAGGGTACCACTGAGACATGGGGAGAGAGTGACGCAGGGGATCACTGAGACACAGGGGGAGCGTGAACCAGGGGATCACTGAGACACAGGGGAGAGAGTAACCCAGGGGATCGCTGAGACACAGGGGAGATAGTGACCCAGGGAATCACTGAGACACAGGGGGAGAGTGAACCAGGGGATCACTGAGACACAGGGGAGAGTGTGCCCCAGGGGATCACTGAGACACAGGGGAGAGAGTGACCCAGGGGATCACTGAGACACAGGGGAAGAGTGACCCAGGGGATCACTGAGACACAGGGGTGTGTGTGACCCAGGGAATCACTGAGACACAGGTGAGAGAGTGACCCAGGGGATCGCTGAGACACAGGAGAGATGGTGACCCAGGGGATCGCTGAGACACAGGGGAGATAGTGACCCAGGGGATCACTGAGACACAGGACAGTGAGTGTCCCAGGGGATCACTGAGACACAGGGGAGAGAGTGACCCAGGGGATCACTGAGACACAGGGGGAGAGTGACCCAGGGGATCGCTGAGACACAGGGGTGATAGTGACCCAGGGGATCACTGAGACGCAGGGGGAGTGAGTGACCCAGGGTACCACTGAGACACGGGGAGAGAGTGACCCAGGGGATCACTGAGACACAGGGGGAGAGTGAACCAAGGAATCACTGAGACACAGGGGAGAGAGTGACCCAGGGGATCACTGAGACCCAGGGGATCACTGAGACACAGGGGATCACTGAGACACGGGTGTTTGTGACCCAGGGAATCACTGAGACACAGGGGAGAGAGTGACCCAGCGGATCGCTGAGACACAGGGGAGATAGTGACCCAGGGGATCACTGAGACACAGGGCAGTGAGTGACCCAGTGGATGACTGAGACACAGGGGGAGAGTGACCCAGGGAATCACTGAGACACAGGGGGAGAGAGTGACCCAGGGTATCACTGAGACACAGGGGGAGAGAGTGACCCAGGGAATCACTGACACAGGGGGAGTGAGTGACCCAGGGTAACACTGAGACACAGGGAGTGAGTGACCCAGGGGATCACTGAGACACAGGGGTGTGTGTGACCCAGGGGATCACTGAGACACAGGGGAGAGAGTAACCCAGGGGATCGCTGAGACACAGGGGAGATAGTGACCCAGGGAATCACTGAGACACAGGGGGAGAGTGAACCAGGGGATCACTGAGACACAGGGGAGTGAGTGACCCAGGGAATCACTGAGTCACAGGGGAGTGAGTGACCCGGGGAGGGAGTGACTCAGTGGACGACTGAGACACAGGGGGAGAGTGACCAGGGGATCACTGTGACACAGGGGAAGAGAGTGACCCGGGGAGGGAGTGACCCATTGGATCACTGAGACACAGGGGGAGAGTGACCAGGGGATCACTGTGACACAGGGGGAGAGAGTGATCCAGGGTATCACTGAGACACAGGGGGAGAGAGTGACCCAGGGAATCACTGACACAGGGGGAGTGAGTGACCCAGGGTACCACTGAGACACAGGGGAGATAGTGACCCAGGGAATCACTGAGACACAGGGGGAGAGTGAACCAGGGGATCACTGAGACACAGGGGAGTGAGTGACCCAGGGGATCACTGAGACACAGGGGGAATGTGTGACCCAGGGAATCACTGAGTCACGGGGGAGTGAGTGACCCAGGCGATCACTGAGACACAGAGGGAGAGTGAACCAGGATATCACTGAGACTCAGGGGGTGTGTGTGACCCAGGGAATCACTGAGACACAGGGGGGAGAGTGTGCCCCAGGGGATCGTTGAGACACAGGGGAGATAGTGACCCAGGGGATCGCTGAGACACAGGGGAGATAGTGACCCAGGGGATCGCTGACACACAGGGGGAGTGTGTGACCCAGGGGATCACTGAGACACAGGGGAGTGAGTGACCCAGGGGATCACTGAGACACAGGGGTGTGTGTGACCCAGGGAATCACTGAGACACGGGGAGAGTGACCCAGGGGATCACTGAGACACAGGGGGAGTGTGTGACCCAGGGAATCACTGAGACACAGGGGGAGAGTGACCGAGGGGATCACTGACACACAGGGGGAGAGAGTGACCCAGGGGATCACTGAGACACAGGGGAGGGAGTGACCCAGTGGATGACTGAGACACAGGGGCAGAGTGACCCAGGGAATCACTGAGACACAGGGGGAGAGAGTGACCCAGGGTATCACTGAGACACAGGCGGAGAGTGTGACCCAGGGAATCACTGACACAGGGGGTGTGAGTGACCCAGGGTACCACTGAGACATGGGGAGAGAGTGACGCAGGGGATCACTGAGACACAGGGGGAGCGTGAACCAGGGGATCACTGAGACACAGGGGAGAGAGTAACCCAGGGGATCGCTGAGACACAGGGGAGATAGTGACCCAGGGAATCACTGAGACACAGGGGGAGAGTGAACCAGGGGATCACTGAGACACAGGGGAGAGTGTGCCCCAGGGGATCACTGAGACACAGGGGAGAGAGTGACCCAGGGGATCACTGAGACACAGGGGAAGAGTGACCCAGGGGATCACTGAGACACAGGGGTGTGTGTGACCCAGGGAATCACTGAGACACAGGTGAGAGAGTGACCCAGGGGATCACTGAGACATAGGGGAGAGAGAGACCCAGGGGATCACTGAGACACAGGGGGAGAGTGACCCAGGGGATCGCTGAGACGCAGGGGAGAGAGTGACCCAGGGGATCACTGAGACGCAGGGGGAGTAAGTGACCCAGGGGATCACCGAGACACAGGGGAAGAGTGACCCAGGGGATCGCTGAGACACAGGGGAGATAGTGACCCAGAGGATCACTGAGACACAGGGGGAATGAGTGACCCAGGGTACCACTGAGACACGGGGAGATAGTGACCCAGGGGATCACTGAGACACAGGGGAAGAGAGTGACCCAGGGGATCACTGAGACACAGGGGGAGAGAGTGACCTAGGGAATCACTGACACAGGGGGAGTGAGTGACCCAGGGAATCACTGACACAGGTGGAGAGTGACCCAGGGGATCACTGAGACACGGGGAGAGAGTGACCCAGGGGATCACTGAGACACAGGGGGAGAGTGAACCAGGGGATCACTGAGACACAGGGGTGTGTGTGACCCAGGTAATCACTGAGACATAGGGGAGAGAGTGACCCAGGGGATCGCTGAGACACAGGGGAGATAGTGACCCAGGGGATCGCTGAACCACAGGGGAGATAGTGACCCAGGGGATCACTGAGACACAGGGCAGTGAGTGACCCAGGGGATCACTGAGACACAGGGGAGTGAGTGACCCAGGGGATCACTGAGACATAGGGGAGAGAGAGACCCAGGGGATCACTGAGACACAGGGGGAGAGTGACCCAGGGGATCGCTGAGACGCAGGGGAGAGAGTGACCCAGGGGATCACTGAGACGCAGGGGGAGTAAGTGACCCAGGGGATCACTGAGACACAGGGGAAGAGTGAACCAGGGGATCACTGAGAAACAGGGGAGAGAGTGACCCAGGGGATCACTGAGATACAGGGGAAGAGTGACCCAGGGGATCACTGAGACACAGGGGTGTGTGTGACCCAGGGAATCACTGAGACACAGGGGAGAGAGTGACCCAGGGGATCGCTGAGACACAGGGGAGATAGTGACCCAGGGGATCACTGAGACACAGGGCAGTGAGTGACCCAGGGGATCACTGAGACACAGGGGAGAGAGTGACCCAGGGGATCACTGAGACACAGGGGGAGAATGAACTAGGGGATCACTGAGACACAGGGGGAGAGTGACCCAGGGGATCGCTGAGAGACAGGGCAGTGAGTGACCCAGGGGATCACTGAGACACAGGGGAGAGAGTGACCCAGGGGATCACTGAGACACAGGGGGAGAGTGAACTAGGGGATCACTGAGACACAGGGGGAGAGTGACCCAGGGAATCGCTGAGACACAGGGGAGATAGTGACCCAGGGGATCACTGAGACACAGGGGGAGAGTGTGACCCAGGGAATCACTGACACAGGGGGAGTGAGTGACCCAGGGTACCACTGAGACAAGGGGAGAGAGTGACGCAGGGGATCACTGAGACACAGGGGGAGAGTGAACCAGGGGATCACTGAGACACAGGGTAGAGAGTAACCCAGGGGATCGCTGAGACACAGGGGAGATAGTGACCCAGGGAATCACTGAGACACAGGGGGAGAGTAAACCAGGGGATCACTGAGACACAGGGGAGTGAGTGACCCAGGGGATCACTGAGACACAGGGGGAATGTGTGACCCAGGGAATCACTGAGTCACGGGGGAGTGAGTGACCCAGGCGATCACTGAGACACAGAGGGAGAGTGAACCAGGATATCACTGAGACTCAGGGGGTGTGTGTGACCCAGGGAATCACTGAGACACAGGGGGGAGAGTGTGGCCCAGGGGATCACTGAGACACAGGGGGGAGAGTGTGCCCCAGGGGATCGTTGAGACACAGGGGAGATAGTGACCCAGGGGATCGCTGAGACACAGGGGAGATAGTGACCCAGGGGATCGCTGACACACAGGGGGAGTGTGTGACCCAGGGGATCACTGAGACACAGGGGAGTGAGTGACCCAGGGGATCACTGAGACACAGGGGTGTGTGTGACCCAGGGAATCACTGAGACACAGGGGGAGAGAGTGACCCAGGGGATCACTGAGACACAGGGGATCACTGAGACACGGGTGTGTGTGACCCAGGGAATCACTGAGACACAGGGGAGAGAGTGACCCAGCGGATCGCTGAGACACAGGGGAGATAGTGACCCAGGGGATCACTGAGACACAGGGCAGTGAGTGACCCAGTGGATGACTGAGACACAGGGGGAGAGTGACCCAGGGAATCACTGAGACACAGGGGGAGAGAGTGACCCAGGGTATCACTGAGACACAGGGGGAGAGAGTGACCCAGGGAATCACTGACACAGGGGGAGTGAGTGACCCAGGGTACCACTGAGACACGGGGAGAGAGTGACGCAGGGGATCACTGAGACACAGGGGGAGAGTGAACTAGGGGATCACTGAGACACAGGGGGAGAGTGACCCAGGGAATCGCTGAGACACAGGGGAGATAGTGACCCAGGGGATCACTGAGACACAGGGGGAGAGTGTGACCCAGGGAATCACTGACACAGGGGGAGTGAGTGACCCAGGGTACCACTGAGACACAGGGGAGATAGTGACCCAGGGAATCACTGAGACACAGGGGGAGAGTGAACCAGGGGATCACTGAGACACAGGGGAGTGAGTGACCCAGGGGATCACTGAGACACAGGGGGAATGTGTGACCCAGGGAATCACTGAGTCACGGGGGAGTGAGTGACCCAGGCGATCACTGAGACACAGAGGGAGAGTGAACCAGGATATCACTGAGACTCAGGGGGTGTGTGTGACCCAGGGAATCACTGAGACACAGGGGGGAGAGTGTGCCCCAGGGGATCGTTGAGACACAGGGGAGATAGTGACCCAGGGGATCGCTGAGACACAGGGGAGATAGTGACCCAGGGGATCGCTGACACACAGGGGGAGTGTGTGACCCAGGGGATCACTGAGACACAGGGGAGTGAGTGACCCAGGGGATCACTGAGACACAGGGGTGTGTGTGACCCAGGGAATCACTGAGACACGGGGAGAGTGACCCAGGGGATCACTGAGACACAGGGGGAGTGTGTGACCCAGGGAATCACTGAGACACAGGGGGAGAGTGACCGAGGGGATCACTGACACACAGGGGGAGAGAGTGACCCAGGGGATCACTGAGACACAGGGGAGGGAGTGACCCAGTGGATGACTGAGACACAGGGGCAGAGTGACCCAGGGAATCACTGAGACACAGGGGGAGAGAGTGACCCAGGGTATCACTGAGACACAGGCGGAGAGTGTGACCCAGGGAATCACTGACACAGGGGGTGTGAGTGACCCAGGGTACCACTGAGACATGGGGAGAGAGTGACGCAGGGGATCACTGAGACACAGGGGGAGCGTGAACCAGGGGATCACTGAGACACAGGGGAGAGAGTAACCCAGGGGATCGCTGAGACACAGGGGAGATAGTGACCCAGGGAATCACTGAGACACAGGGGGAGAGTGAACCAGGGGATCACTGAGACACAGGGGAGAGTGTGCCCCAGGGGATCACTGAGACACAGGGGAGAGAGTGACCCAGGGGATCACTGAGACACAGGGGAAGAGTGACCCAGGGGATCACTGAGACACAGGGGTGTGTGTGACCCAGGGAATCACTGAGACACAGGTGAGAGAGTGACCCAGGGGATCGCTGAGACACAGGAGAGATGGTGACCCAGGGGATCGCTGAGACACAGGGGAGATAGTGACCCAGGGGATCACTGAGACACAGGACAGTGAGTGTCCCAGGGGATCACTGAGACACAGGGGAGAGAGTGACCCAGGGGATCACTGAGACACAGGGGGAGAGTGACCCAGGGGATCGCTGAGACACAGGGGTGATAGTGACCCAGGGGATCACTGAGACGCAGGGGGAGTGAGTGACCCAGGGTACCACTGAGACACGGGGAGAGAGTGACCCAGGGGATCACTGAGACACAGGGGGAGAGTGAACCAAGGAATCACTGAGACACAGGGGAGAGAGTGACCCAGGGGATCACTGAGACACAGGGGATCACTGAGACACGGGTGTTTGTGACCCAGGGAATCACTGAGACACAGGGGAGAGAGTGACCCAGCGGATCGCTGAGACACAGGGGAGATAGTGACCCAGGGGATCACTGAGACACAGGGCAGTGAGTGACCCAGTGGATGACTGAGACACAGGGGGAGAGTGACCCAGGGAATCACTGAGACACAGGGGGAGAGAGTGACCCAGGGTATCACTGAGACACAGGGGGAGAGAGTGACCCAGGGAATCACTGACACAGGGGGAGTGAGTGACCCAGGGTAACACTGAGACACGGGGAGTGAGTGACCCAGGGGATCACTGAGACACAGGGGTGTGTGTGACCCAGGGGATCACTGAGACACAGGGGAGAGAGTAACCCAGGGGATCGCTGAGACACAGGGGAGATAGTGACCCAGGGAATCACTGAGACACAGGGGGAGAGTGAACCAGGGGATCACTGAGACACAGGGGAGTGAGTGACCCAGGGAATCACTGAGTCACAGGGGAGTGAGTGACCCGGGGAGGGAGTGACTCAGTGGACGACTGAGACACAGGGGGAGAGTGACCAGGGGATCACTGTGACACAGGGGAAGAGAGTGACCCGGGGAGGGAGTGACCCATTGGATCACTGAGACACAGGGGGAGAGTGACCAGGGGATCACTGTGACACAGGGGGAGAGAGTGATCCAGGGTATCACTGAGACACAGGGGGAGAGAGTGACCCAGGGAATCACTGACACAGGGGGAGTGAGTGACCCAGGGAATCACTGACACAGGAGGAGAGTGACCCATGGGATCACTGAGACACGGGGAGAGAGTGACCCAGGGGATCACTGAGACACAGGGGGAGGGTGAACCAGGGGATCACTGAGGCACAGGGGAGAGAGTGACCCAGGGGATCAGTGAGACACAGGCGAGATAGTGACCCAGGGGATCACTGAGACACAGGGCAGTGAGTGACCCAGGGGATCACTGAGACACAGGGGAGAGAGTGACCCAGGGGATCACTGAGACACAGGGGGAGAGTGAACTAGTGGATCACTGAGACACATGGGGAGAGTGACCCAGGGGATCACTGAGACACAGGGGCGATAGTGACCCAGGGGATCACTGAGACACAGGGGGAGAGTGACAGAGGGGATCACTGAGACACAGGGGGTGAGAGTGACCCAGGGGATCACTGAGACACAGGGAGAGAGAGTGACAGAGAGGATCACTGAGACACAGGGGGTGTGTGTGACCCAGGGAATCACTGAGACACAGGGGGAGAGTGACTCAGGGGATCACTGAGACACAGGGGGTGTGTGTGACCCAGGGAATCACTGAGACACAGGGGGAGAGTGACTCAGGGGATCACTGAGACACAGGGGGAGAGAGTGACTCAGGGGATCACTGAGACACAGGGGGAGAGAGTGACCCAGGGGATCACTGAGACACAGGGGGAGAGTGACCCAGGGGATCACTGAGACACAGAGGAGAGAGTGACCCAGGGGATCACTGAGACACAGGGGGAGAGTGAACTAGGGGATCACTGAGACACAGGGGGAGAGTGACCCAGGGGATCGCTGAGACACAGGGGGAGAGTGACCCAGGGGATCGCTGAGACACAGGGCAGTGAGTGACTCAGGGGATCACTGAGACACAGGGGGAGTGAGTGACCCAGGGTACCACTGAGACACGGGGAGAGAGTGACGCAGGGGATCACTGAGACACAGGGGGAGAGTGAACCAGGGGATCACTGAGACACAGGGGGAGAGTGAACTAGTGGATCACTGAGACACATGGGGAGAGTGACCCAGGGGATCGCTGAGACACAGGGCAGATAGTGACCCAGGGGATCGCTGACACACTGGGGGAGTGTGTGACCCAGGGGATCACTGAGACACAGGGGGGTGAGTGACCCAGGGGATCACTGAGACACAAGGCTGTGTGTGCCCCAGGGGAATCACTGAGACACAGGGGGGAGAGTGTGCCCCAGGGGATCGCTGAGACACAGGGGGGAGAGTGTGCCCCAGGTGAAACACTGAGACACAGGGGGGAGAGTGTGCCCCAGGGGAATCACTGAGACACAGGGGGGAGAGTGTGCCCCAGGGGAATCACTGAGACACAGGGGGAGAGTGTGCCCCAGGGGATCACTGAGACACAGGGGGAGAGTGTGCCCCAGGGGATCGCTGAGACACAGGGGAGATAGTGACCCAGGGATCGCTGACACACAGAGGGAGTGTGTGACCCAGGGTACCACTGAGACACGGGGAGAGAGTGACCCAGGGGATCACTGAGACACAGGGGGAGAGTGAACCAGGGGATCACTGAGACACAGTGGAGAGAGTAACCCAGGGGATCGCTGAGACACAGGGGAGATAGTGACCCAGAGGATCACTGAGACACAGGGGGAGTGAGTGACCCAGGGTACCACTGAGACACGGGGAGAGAGTGATCCAGGGGATCACTGAGACAAATGGGAGAGAGTAACCCAGGGGATCACTGAGACACAGGGGAGTTAGTGACCCAGGGGATCAGTGAGACAAAGGGGGAGTGTGTGACCCAGGGAATCACTGAGTCACAGGGGAGTGAGTGACCCAGGGTATCACTGAGACACAGGGGGAGTGTGTGACCCAGGGGATCACTGAGACACAGGGGAGTGAGTGACCCAGGGGATCACTGAGACAAAGGGGGAGTGTGTGACCCAGGGAATCACTGAGTCACAGGGGAGTGAGTGACCCAGGGTATCACTGAGACACAGGGGGAGTGTGTGACCCAGGGGATCACTGAGACACAGGGGAAGAGAGTGACCCAGGGGATCACTGAGATACAGGGGAGATAGTGACCCAGGGAATCACTGACACAGGGGGAGAGTGACCCAGGGGATCACTGAGACACGGGGAGAGAGTGACCCAGGGGATCACTGAGACAGGGGGAGAGTGACCCAGGGGATCACTGAGACAAAGGGGGAGTGTGTGACCCAGGGAATCACTGAGTCACAGGGGAGTGAGTGACCCAGGCCATCACTGAGACACAGGGGGAGTGTGTGACCCAGGGGATCACTGAGACACAGGGGAAGAGAGTGACCCAGGGGATCACTGAGACACAGGGGGAGAGAGTGACCCAGGGAATCACTGACACAGGGGGAGTGAGTGACCCAGGGAATCACTGACACAGGAGGAGAGTGACCCAGGGGATCACTGAGACACAGGGGAGAGAGTGACCCAGGGGATCACTGAGACACAGGGGTGTGTGTGACCCAGGGAATCACTGAGACACAGGTGAGAGAGTGACCCAGGGGATCGCTGAGACACAGGCGAGATAGTGACCCAGGGGATCACTGAGACACAGGGCAGTGAGTGACCCAGGGGATCACTGAGACACAGGGGAGAGAGTGACCCAGGGGATCACTGAGACACAGGGGGAGAGTGAACTAGTGGATCACTGAGACACAGGGGGAGAGTGACCCAGGGGATCGCTGAGACACAGGGGAGATAGTGACCCAGGGGATCACTGAGACACAGGGGGAGTGTGTGACCCAGGGGATCACTGAGACACAGGGGGAGAGTGACAGAGGGGATCACTGAGACACAGGGGGTGAGAGTGACCCAGGGGATCACTGAGACACAGGGGGAGAGAGTGACAGAGAGGAGCGCTGAGACACAGGGGAGATAGTGGCCCAGGGGATCACTGAGACACAGAGGGAGTGTGTGACCCAGGGGATCACTGAGACACAGGGGGAGTGAGTGACCCAGGGGATCACTGAGACACAGGGGGAGTGTGTGACCCAGGGGATCACTGAGACACAGGGGAAGAGAGTGACCCAGGGGATCACTGAGACACAGGGGAAGAGAGTGACCCGGGGAGGGAGTGACCCAGTGGATGACTGAGACACAGGGGGAGAGTGACCCAGGGGATCACTGAGACACAGGGGGAGAGAGTGATCCAGGGTATCACTGACACAGGGGGAGTGAGTGACCCAGGAATCACTGACACAGGAGGAGAGTGACCCAGGGGATCACTGACACAGGAGGAGAGTGACCCAGGGGATCACTGAGACACAGGGGAAGAGTGAACCAGGGGATCACTGAGACACAGGGGAGAGAGTGACCCAGGGGATCACTGAGACACAGGGGAAGAGTGACCCAGGGGATCACTGAGACACAGGGATGTGTGTGACCCAGGGAATCACTGAGACACAGGGGAGAGAGTGACCCAGGGGATCGCTGAGACACAGGGGAGATAGTGACCCAGGGGATCACTGAGACACAGGGCAGTGAGTGACCCAGGGGATCACTGAGACACAGAGGAGAGAGTGACCCAGTGGATCACTGAGACACAGGGGGAGAGTGAACTAGGGGATCACTGAGACACAGGGGGAGAGTGACCCAGGGGATCGCTGAGACACAGGGCAGTGAGTGACCCAGGGGATCGCTGAGACACAGGGCAGTGAGTGACCCAGGGGATCACTGAGACACAGGGGAGAGAGTGACCCAGGGGATCACTGAGACACAGGGGGAGAGTGAACTAGGGGATCACTGAGACACAGGGGGAGAGTGACCCAGGGGATTGCTGAGACACAGGGGAGATAGTGACCCAGGGGATCACTGAGGCACAGGGGGAGTGAGTGACCCAGGGAATCACTGACACAGGGGGAGTGAGTGACCCAGGGTACCACTGAGACACGGGGAGAGAGTGACGCAGGGGATCACTGAGACACAGGGGAAGAGTGACCCAGGGGATCACTGAGACACAGGGGTGTGTGTGACCCAGGGAATCACTGAGACACTGGGGAGAGAGTGACCCAGGGGATCGCTGAGACACAGGGGAGATAGTGACCCAGGATATCACTGAGACTCAGGGGGTGTGTGTGACCCAGGGAATCACTGAGACACAGGGGGGAGAGAGTGACCCAGGGGATCACTGAGACACAGGGGAAGAGTGACCCAGGGGATCACTGAGACACAGGGGTGTGTGTGACCCAGGGAATCACTGAGACACAGGGGAGAGAGTGACCCAGGGGATCGCTGAGACACAGGGGAGATAGTGACCCAGGGGATCACTGAGACACAGGGGAGAGAGTGACCCAGGGGATCACTGAGACACAGGGGAAGAGTGACCCAGGGGATCACTGAGACACAGGGGTGTGTGTGACCCAGGGAATCAATGAGACACTGGGGAGAGAGTGACCCAGGGGATCGCTGAGACACAGGGGAGATAGTGACCCAGGGGATCACTGAGACACAGGGCAGTGAGTGACCCAGGGGATCACTGAGACACAGGGCAGTGAGTGACCCAGGGGATCACTGAGACACAGGGGAGAGAGTGACCCAGGGGATCACTGAGACACAGTGGGAGAGTGAACTAGTGGATCACTGAGACACAGGGGGAGAGTGACCCAGGGGATCGCTGAGACACAGGGGAGATAGTGACCCAGGGGATCACTGAGACACAGGGGAGTGTGTGACACAGGGGATCACTGAGACACGGGGGAGAGTGACAGAGGGGATCACTGAGACACAGGGGGTGAGAGTGACCCAGGGGATCACTGAGACACAGGGGGAGAGAGTGACCCAGGGGATCACTGAGACACAGGGGGGGGAGAGTGACCCAGGGGATCACTGAGACACAGGGGGAAAGAGTGACAGAGGGGAGCGCTGAGACACAGGAGAGATAGTGGCCCAGGGGATCACTGAGACACAGAGGGAGTGTGTGACCCAGGGAATCACTGAGACACAGGGGGAGAGTGAACCAGGATATCACTGAGACTCAGGGGGAGAGTGAACCAGGGGATCACTGAGACACAGGGGAGAGAGTAACCCAGGGGATCACTGAGACACTGGGGGAGAGAGTGACCCAGGGGATCACTGAGACACAGGGGGAGAGTGACCCAGGGGGATCACTGAGACACAGGGGGGAAGAGTGTGCCCCAGGGGATCACTGAGACACAGGAGGGAGAGTGTGCCCCAGGGGATCACTGAGACACAGGGTGGAGATTGTGCCCCAGGGGATCGCTGAGACACAGGGGAGATAGTGACCCAGGGGATCGCTGAGACACAGGGGAGATAGTGACCCAGGGGATCGCTGACACACAGGGGGAGTGTGTGACCCAGGGGATCACTGAGACACAGGGGAGTGAGTGACCCAGGGGATCACTGAGACACAAGGCTGTGTGTGCCCCAGGGGAATCACTGAGACACAGGGGGGAGAGTGTGCCCCAGGGGATCGCTGAGACACGGGGGAGAGTGTGCTCCAGGGGAATCACTGAGACACAGGGGGGAGAGTGTGCCCCAGGGGAATCACTGAGACACAGGGGGGAGAGTGTGCCCCAGGGGACTCACTGAGACACAGGGGGAGAGTGTGCCCCAGGGGATCACTGAGACACAGGGGGAGAGTGTGCCCCAGGGGATCGCTGAGACACAGGGGAGATAGTGACCCAGGGGATTGCTGACACACAGGGGGAGTGTGTGACCCAGGGTACCACTGAGACACGGGGAGAGAGTGACCCAGGGGATCACTGAGACACAGGGGGAGAGTGAACCAGGGGATCACTGAGACACAGTGGAGAGAGTAACCCAGGGGATCGCTGAGACACAGGGGAGATAGTGACCCAGAGGATCACTGAGACACGGGGAGTGAGTGACCCAGGGTACCACTGAGACAAAGGGGAGAGAGTGACCCAGGGGATCACTGAGACAAAGGGGAGAGAGTGACCCAGGGGATCACTGAGACACAGGGGAGTGAGTGACCCAGGGGATCACTGAGACAAAGGGGGAGTGTGTGACCCAGGGAATCACTGAGTCACAGGGGAGTGAGTGACCCAGGGTATCACTGAGACACAGGGGGAGTGTGTGACCCAGGGGATCACTGAGACACAGGGGAAGAGAGTGACCCAGGGGATCACTGAGACACAGGGGGAGAGAGTGACCCAGGGAATCACTGACACAGGGGGAGTGAGTGACCCAGGGAATCACTGACACAGGAGGAGAGTGACCCAGGGGATCACTGAGACACGGGGAGAGAGTGACCCAGGGGATCACTGAGACACAGGGCGAGAGTGACCCAGGGGATCACTGAGACACAGGGGTGTGTGTGACCCAGGGAATCACTGAGACACAGGGGAGAGAGTGACCCAGGGGATCACTGAGACACAGGGGAGATAGTGACCCAGGGGATCGCTGAAACACAGGGGAGATAGTGACCCAGGGGATCACTGAGACACAGGGCAGTGAGTGACCCAGGGGATCACTGAGACCCAGGGGAGAGAGTGACCCAGGGGATCACTGAGACGCAGGGGGAGTAAGTGACCCAGGGGATCACTGAGACACAGGGGAAGAGTGAACCAGGGGATCACTGAGACACAGGGGAGAGAGTGACCCAGGGGATCACTGAGACACAGGGGAAGAGTGACCCAGGGGATCACTGAGACACAGGGATGTGTGTGACCCAGGGAATCACTGAGACACAGGGGAGAGAGTGACCCAGGGGATCGCTGAGACACAGGGGAGATAGTGACCAGGGGATCACTGAGACACAGGGGAGATAGTGACCCAGGGGATCACTGAGACACAGGGGTGTGTGTGACCCAGGGAATCACTGAGACACAGGGGAGAGAGTGACCCAGGGGATCACTGAGACACAGGGGAGATAGTGACCCAGGGGATCGCTGAAACACAGGGGAGATAGTGACCCAGGGGATCACTGAGACACAGAGGAGAGAGTGACCCAGGGGATCACTGAGACACAGGGGGAGAGTGAACTAGGGGATCACTGAGACACAGGGGGAGAGTGACCCAGGGGATCGCTGAGACACAGGGCAGTGAGTGACCCAGGGGATCGCTGAGACGCAGGGCAGTGAGTGACCCAGGGGATCACTGAGACACAGGAGAGAGAGTGACCCAGGGGATCACTGAGACACAGGGGAAGAGTGACCCAGGGGATCACTGAGACACAGGGGTGTGTGTGACCCAGGGAATCACTGAGACACAGAGGAGAGAGTGACCCAGGGGATCACTGAGACACAGGGGGAGAGTGAACTAGGGGATCACTGAGACACAGGGGGAGAGTGACCCAGGGGATTGCTGAGACACAGGGGAGATAGTGACCCAGGGGATCACTGAGGCACAGGGGGAGTGAGTGACCCAGGGAATCACTGACACAGGGGGAGTGAGTGACCCAGGGTACCACTGAGACACGGGGAGAGTGACGCAGGGGATCACTGAGACACAGGGGGAGAGTGAACTAGGGGATCACTGAGACACAGGGGGAGTGAGTGACCCAGGGAATCACTGACACAGGAGGAGAGTGACCCATGGGATCACTGAGACACGGGGAGAGAGTGACCCAGGGGATCACTGAGACACAGGGGGAGGGTGAACCAGGGGATCACTGAGACACAGGGGAGAGAGTAACCCAGGGGATCGCTGAGACACAGGGGAGATAGTGACCCAGGGAATCACTGAGACACAGGGGGAGAGTGAACCAGGGGATCACTGAGACACAGAGGGAGAGTGAACCAGGATATCACTGAGACTCAGGGGGTGTGTGTGACCCAGGGAATCACTGAGACACAGGGGGGAGAGTGTGGCCCAGGGGATCACTGAGACACAGGGGGGAGAGTGTGCCCCAGGGGATCGTTGAGACACAGGGGAGATAGTGACCCAGGGGATCGCTGAGACACAGGGGAGATAGTGACCCAGGGGATCGCTGACACACAGGGGGAGTGTGTGACCAAGGGGATCATTGAGACACAGGGGAGTGAGTGACCCAGGGGATCACTGAGACACAGGGGTGTGTGTGACCCAGGGAATCACTGAGACACAGGGGGAGAGTGACCCAAGGGATCACTGAGACACAGGGGGAGAGTGACCCAGGGGATCACTGAGACACAGGGGGAGTGTGTGACCCAGGGAATCACTGAGACACAGGGGGAGAGTGACCGAGGGGATCACTGACACACAGGGGGAGAGAGTGACCCAGGGGATCACTGAGACACAGGGGAGGGAGTGACCCAGTGGATGACTGAGACACAGGGGGAGAGTGACCCAGGGAATCACTGAGACACAGGGGGAGAGAGTGACCCAGGGTATCACTGAGACACAGGCGGAGAGTGTGACCCAGGGAATCACTGACACAGGGGGAGTGAGTGACCCAGGGTACCACTGAGACACGGGGAGAGAGTGAACCAGGGGATCACTGAGACACAGTGGAGAGAGTAACCCAGGGGATCGCTGAGACACAGGGGAGATAGTGACCCAGAGGATCACTGAGACACAGGGGGAGTGAGTGACCCAGGGTACCACTGAGACACGGGGAGAGAGTGATCCAGGGGATCACTGAGACAAATGGGAGAGAGTGACCCAGGGGATCACTGAGACACAGGGGAGTTAGTGACCCAGGGGATCAGTGAGACAAAGGGGGAGTGTGTGACCCAGGGAATCACTGAGTCACAGGGGAGTGAGTGACCCAGGGTATCACTGAGACACAGGGGGAGTGTGTGACCCAGGGGATCACTGAGACACAGGGGAGTGAGTGACCCAGGGGATCACTGAGACAAAGGGGGAGTGTGTGACCCAGGGAATCACTGAGTCACAGGGGAGTGAGTGACCCAGGGTATCACTGAGACACAGGGGGAGTGTGTGACCCAGGGGATCACTGAGACACAGGGGAAGAGAGTGACCCAGGGGATCACTGAGATACAGGGGAGATAGTGACCCAGGGAATCACTGACACAGGGGGAGAGTGACCCAGGGGATCACTGAGACACGGGGAGAGAGTGACCCAGGGGATCACTGAAACAGGGGGAGAGTGACCCAGGGGATCACTGAGACAAAGGGGGAGTGTGTGACCCAGGGAATCACTGAGTCACAGGGGAGTGAGTGACCCAGGCCATCACTGAGACACAGGGGGAGTGTGTGACCCAGGGGATCACTGAGACACAGGGGAAGAGAGTGACCCAGGGGATCACTGAGACACAGGGGGAGAGAGTGACCCAGGGAATCACTGACACAGGGGGAGTGAGTGACCCAGGGAATCACTGACACAGGAGGAGAGTGACCCAGGGGATCACTGAGACACAGGGGAGAGAGTGACCCAGGGGATCACTGAGACACAGGGGTGTGTGTGACCCAGGGAATCACTGAGACACAGGTGAGAGAGTGACCCAGGGGATCGCTGAGACACAGGCGAGATAGTGACCCAGGGGATCACTGAGACACAGGGCAGTGAGTGACCCAGGGGATCACTGAGACACAGGGGAGAGAGTGACCCAGGGGATCACTGAGACACAGGGGGAGAGTGAACTAGTGGATCACTGAGACACAGGGGGAGAGTGACCCAGGGGATCGCTGAGACACAGGGGAGATAGTGACCCAGGGGATCACTGAGACACAGGGGGAGTGTGTGACCCAGGGGATCACTGAGACACAGGGGGAGAGTGACAGAGGGGATCACTGAGACACAGGGGGTGAGAGTGACCCAGGGGATCACTGAGACACAGGGGGAGAGAGTGACAGAGAGGAGCGCTGAGACACAGGGGAGATAGTGGCCCAGGGGATCACTGAGACACAGAGGGAGTGTGTGACCCAGGGGATCACTGAGACACAGGGGGAGTGAGTGACCCAGGGGATCACTGAGACACAGGGGGAGTGTGTGACCCAGGGGATCACTGAGACACAGGGGAAGAGAGTGACCCGGGGAGGGAGTGACCCAGTGGATGACTGAGACACAGGGGGAGAGTGACCCAGGGGATCACTGAGACACAGGGGGAGAGAGTGATCCAGGGTATCACTGACACAGGGGGAGTGAGTGACCCAGGGAATCACTGACACAGGAGGAGAGTGACCCAGGGGATCACTGACACAGGAGGAGAGTGACCCAGGGGATCACTGAGACACAGGGGAAGAGTGAACCAGGGGATCACTGAGACACAGGGGAGAGAGTGACCCAGGGGATCACTGAGACACAGGGGAAGAGTGACCCAGGGGATCACTGAGACACAGGGATGTGTGTGACCCAGGGAATCACTGAAACACAGGGGAGAGAGTGACCCAGGGGATCGCTGAGACACAGGGGAGATAGTGACCCAGGGGATCACTGAGACACAGGGCAGTGAGTGACCCAGGGGATCACTGAGACACAGAGGAGAGAGTGACCCAGGGGATCACTGAGACACAGGGGGAGAGTGAACTAGGGGATCACTGAGACACAGGGGGAGAGTGACCCAGGGGATCGCTGAGACACAGGGGGAGAGTGACCCAGGGGATCGCTGAGACACAGGGGAGATAGTGACCCAGGGGATCACTGAGACACAGGGGAGTGTGTGACACAGGGGATCACTGAGACACGGGGGAGAGTGACAGAGGGGATCACTGAGACACAGGGGGTGAGAGTGACCCAGGGGATCACTGAGACACAGGGGGAGAGAGTGACCCAGGGGATCACTGAGACACAGGGGGGGGAGAGTGACCCAGGGGATCACTGAGACACAGGGGGAAAGAGTGACAGAGGGGAGCGCTGAGACACAGGAGAGATAGTGGCCCAGGGGATCACTGAGACACAGAGGGAGTGTGTGACCCAGGGAATCACTGAGACACAGGGGGAGAGTGAACCAGGATATCACTGAGACTCAGGGGGAGAGTGAACCAGGGGATCACTGAGACACAGGGGAGAGAGTAACCCAGGGGATCACTGAGACACTGGGGGAGAGAGTGACCCAGGGGATCACTGAGACACAGGGGGAGAGTGACCCAGGGGGATCACTGAGACACAGGGGGGAAGAGTGTGCCCCAGGGGATCACTGAGACACAGGAGGGAGAGTGTGCCCCAGGGGATCACTGAGACACAGGGTGGAGATTGTGCCCCAGGGGATCGCTGAGACACAGGGGAGATAGTGACCCAGGGGATCGCTGAGACACAGGGGAGATAGTGACCCAGGGGATCGCTGACACACAGGGGGAGTGTGTGACCCAGGGGATCACTGAGACACAGGGGAGTGAGTGACCCAGGGGATCACTGAGACACAAGGCTGTGTGTGCCCCAGGGGAATCACTGAGACACAGGGGGGAGAGTGTGCCCCAGGGGATCGCTGAGACACGGGGGAGAGTGTGCTCCAGGGGAATCACTGAGACACAGGGGGGAGAGTGTGCCCCAGGGGAATCACTGAGACACAGGGGGGAGAGTGTGCCCCAGGGGACTCACTGAGACACAGGGGGAGAGTGTGCCCCAGGGGATCACTGAGACACAGGGGGAGAGTGTGCCCCAGGGGATCGCTGAGACACAGGGGAGATAGTGACCCAGGGGATTGCTGACACACAGGGGGAGTGTGTGACCCAGGGTACCACTGAGACACGGGGAGAGAGTGACCCAGGGGATCACTGAGACACAGGGGGAGAGTGAACCAGGGGATCACTGAGACACAGTGGAGAGAGTGACCCAGAGGATCACTGAGACACGGGGAGTGAGTGACCCAGGGTACCACTGAGACAAAGGGGAGAGAGTGACCCAGGGGATCACTGAGACAAAGGGGAGAGAGTGACCCAGGGGATCACTGAGACACAGGGGAGTGAGTGACCCAGGGGATCACTGAGACAAAGGGGAGAGAGTGACCCAGGGGATCACTGAGACAAAGGGGAGAGAGTGACCCAGGGGATCACTGAGACACAGGGGAGAGAGTAACCCAGGGGATCACTGAGACAAAGGGGAGAGAGTGACCCAGGGGATCACTGAGACAAAGGGGAGAGAGTGACCCAGGGGATCACTGAGACACAGGGGAGAGAGTAACCCAGGGGATCGCTGAGACACAGGGGAGATAGTGACCCAGAGGATCACTGAGACACGGGGAGTGAGTGACCCAGGGTACCACTGAGACAAAGGGGAGAGAGTGACCCAGGGGATCACTGAGACAAAGGGGAGAGAGTGACCCAGGGGATCACTGAGACACAGGGGAGTGAGTGACCCAGGGGATCACTGAGACAAAGGGGGAGTGTGTGACCCAGGGAATCACTGAGTCACAGGGGAGTGAGTGACCCAGGGTATCACTGAGACACAGGGGGAGTGTGTGACCCAGGGGATCACTGAGACACAGGGGAAGAGAGTGACCCAGGGGATCACTGAGACACAGGGGGAGAGAGTGACCCAGGGAATCACTGACACAGGGGGAGTGAGTGACCCAGGGAATCACTGACACAGGAGGAGAGTGACCCAGGGGATCACTGAGACACGGGGAGAGAGTGACCCAGGGGATCACTGAGACACAGGGCGAGAGTGACCCAGGGGATCACTGAGACACAGGGGTGTGTGTGACCCAGGGAATCACTGAGACACAGGGGAGAGAGTGACCCAGGGGATCACTGAGACACAGGGGAGATAGTGACCCAGGGGATCGCTGAAACACAGGGGAGATAGTGACCCAGGGGATCACTGAGACACAGGGCAGTGAGTGACCCAGGGGATCACTGAGACCCAGGGGAGAGAGTGACCCAGGGGATCACTGAGACGCAGGGGGAGTAAGTGACCCAGGGGATCACTGAGACACAGGGGAAGAGTGAACCAGGGGATCACTGAGACACAGGGGAGAGAGTGACCCAGGGGATCACTGAGACACAGGGGAAGAGTGACCCAGGGGATCACTGAGACACAGGGATGTGTGTGACCCAGGGAATCACTGAGACACAGGGGAGAGAGTGACCCAGGGGATCGCTGAGACACAGGGGAGATAGTGACCAGGGGATCACTGAGACACAGGGGAGATAGTGACCCAGGGGATCACTGAGACACAGGGGTGTGTGTGACCCAGGGAATCACTGAGACACAGGGGAGAGAGTGACCCAGGGGATCACTGAGACACAGGGGAGATAGTGACCCAGGGGATCGCTGAAACACAGGGGAGATAGTGACCCAGGGGATCACTGAGACACAGAGGAGAGAGTGACCCAGGGGATCACTGAGACACAGGGGGAGAGTGAACTAGGGGATCACTGAGACACAGGGGGAGAGTGACCCAGGGGATCGCTGAGACACAGGGCAGTGAGTGACCCAGGGGATCGCTGAGACGCAGGGCAGTGAGTGACCCAGGGGATCACTGAGACACAGGAGAGAGAGTGACCCAGGGGATCACTGAGACACAGGGGAAGAGTGACCCAGGGGATCACTGAGACACAGGGGTGTGTGTGACCCAGGGAATCACTGAGACACAGAGGAGAGAGTGACCCAGGGGATCACTGAGACACAGGGGGAGAGTGAACTAGGGGATCACTGAGACACAGGGGGAGAGTGACCCAGGGGATTGCTGAGACACAGGGGAGATAGTGACCCAGGGGATCACTGAGGCACAGGGGGAGTGAGTGACCCAGGGAATCACTGACACAGGGGGAGTGAGTGACCCAGGGTACCACTGAGACACGGGGAGAGTGACGCAGGGGATCACTGAGACACAGGGGGAGAGTGAACCAGGGGATCACTGAGACACAGGGGAGAGAGTAACCCAGGGGATCGCTGAGACACAGGGGAGATAGTGACCCAGGGAATCACTGAGACACAGGGGGAGAGTGAACCAGGGGATCACTGAGACACAGAGGGAGAGTGAACCAGGATATCACTGAGACTCAGGGGGTGTGTGTGACCCAGGGAATCACTGAGACACAGGGGGGAGAGTGTGGCCCAGGGGATCACTGAGACACAGGGGGGAGAGTGTGCCCCAGGGGATCGTTGAGACACAGGGGAGATAGTGACCCAGGGGATCGCTGAGACACAGGGGAGATAGTGACCCAGGGGATCGCTGACACACAGGGGGAGTGTGTGACCAAGGGGATCATTGAGACACAGGGGAGTGAGTGACCCAGGGGATCACTGAGACACAGGGGTGTGTGTGACCCAGGGAATCACTGAGACACAGGGGGAGAGTGACCCAAGGGATCACTGAGACACAGGGGGAGAGTGACCCAGGGGATCACTGAGACACAGGGGGAGTGTGTGACCCAGGGAATCACTGAGACACAGGGGGAGAGTGACCGAGGGGATCACTGACACACAGGGGGAGAGAGTGACCCAGGGGATCACTGAGACACAGGGGAGGGAGTGACCCAGTGGATGACTGAGACACAGGGGGAGAGTGACCCAGGGAATCACTGAGACACAGGGGGAGAGAGTGACCCAGGGTATCACTGAGACACAGGCGGAGAGTGTGACCCAGGGAATCACTGACACAGGGGGAGTGAGTGACCCAGGGAATCACTGAGACACAGTGGAGAGAGTAACCCAGGGGATCGCTGAGACACAGGGGAGATAGTGACCCAGAGGATCACTGAGACACAGGGGGAGTGAGTGACCCAGGGTACCACTGAGACACGGGGAGAGAGTGATCCAGGGGATCACTGAGACAAATGGGAGAGAGTGACCCAGGGGATCACTGAGACACAGGGGAGTTAGTGACCCAGGGGATCAGTGAGACAAAGGGGGAGTGTGTGACCCAGGGAATCACTGAGTCACAGGGGAGTGAGTGACCCAGGGTATCACTGAGACACAGGGGGAGTGTGTGACCCAGGGGATCACTGAGACACAGGGGAGTGAGTGACCCAGGGGATCACTGAGACAAAGGGGGAGTGTGTGACCCAGGGAATCACTGAGTCACAGGGGAGTGAGTGACCCAGGGTATCACTGAGACACAGGGGGAGTGTGTGACCCAGGGGATCACTGAGACACAGGGGAAGAGAGTGACCCAGGGGATCACTGAGATACAGGGGAGATAGTGACCCAGGGAATCACTGACACAGGGGGAGAGTGACCCAGGGGATCACTGAGACACGGGGAGAGAGTGACCCAGGGGATCACTGAAACAGGGGGAGAGTGACCCAGGGGATCACTGAGACAAAGGGGGAGTGTGTGACTCAGGGAATCACTGAGTCACAGGGGAGTGAGTGACCCAGGCCATCACTGAGACACAGGGGGAGTGTGTGACCCAGGGGATCACTGAGACACAGGGGAAGAGAGTGACCCAGGGGATCACTGAGACACAGGGGGAGAGAGTGACCCAGGGAATCACTGACACAGGGGGAGTGAGTGACCCAGGGAATCACTGACACAGGAGGAGAGTGACCCAGGGGATCACTGAGACACAGGGGAGAGAGTGACCCAGGGGATCACTGAGACACAGGGGTGTGTGTGACCCAGGGAATCACTGAGACACAGGTGAGAGAGTGACCCAGGGGATCGCTGAGACACAGGCGAGATAGTGACCCAGGGGATCACTGAGACACAGGGCAGTGAGTGACCCAGGGGATCACTGAGACACAGGGGAGAGAGTGACCCAGGGGATCACTGAGACACAGGGGGAGAGTGAACTAGTGGATCACTGAGACACAGGGGGAGAGTGACCCAGGGGATCGCTGAGACACAGGGGAGATAGTGACCCAGGGGATCACTGAGACACAGGGGGAGTGTGTGACCCAGGGGATCACTGAGACACAGGGGGAGAGTGACAGAGGGGATCACTGAGACACAGGGGGTGAGAGTGACCCAGGGGATCACTGAGACACAGGGGGAGAGAGTGACAGAGAGGAGCGCTGAGACACAGGGGAGATAGTGGCCCAGGGGATCACTGAGACACAGAGGGAGTGTGTGACCCAGGGGATCACTGAGACACAGGGGGAGTGAGTGACCCAGGGGATCACTGAGACACAGGGGGAGTGTGTGACCCAGGGGATCACTGAGACACAGGGGAAGAGAGTGACCCGGGGAGGGAGTGACCCAGTGGATGACTGAGACACAGGGGGAGAGTGACCCAGGGGATCACTGAGACACATGGGGGAGAGAGTGATCCAGGGTATCACTGACACAGGGGGAGTGAGTGACCCAGGGAATCACTGACACAGGAGGAGAGTGACCCAGGGGATCACTGACACAGGAGGAGAGTGACCCAGGGGATCACTGAGACACAGGGGAAGAGTGAACCAGGGGATCACTGAGACACAGGGGAGAGAGTGACCCAGGGGATCACTGAGACACAGGGGAAGAGTGACCCAGGGGATCACTGAGACACAGGGATGTGTGTGACCCAGGGAATCACTGAGACACAGGGGAGAGAGTGACCCAGGGGATCGCTGAGACACAGGGGAGATAGTGACCCAGGGGATCACTGAGACACAGGGCAGTGAGTGACCCAGGGGATCACTGAGACACAGAGGAGAGAGTGACCCAGGGGATCACTGAGACACAGGGGGAGAGTGAACTAGGGGATCACTGAGACACAGGGGGAGAGTGACCCAGGGGATCGCTGAGACACAGGGCAGTGAGTGACCCAGGGGATCGCTGAGACACAGGGCAGTGAGTGACCCAGGGGATCACTGAGACACAGGGGAGAGAGTGACCCAGGGGATCACTGAGACACAGGGGGAGAGTGAACTAGGGGATCACTGAGACACAGGGGGAGAGTGACCCAGGGGATTGCTGAGACACAGGGGAGATAGTGACCCAGGGGATCACTGAGGCACAGGGGGAGTGAGTGACCCAGGGAATCACTGACACAGGGGGAGTGAGTGACCCAGGGTACCACTGAGACACGGGGAGAGAGTGACGCAGGGGATCACTGAGACACAGGGGGAGAGTGAACCAGGGGATCACTGAGACACAGGGGAGAGAGTAACCCAGGGGATCGCTGAGACACAGGGGGAGGGTGAACCAGGGGATCACTGAGACACAGGGGAGAGAGTGACCCAGGGGATCACTGAGACACAGGGGAAGAGTGACCCAGGGGATCACTGAGACACAGGGGTGTGTGTGACCCAGGGAATCACTGAGACACTGGGGAGAGAGTGACCCAGGGGATCGCTGAGACACAGGGGAGATAGTGTCCCAGGATATCACTGAGACTCAGGGGGTGTGTGTGACCCAGGGAATCACTGAGACACAGGGGGGAGAGAGTGACCCAGGGGATCACTGAGACACAGGGGAAGAGTGACCCAGGGGATCACTGAGACACAGGGGTGTGTGTGACCCAGGGAATCACTGAGACACAGGGGAGAGAGTGACCCAGGGGATCGCTGAGACACAGGGGAGATAGTGACCCAGGGGATCACTGAGACACAGGGGAGAGAGTGACCCAGGGGATCACTGAGACACAGGGGAAGAGTGACCCAGGGGATCACTGAGACACAGGGGTGTGTGTGACCCAGGGAATCACTGAGACACTGGGGAGAGAGTGACCCAGGGGATCGCTGAGACACAGGGGAGATAGTGACCCAGGGGATCACTGAGACACAGGGCAGTGAGTGACCCAGGGGATCACTGAGACACAGGGCAGTGAGTGACCCAGGGGATCACTGAGACACAGGGGAGAGAGTGACCCAGGGGATCACTGAGACACAGTGGGAGAGTGAACTAGTGGATCACTGAGACACAGGGGGAGAGTGACCCAGGGGATCGCTGAGACACAGGGGAGATAGTGACCCAGGGGATCACTGAGACACAGGGGAGTGTGTGACACAGGGGATCACTGAGACACGGGGGAGAGTGACAGAGGGGATCACTGAGACACAGGGGGTGAGAGTGACCCAGGGGATCACTGAGACACAGGGGGAGAGAGTGACCCAGGGGATCACTGAGACACAGGGGGGGGAGAGTGACCCAGGGGATCACTGAGACACAGGGGGAAAGAGTGACAGAGGGGAGCGCTGAGACACAGGAGAGATAGTGGCCCAGGGGATCACTGAGACACAGAGGGAGTGTGTGACCCAGGGAATCACTGAGACACAGGGGGAGAGTGAACCAGGATATCACTGAGACTCAGGGGGAGAGTGAACCAGGGGATCACTGAGACACAGGGGAGAGAGTAACCCAGGGGATCACTGAGACACAGGGGGAGAGTGACCCAGGGGGATCACTGAGACACAGGGGGGAAGAGTGTGCCCCAGGGGATCACTGAGACACAGGAGGGAGAGTGTGCCCCAGGGGATCACTGAGACACAGGGTGGAGATTGTGCCCCAGGGGATCGCTGAGACACAGGGGAGATAGTGACCCAGGGGATCGCTGAGACACAGGGGAGATAGTGACCCAGGGGATCGCTGACACACAGGGGGAGTGTGTGACCCAGGGGATCACTGAGACACAGGGGAGTGAGTGACCCAGGGGATCACTGAGACACAAGGCTGTGTGTGCCCCAGGGGAATCACTGAGACACAGGGGGGAGAGTGTGCCCCAGGGGATCGCTGAGACACGGGGGAGAGTGTGCTCCAGGGGAATCACTGAGACACAGGGGGGAGAGTGTGCCCCAGGGGAATCACTGAGACACAGGGGGGAGAGTGTGCCCCAGGGGACTCACTGAGACACAGGGGGAGAGTGTGCCCCAGGGGATCACTGAGACACAGGGGGAGAGTGTGCCCCAGGGGATCGCTGAGACACAGGGGAGATAGTGACCCAGGGGATTGCTGACACACAGGGGGAGTGTGTGACCCAGGGTACCACTGAGACACGGGGAGAGAGTGACCCAGGGGATCACTGAGACACAGGGGGAGAGTGAACCAGGGGATCACTGAGACACAGGGGAGATAGTGACCCAGAGGATCACTGAGACACGGGGAGTGAGTGACCCAGGGTACCACTGAGACAAAGGGGAGAGAGTGACCCAGGGGATCACTGAGACAAAGGGGAGAGAGTGACCCAGGGGATCACTGAGACACAGGGGAGTGAGTGACCCAGGGGATCACTGAGACAAAGGGGGAGTGTGTGACCCAGGGAATCACTGAGTCACAGGGGAGTGAGTGACCCAGGGTATCACTGAGACACAGGGGGAGTGTGTGACCCAGGGGATCACTGAGACACAGGGGAAGAGAGTGACCCAGGGGATCACTGAGACACAGGGGGAGAGAGTGACCCAGGGAATCACTGACACAGGGGGAGTGAGTGACCCAGGGAATCACTGACACAGGAGGAGAGTGACCCAGGGGATCACTGAGACACGGGGAGAGAGTGACCCAGGGGATCACTGAGACACAGGGCGAGAGTGACCCAGGGGATCACTGAGACACAGGGGTGTGTGTGACCCAGGGAATCACTGAGACACAGGGGAGAGAGTGACCCAGGGGATCACTGAGACACAGGGGAGATAGTGACCCAGGGGATCGCTGAAACACAGGGGAGATAGTGACCCAGGGGATCACTGAGACACAGGGCAGTGAGTGACCCAGGGGATCACTGAGACCCAGGGGAGAGAGTGACCCAGGGGATCACTGAGACGCAGGGGGAGTAAGTGACCCAGGGGATCACTGAGACACAGGGGAAGAGTGAACCAGGGGATCACTGAGACACAGGGGAGAGAGTGACCCAGGGGATCACTGAGACACAGGGGAAGAGTGACCCAGGGGATCACTGAGACACAGGGATGTGTGTGACCCAGGGAATCACTGAGACACAGGGGAGAGAGTGACCCAGGGGATTGCTGAGACACAGGGGAGATAGTGACCAGGGGATCACTGAGACACAGGGGAGATAGTGACCCAGGGGATCACTGAGACACAGGGGTGTGTGTGACCCAGGGAATCACTGAGACACAGGGGAGAGAGTGACCCAGGGGATCACTGAGACACAGGGGAGATAGTGACCCAGGGGATCGCTGAAACACAGGGGAGATAGTGACCCAGGGGATCACTGAGACACAGAGGAGAGAGTGACCCAGGGGATCACTGAGACACAGGGGGAGAGTGAACTAGGGGATCACTGAGACACAGGGGGAGAGTGACCCAGGGGATCGCTGAGACACAGGGCAGTGAGTGACCCAGGGGATCGCTGAGACGCAGGGCAGTGAGTGACCCAGGGGATCACTGAGACACAGGGGAGAGAGTGACCCAGGGGATCACTGAGACACAGGGGAAGAGTGACCCAGGGGATCACTGAAACACAGGGGTGTGTGTGACCCAGGGAATCACTGAGACACAGAGGAGAGAGTGACCCAGGGGATCACTGAGACACAGGGGGAGAGTGAACTAGGGGATCACTGAGACACAGGGGGAGAGTGACCCAGGGGATTGCTGAGACACAGGGGAGATAGTGACCCAGGGGATCACTGAGGCACAGGGGGAGTGAGTGACCCAGGGAATCACTGACACAGGGGGAGTGAGTGACCCAGGGTACCACTGAGACACGGGGAGAGAGTGACCCAGGGGATCACTGAGACACAGGGGAGATAGTGACCCAGGGGATCGCTGAAACACAGGGGAGATAGTGACCCAGGGGATCACTGAGACACAGGGCAGTGAGTGACCCAGGGGATCACTGAGACCCAGGGGAGAGAGTGACCCAGGGGATCACTGAGACACAGGGGAGAGAGTAACCCAGGGGATCGCTGAGACACAGGGGAGATAGTGACCCAGGGAATCACTGAGACACAGGGGGAGAGTGAACCAGGGGATCACTGAGACACAGAGGGAGAGTGAACCAGGATATCACTGAGACTCAGGGGGTGTGTGTGACCCAGGGAATCACTGAGACACAGGGGGGAGAGTGTGGCCCAGGGGATCACTGAGACACAGGGGGGAGAGTGTGCCCCAGGGGATCGTTGAGACACAGGGGAGATAGTGACCCAGGGGATCGCTGAGACACAGGGGAGATAGTGACCCAGGGGATCGCTGACACACAGGGGGAGTGTGTGACCAAGGGGATCACTGAGACACAGGGGAGTGAGTGACCCAGGGGATCACTGAGACACAGGGGTGTGTGTGACCCAGGGGATCACTGAGACACAGGGGGAGAGTGACCCAAGGGATCACTGAGACACAGGGGGAGAGTGACCCAGGGGATCACTGAGACACAGGGGGAGTGTGTGACCCAGGGAATCACTGAGACACAGGGGGAGAGTGACCGAGGGGATCACTGACACACAGGGGGAGAGAGTGACCCAGGGGATCACTGAGACACAGGGGAGGGAGTGACCCAGTGGATGACTGAGACACAGGGGGAGAGTGACCCAGGGAATCACTGAGACACAGGGGGAGAGAGTGACCCAGGGTATCACTGAGACACAGGCGGAGAGTGTGACCCAGGGAATCACTGACACAGGGGGAGTGAGTGACCCAGGGTACCACTGAGACACGGGGAGAGAGTGACGCAGGGGATCACTGAGACACAGGGGAGAGAGTAACCCAGGGAATCACTGAGACACAGGTGAGAGAGTGACCCAGGGGATCGCTGAGACACAGGGGAGAGAGTAACCCAGGGGATCGCTGAGACACAGGGGGAGAGTGAACCAGGGGATCACTGAGACATAGGGGAGTGAGTGACCCAGGGAATCACTGAGTCACAGGGGAGTGAGCGACCCGGGGAGGGAGTGACCCAGTGGATGACTGAGACACAGGGGGAGAGTGACCAGGGGATCACTGTGACACAGGGGAAGAGAGTGACCCGGGGAGGGAGTGACCCAGTGGATAACTGAGACACAGGGGGAGAGTGACCAGGGGATCACTGTGACACAGGGGGAGAGAGTGATCCAGGGTATCACTGAGACACAGGGGGAGAGAGTGACCCAGGGAATCACTGACACAGGGGGAGTGAGTGACCCAGGGAATCACTGACACAGGAGGAGAGTGACCCATGGGATCACTGAGACACGGGGAGAGAGTGACCCAGGGGATCACTGAGACACAGGGGGAGGGTGAACCAGGGGATCACTGAGACACAGGGGAGAGAGTAACCCAGGGGATCGCTGAGACACAGGGGAGATAGTGACCCAGGGGATCACTGAGACACAGGGGTAGTGAGTGAACCAGGGTACCACTGAGACACGGGGAGAGTGTGCCCCAGGGGATCACTGAGACACAGGGGAGAGAGTGACCCAGGGGATCACTGAGACACAGGGGAAGAGTGAGCCAGGGGATCACTGAGACACAGGGGTGTGTGTGACCCAGGGAATCACTGAGACACAGGTGAGAGAGTGAGCCAGGGGATCGCTGAGACACAGGGGAGATAGTGACCCAGGGGATCACTGAGACACAGGGCAGTGAGTGACCCAGGGGATCGCTGAGACACAGGGGAGATAGTGACCCAGGGGATCACTGAGACACAGGGCAGTGAGTGACCCAGGGGATCACTGAGACACAGGGGAGAGAGTGACCCAGGGGATCACTGAGACACAGGGGGAGAGTGAACTAGTGGATCACTGAGACACAGGGGGAGAGTGACCCAGGGGATCGCTGAGACACAGGGGAGATAGTGACCCAGGGGATCACTGAGACACAGGGGGAGAGTGACAGAGGGGATCACTGAGACACAGGGGGTGAGAGTGACCCAGGGGATCACTAAGACACAGGGGGGGGAGTGTGACCCAGGGGATCACTGAGACACAGGAGGGGAGAGTGACCCAGGGGATCACTGAGACACAGGGGGAAGAGAGTGACCCAGGGTATCACTGAGACACTGGGGGGGAGAGTGACCCAGGGGATCACTGAGACACAGGGGGAGAGAGTGACCCAGGGGATCACTGAGACACAGGGGGAGAGAGTGACAGAGAGGAGCGCTGAGACACAGGGGAGATAGTGGCCCAGGGGATCACTGAGACACAGAGGGTGTGTGTGACCCAGGGAATCACTGAGACACAGGGGGAGAGTGAACCAGGATATCACTGAGACTCAGGGGTAGAGTGAACCAGGGGATCACTGAGACACAGGGGAGAGAGTAACCCAGGGGATCACTGAGACACAGGGGGTGTGTGTGACCCAGGGAATCACTGAGACACAGGGGGAGAGTGACTCAGGGGATCACTGAGACACAGGGGGAGTGAGTGACCCAGGGGATCACTGAGACACAGGGGGAGTGAGTGACCCAGGGGATCACTGAGACACAGGGGGAGAGATTGACCCAGGTGTTCACTGAGACACAGGGGAAAGAGTGAACCAGGGATCACTGAGACACAGGGGGAGAGTGACCCAGGGATCACTGAGACACACGGCGAGAGAGTGACAGAGGGGAGGAGAATTTCTGAGACACTGAGTGGAACACAGTAGTGACACTGAAGTTGGAAGGGTAGATAGTATCCAGGGGATTACTGAGACACAAGAACACTGGGAACGGTTGAGATCATGGGGTTTGCTGAGGAACGGAATGAGGGGAGGTAGTAACCCATTGTATGGGTTACTGGGATCCAGTTGCGCAGGAGTTACAGAAGTATTAGGATGTCATAAGCCAGAGGGAGAAGATGGTATTTCTAGAGTGATACCTGTAGCAAAATGCCTGTGAAGCTATAACAACACTAAGATCAACACAACATGGACAAATCAAGACCCCCACTGAGACACAGGGGGGGAGAGTGACCCAGGGGATCACTGAGACACAGGGGGAAGAGAGTGACCCCGGGTATCACTGTGACACAGGGGGGGAGAGTGACCCAGGGGATCACTGAGACACAGGGGGAGAGAGTGACAGAGAGGAGCGCTGAGACACAGGGGAGATAGTGGCCCAGGGGATCACTGAGACACAGAGGGTGTGTGTGACCCAGGGAATCACTGAGACACAGGGGGAGAGTGACCCAGGATATCACTGAGACACAGGGGGAGAGTGAACCAGGGGATCACTGAGACACAGGGGAGAGAGTAACCCAGGGGGTTTCAATAATGCATTATGAGGATGTAAGACATTTACTTCTAATGCAATTATGATAGTCCTTCAATAATTATATTAGTCATCATTGCAATAGGCATGAAGCTATTAACATTACTCAAATGTTAACGTATAAAATTCTAACAGGGCCACATAGGGTAAATGTCAGTGATGTTTCCAGGTAGTCCAGAAGCAGTCGAAGGATATGGGCTAGGCCATTAAGGACTGAGATGAGGAGAAATTTCTTCACCAGCAAATGGTGTGCCAGTAGAATTCTCTGCTTCAAAAGGCATGTTTTCAAGAAGAGTTATTAATAAATCATATGACTAAATTGTTCAAATGGTATGCCTTTGATGCCTATATCACGTGAGTGAGTGAACTCCTCACCACCTACATGGAGAGGATTCTGACCTTGGCTACCCTAACCAGATGAACGACCACACCAAAGCATTTTCCTGTTCCTCTCTCACTGTCTCTGATTCATAGCAGTATTTCCTGATTTTTTTTCTCTCTCTCCATCTCTCATTATCAAGCTGTTTCTCATTTTTTCTCTGGTCTTTTTTGTATCTCTGATCCCCTCTCTTTTTCACAGTCTCGGTATTCCCTCACTATGTCTTTTTTTTCACTATTGCTCTGATCCTCTCCATCCATCTCTCTCTACTAGCTCTCTCTCCCTCTGCTCCTTTAAACCTTCGTCGTCTGCCTGTGTCCAATATTTTCTCTTTTTCAATCTCAGTTATGGTCCCCCTCTATCTCGCTTCCCTGTTCATTAGTTTTTCTCTTTCACCTTCAGTCTCACATTCTGATTTTCCCATACAATATCTTTTTCAATGGTACTTCCAATCTGTTTCTGCTTGGTGTATGATTGTAATACTGGTCTGGAATTCTGACCCTCTCAATGCCTCAATATTTTCTTGCAAAATAAAAATGCTATTCCTTTAGAGTCATAGACCCTTCAGTCCAACTCATCCATGCTGACCAGATATCCTAAATTAATCTAGCCCCATTTGCCTACATTCCTCCAAACCCTCCCTAATTTGAGTGAGTGCAGAAGATACTTATGAGAATGGCTCCAGGGATAATGAACAAGTTGTTGGAGGTGATTCTGAGAGATGGGTTTTACATGCATTTGGAGAGGCAGGGAATAATTAGGGATTGTCAGCATGGTTGTGTGCGAGGGAAATCGTATCTCACAAACTTGATTTTTTTTTAGGAAATAATCTAAAGATTGATGACGGAATGGTAGACATTGTTTACTTGGACTTTAGTAAAGCCTTTGACAAGGTTCCGCATGGTACAGTAATTAGTAAAGTTAGATCACTTGGGATTCAGGGTGAGCTTGCCAGTTGGATACAAAATTGGCTTGACAGTAGGAAACAGAGTGTGGAGGTAGAAGGTTGTATTTTGATTGGAGGCCTGTGACCAGCAGTGTTCCTTAGGGATTGGTACTGGGTCCACTTTTGTTTGTCATTTACATAAATAATTTGGATAATAATATAGGAGGGCATGATTAGTAGGTTTGCGGATGACACCAAAATTGATGGTATAGTGCATAGTGAAGAAGGTTGTCTAAGATTACAAAGAGATCTTGATCAATTGGGTCGGTGGGCTAAAGAATGGGAAATGGAGTTTAATTTGGATAAATGCAAGGGCAGGACTTACACGAGTAGTGGTATGGCCCTGAGTAGCATTGTAGAACAGAGAGACCTAGGGGTTCAGGTACATAATTCTTTGAAATTTGCAACACAGGCAGACAGGGTGGTTAAGAAGACATCTAGCACACTTACCTTCATTGCTCAGACCTTTGTTTATAGGAGTTGGGACATCATGTTTAGCTGGAAAGGATGTTGGTGAGTGCTCTTCTGGAGTACTGTGTGCAGTTCTGGATGCCCTATTATATTGGACAGGGTTCAGAACAGATTTACCAGAATGTGTATGGGAATGGAGAATTTGAGTTATAAAAATAAGCTGGATAGGCTGGGACAGTTTTCATTAGACTATAGGAAGTTGAGGGATGACCTTATAGAGGTTTATAAAACATGACCGGCATAGATAAGATGAATAACAAAGGTCTTTTCCCTAGGATGGGGCAGTTCAAAAGTAGGGGCAAGATTTTTAAGATAAAAATGCAAAAAGAACATGAGGCGCAATTTTTTTTTTACTTAGAATCGCTAGTGAATGGAATGAACTGCCAGAGGAAGTGGTGAATGTGGGTACAGTTACAAAAGACATATGGATAAGTACGTGAACAGGAAAGGTTTGGAGGGATATGAGCCAAACACAACCAGGTGGGACTAGTTTGGAAATCTGGTTGGCGTGGACTAGTTGAACTGGTGTCTCTTTCCATGCTGTATGACTCTGTTGGAAGTATGTGCACTTCAGCCTGAAATTGCAATTCTCCTAATTTCTGTCTTGCTCCCCCTCATGAATTCATAATCCCCGACAGACAGTCTGGGAATGGAACCTGAAAAGATCATCACAAGGAACAAGATGATCAGTGGACTCTAGTCAAGCTATCATTGGGTAGGGACTTTTAGAATCCCAGCAAGGAACGGTTCTTAGCGTCTTCAAGGGATCACTGGGTTAATGAGAGTTGAAAAATCAATGTACAAAATGGCAAAATCGACTGTTGCAATGCTGTTCTGGCCTCTGACTTTCCATATTCCATGAACTTCAGCTCATTCAAAGCTCTGTAATCTCACAGTTTATACCACGTTCCACCTGCCCATCACTAAGCATCAATGGCAGATGGTAGTATTGTGGTAATGTCACTGGACCAGTGATCCAGAAGCTAACTCTTTGGACACCAGAGGTCAAATCCCAACATATCAGCTGGTGAAATTTAAATTTAGAGAATAAATATAAATATAGTCCCAGATAACTATCATCCTACCTATTCACTGATGTCCTTTACCAAGGAAACTTCTGTCCTTACCTGATACTGACTACATGTGAATCCAAATATACAGCAATGTAGTCAATTCTGAGCTGCCCTTTGAAATGGCCTAGTAAGCCAGTAGGTTCAAGGGCAAACAGCAATGGCAAACAAATGCAGACCTTGCCAGTGATGCAAACATCCCAGTAAAGAAAAAGCTCAATCTCAATCCTCCATGCTTTGAGTAACTGGTCCCTAAGTTCAGAAATTCCCTCCCTAAACCTCTGTACTATTTTTTCAGATTAGATTCCCTACAGTGTGGAAACAGGCCCTTCGGCCCAACAAGTCCACATCAACCCTCCAAAGAGCAACCCACCCAGACCCATTCCCCTACACCTAACACTACGGGCAATTTAGCATGGCCAGTTCACCTAACCTGCACATCTTTGGATTGTGGGAGGAAACCCATGCAGACACGGGGAGAATGTGCAAACTCCACACAGACAGTTGCCCGAGGTGGGAATTGAATCCAGGTCCCTGGTGCTGTGAGGCAGCAATGCTAACCACTGAGCCACCATGCTCTCTCTTCTGTTCATCAATCCTTAAAACCTTCCTCCTTGACCAAGCCCAAATACCACCTTATTTGTTTCAATGTCAAATTATATTTCATAATCATTCCTGGAAAAGATTTCAGAACAATCCACCACATTAAAGGTGAGATACAGTTTGCTGTTCATGAATACTTCATTTGACTGTTTGGTGACATTACTGTTGATGCAAGCCATGGGATCCCCCATGTCAGAGAAGGTAATGGTTCTGAAAAAGTTAATGTTGAAGATACATCAAGCTTCACCCAGTCTGATTATTCCATATAGTCTTTGGGTGGAGCATCAGGCAGTCTTGTACCTGATCTTGATGGGGTTAGAGGTAACATACCTGGTTCATGATAGTCCTAGTACTTATAACTAACTATTCAATGTAACTTGTACCTGTTTTGTCATGCAACAAACTGGCTCTGGCTTACTGCCCGATGCTCCAGTTTCCTCCCACCATCCAAAGGTGTGCAGGCTAGGTGGAGTAGCCTTGGTAAATGTGGGGTTAAAGGGATGGGGTAAGGGGATGAGTCTGGGTGGTATGTGGTTCGGAGGGCCGATACAGGTTCAATGGGCTGAATGGCCTCATTCTGCACTGTAGGGATTCTATGATTCTAAATAAATGTGATCTGAAAGTCAGTATGTGAATGTGGCAGCAGGATAACAAGGATTGCAGTAGAGATAAACCTTTCTCTATTCATCCTGTTGCACTCTGAGGTGCCTACAAACTACAAATATAATATTCATTGCTGCAAATATTGCATTTTTTTAGTCAGGTTTTGAGGAGGAGACTATTTACGTCGGTGTCAAACTTGGCATCACACTTACCCTCACATCCTATTTTCCTATGTTTTTAAAATTAACTCCTTAAATTAAAGATCCTCCCCAAAATCTTTTTCTTTCAACTACAGTCAGCAGTTTAAATGAACACTATATAAACACAAGTAAGTTGTGACATAAATATTGTTTTAATTTTTAAAATATCAACTTTGAAAAGATATTTAAAATGTACAGTACACTATACACGAGAACCTTATACTATGCACATCCATTGCATTCAAAATGCAACTGTTACTTAAGTTAATTGTTAATTTACAATTTGTTTCAAGTATTACTCAAGTCAAAGAGTTTAGTGCATTGCTTAGAAATGCCATCAATAATGAAAGTGAATTTTCTTTTTTTCCTCTAGAATGTTTGAGGGAGTCACTTAGTTTCTATAAATTTCATCCACCCTCACCCCACCCAACCCAGATCTATTGATTGTTTAAACGTCCTCCGTTTCCATTCTTTCAAAGTAAGTCAAGGTTTCTTGAGTGAAGGCCCCCCCCCATGGGTACTTTCCCCTCGAACTCATTTTGAAAAGTAAAAGTGGGGAGAAGGTAATGAAAATTAAACTCTTCATTGTCACAGGATCAGCCACTGCCCCAGTATCTAGGTAAGGGCAACATTTAAACCAAAACAGTCCATAGTGAGCTCCAGTGTTAAAATGGTTACGCAGCACATGTGCATATGTACATGTATCAAAAGACACACACATATATGTCCAACATGTTTATAAAATTCTTTAAAATTGATTGACTTTGGATGTACACATGATGGAAGCAAATTGTAAACAACATATAAAGTCATTATTTGTGAAGTTTTGTCACAATACAGTTCTAATTTCTAGGTTCAACATAACCATTACATTTGGTGGTACACCAGCAATAGCACAACTTATATTTTGGATGTAAGTTTATTCACTGAGCTGGAAGGTTTGTTTTCAGATGTTTTGTCACCGTCCTAGGTAACATCAGTGAGTCTCCGTTGAAGCTTCACCAGAGACTCACTGATGATGTTACCTAGTACGGTGACAAAATGTCTAAAAATGAATCTTCCAGCTCAGCGAGCAAACTTTCATCCAAAACCTCAAACTGAGCTACAAATCTTCTCAAAACTCGCTAACAACTTATATTTAGATAGCACCTCTAACATAATAAAATGTCCCAAGGCACTTCACAGGAGCATTGTAAAACAAAGTATGGCACCAATCCACATAAGGCGATATTAGAAATAAAAACAAAGTTCTGGAGAAACTCAGCAGGTCTAGTAGTATCTGTGGAAAGAGAAACAGAGTTAACCTTTTGAGTGTGATATGACTGTTCTTCGGAAGAAGAGATATTAGGTCAGGTGATCAAAAGAGAGGCATTTGAGCAGAAAGAGAGATAGAGAAATTTAGGCAGGAAATTTCAGAACTTAGCACCTGGCAGCTCAAGGCACGTCACTTACAGTGGATCGATTAAAATCAATTGGAGTACTCAAGATTCAAGGAGTGCGGGGATCTGAGCAGTTGAAAGAAATTACAGAATAAGGGAGGAGTGAAGATGTGGAGGAATTTGCGAAGAAAGGTGAGCACTTTAAATTTGCTTAATCAGGAGGCTAAGGAGTCAGAAGGTTCTAGAGAAACAAGGCTTGCCATGAGACACAACACAGGCTGTGGAGTTCTGAACAACCTCAAGTTTTCAGAAGGTAGAATTTGAGACCAGCCAGGAGCGTATTGGAATGGTAAAGGTAAGAGGTCATGAAGGCCTGAATGAGGTGAGAGTTTCAGCAGTGGATGAGCTGAGACAGGGGTGGTATCTAGGAGGTAGAAATAGGCAGCCTTTGAGAAGACACCTCATTCCAATCCAAATAGTTTTCCAATCCAACTCACTGATGTTCTCTGGTTATTATAGAGTGATTTCATGAGTTCTCAATGCTGCTGAATCCTAAATATTTGAACTGTATTGAATCAAAACATTTAAAATTAAGTTCAACAATAACTCTATAAACATCCTGTATGATACATGCATATGTACATATACATAAACACAAATGTGTTTTTTCCCTTCCCAGTAGTTTGAAGTGTTCACTCCGCACAACTCTGTGGGAAAGTGTCTGCTGGTGAATGTTCCATGACTGCTGTCTGTGTCCTGTAATGGGGTACCAGGAGACTTAGCGGAGTACCTTTCATCTCCTGCTATTCTCATTACGACCAAACAGGGGCAGCAATGTGTCACACTTGTTTGAGAAACTGAACTTCTTATTAGAGAGGGTTCATTTCGCAGAGATGGGGCAAGCGAGGGGCTTTTTGTGGCAGACTCAAGTCATGCAGTCATAGAGATGTACAGCACGGAAATAGACCCTTCGATCCAACTTGTCCATATATCCCAAATCAATCTAGTACCACTTGCCAGCACCTGGCCCATTTCCCTCCAAACCCATAGAGTCATAGAGATGTACAGCATGGAAATGGACCCTTCGGTCCAACCCGTCCATACCGACCAGCTATCCCAACCCAATCTAGTCCCACCTGCCAGCACCCGGCCCATAATCCTCCAAACCCTTCCTTTTCATATACCCATCCAAATGCCTCTTAAATGTTGCAATTGTACCAGCCTCCACCACTTCCTCTGGCAGCTCATTCCATATACGTACCACCCTCTGCACAAAAAGTTGCCCCTTAGATCTCTTCTTTATCTTTCCCCTCTCACCCTAAACCTATGCCCTCTAGTTCTGGACTCCTCTACTCCAGGGAAAAGAGTTTGTCTATTTATCCCATCAATGCCCCTCATGATTTTATAAATCTCTATAAGGTGACCCCTCAGCCTCTGATGCTCCAGGGAAAAAAGCCTGAGCTGTGTGTAACTCAAGCTCTGCAAATCAGTAACCAAATAAAATCATCCATGCTTGATGCAACAACTTTACCATGCCCATAATTGAGAGGTGAGGCATTCCACTGATCACTCTGACTGCATAGCTCACAGAGTTTGCTGGTCTACGTTGGAGGGTGCAGCTTATACCTTGGATCTGAAAGGCTAGAGCTAGCCAACAGGAGACTATACCTCTCTCTCGGCATCAGCCACAGGCATTCCTGCCCCTCAGTGAAGAAAACTTGGCCCATCGACAGTGGTCAGTCAATTAAAAGGGTCACTGTTCTTATTGTTGGCGAGATGTTGGGGCTGGGGTGTTTGGTGGGTGGGCCCACTGGTTCACCAGTTCCACTCAACAATGTGCACTGATGAGGTGGCACTATGATGTAGATTCCAGTTACCCCTCCCCCTCACTTCCACTGCAGGATGAGCCCTTTATTAGCACACCATTCTATTGGCAAAAGGCTTTTTTTTAAGGAATGGCATCTTTAAGGCTGACAATTCTTGCTAAATTCTAGCTCTGGTGCTAGAGGAGTTGACACTTCCTACAAACCAGGCATTTTGTGATCAGTCTGTGAATTGTATCAAATAAATAGCTCTGATATATAAATATATGAGTGGAGCAAATCACAGAGAATGGGAAAGTTGTTTGATTATTTGATTCAAGGGGTGCAATTTTCTCCTCCTTGCAACTGCTCAGAGAGGAAATAATTGGGCCAGTTGTCTGTGGAGAAATATCCTGTTCTCGCCATCTCACTCATTAAAGTTTAGGTGAGAAAATCCATCGATCAATTATTGGACACCTCCTGGATTTAAGGTTTTGGAGTGCAGTGGTAGTGTCCCTACCTATAATCTCAAGTCCCACTTGCTCCAGAGGTCTGTCATGACATGTCTGAAATGGTTGATGAGTAATATCTACCACCTGCTCTATCACCTGCCTTGGTTGTGGGTGAGAAAGGTGTCTTGTTTCATGACTGGTCATAGAGAGGTACAGCATGGAAACAGACCCTTTGGTCCAACCCGTCCATGCCGACCAGATATGTGGGGTTAGAAAGGATGGGCCTCCAACTTCCCCAATAGAGGGCCATTGGAAACACCCCAGAAGGAAAACCCAATCGGAACTGGCGAATGAGGCATACTAGTTCAACTCACCGTTTACACTTCAAAATAGATCAACGTGTTCATATCAAAACATGACTGTTTCTCAAATTGGTTTTCTCTTCTGGAATAGGTGAGGGTTGGGATGTCTGATATTTCCTGGCTTTGACTGTGACCTGCCCATCTCCATGGTAAGATGATAACGAGCATACCCCCATGGAGGAGGCCTCCATTGGTCGTCCTTAGGACAAGAAGCTGAATGGTTGGCAACTTCTGACACCAGGTGGGCAACAAGTCAAATTTCTCAATGGTGGGGGTGCCCTGTTGGTGGCCACCTAACAGGCCCACCTGTAAACTATAAAACAACGTTGGAAAATCGGACCTGTATAAGCTTTTCTTTTAAAGTCACAATCTCTTTCAGTTTTTGGAGATAGGGGTAAATGGAATTTTTTCTTCATGGCCTTTTTTTATTTCCTTCTCGTGAGGGGAGAGGCCAGTGTATCTGGTGTTACGTTTAGCCGAAACAAAAACATAATTACTTTTTAAATTCATTCACAGGGCGTGAGCATTGCTGGACTAGGCTGCAGATGCTGTAAATCAGAGACAAAAACAGAAACTGCTGGAAAAGCTCAGCAGGTCGGGCAGCATCTTTGGAGAGAAATCAGAGTTAACGTTTCAGATGAGTGATCCAAAATATTAACTCTGATTTCACTCCACCGTGCTGCCAGACCTGCTGAGCTTTTCCAGCAATTTCTATTTTTGTCCCATTTCTTTTCCCATCCCTAATTCCCAGAGGACAATTAAAAGCCAATCAGATTGCTGTAGGCTTGATGATAGACCGATAAGAATGGCTGATGCCTTCTCTAGAGGATATTATTGATTTTTACTTTACATCTGATTTCTTTCCCCCATACCTTCTCCACTCCCCTAAGAGGCACTGGTTGCGGACTATGCATGTCTGGGTTGTGTGGTGCAGTTTGGGTGAGAGGCGGAAGTGAAGGACATCATGCAGGATCTCTCCCCTTACTTCTTTCTCGCCAGTCTATGCATTTGGAGCTTCCTGTACCAGCTGAGAAGGGAGATAAGACTCCTCCGCCGACGTTTGCCATAGCCATTGGGGTCATCCGTACTCTTCGGGGGACTTGGCTCCTTCCCTTTAGGTCCCAGCTGGTAGAGCCTGTAGGCCAGGTTTAGCGTGTTGCAGATGCCCAGGAAGCAGCGTGAGGGCTTGTATTTGTTGTCGGGGCCACGCTTGACTCGATCTTTTGGCACTGTGCTGGAATTCAAACCAAACCAAAAAACAGTCAATCATGAATTCCAATTAGATAAGAGGCCATTCATCCCATTGTGTGTATGCTGGCCCTTTTGAAAGCGCTGCCCAATTTACTGCCTAAGAGCTAAGCTCTGCAATCCATCCTTTAAGTGCACGGTCTCTCTTTCTTCCTTTAAGATACTTCTCAACACTTTCCTTTCTAACAAAACCTTTGCACCTCATTTCTTATGAAAGCTGTCAAACTATTAACTTGTAATCAAACTTGTGAAGTACCTTGGGATATTTTACTCCATAAAATTTGTTACAGAAATGCAACCTGTTATGCCTGTCCTCTTCCACTGTTTCCCCCATAGCAGTAGAGTCATAGAGATGTACAACATGGAAACAGACTTTTCGGTCCAACTCATCCATGACGTCAAGATATCCGAAATTAATCTAGTCCCATTTGGCAGCATTTGGCCCATATCTTCCTGAAGAAGGGCTAATGCCAGAAACGTCGATTCTCCTGTTCCCTAGATGCTGCCTGACCTGCTGCGCTTTTCCAGCAACACATTTCCATCTCTGATCTCCAGCATCTGCAGACCTCACTTTCTCCTCCATATCCTTCTAAACCCTTCCTAATTGTGTACCTATCCAAATGACTTTTAAATGTTGTAATTGTACCAGCCTCTACACTCTCCTCTGGCAGCGCATTTCATTCATGCACCACCATCTGCATGAAAAAGTTGCCACTTTGGTCCCTTTTAAATACTTACCCCTCTCACCTTAAACCTATGCCCTCTAGTTTTGGACTCCCCTAACCTAAGGAAAAGTCTTTGCATATTCACCCTATCTGTGCCCCTCATGATTTTATTAATTTCTATAAGGACACCCTCAGTCTCCAATGCTCCTCAAGATTGTTTCCCTGACATTGCTGAAAAGAGAGATGTGTTGCCTAAATGTTTGATTATTTGTGCTTCAGGATAAATGCAAGAATGCCAAATTTCAAATTATCACAGCAACTTATACTACTTGAGTAAAAGATGCTGATTAGTTGGCGGTTGAACTATGATTGGCCAAAGCATTGTCATGGAGAAAGCAACAGCAAATTATATTTCTTTGTGCTGCCAGGAAATTTTTAAAAAAGCAGGCAAGGCTTGCAACGCATTTCTTGAGTTTGCAAATTAATTCATATTTAGGGACCCGCATTCTGAACAGTGGGCTGTTTGTGATGGCCTCACACCCATTAATATTCTGACCCAGTGCCGACTTTCTAGGCAGGCTAACTAGTGAACAAAGTGGGGCAGGAGTGCAGACCCATCCGGAAATCAGGTGCAGCATCTTCTTCCCTTCCCCAGTTGAAACAAAAAGGGAGCTCTATTGGGCAGCTCCCCTGGCACACTATGTCCTAGGTCTACAATGAAAGAGAACCGCAGCAGATACATGAGAATACACCACCTACAATTTCCCATAAAAGTCTTAAACCATCCTGAAATATATTGCTGGAAATATATTGCTGTTCCTTCAATGTGGCTTGGTCAAAATCCTGGAACTGCTTCCCTGACAGCACGGAGGGCCTTCCTGCGCTCCACAGATTCAAGTGGTTCAAGAAGGCAGCTCACCACTGTCTTCTCAAAGGGGAAATAGGGATAGGCAACAAATTTTGGCCCTGCATGTGATGCCCACATCCACCAAATGACTATTAAAGAACTACAAAATACCTGTCATTGATGTTTCCATCGCTGTTCTCCGATTTGGAATCCAGGAAATCTGTAGCAGGATCAGATGCAGAGGTGATTCGGGATTGCGGGACACTCTTCACCTGTGGCTCCAAAAGCTTCATGTTGGAATTTTGCAGTTTTTGAAGAAATAACTGGAAAGCAGGTGAGGGAGCCGGGTTCCTGTGGAGGGACCGAGAAACACAGAATCAGGTTAAATTAGAAACCCCCAATAGATTCAGCAAAAAGCCGATACTGGTATGGCATCTTTAATGTGATGAAACATTTGCAGGAGCAAAATTTGAAACCGAGACATATAAGGACAGATTTGACCAGATCGCCAAAAACATGCTCCAAGAGGCAGGTTTTAAGGAGGGTCTAAAAGGAGGACGCAGAGGGCTGAGACATAGGGAGGAAATGGAAGTACTGCCACCAATGGTGAAGTGATTAATATCACATTTGCACAAGGCAGAGTTAGAGGGAGTGCAGATATCCCGGAGGGTTGTGGGTCTGGACGAAATTAGAGACGGAGTGGAAGGGTGGAATGAGGCTATGGATGGATTTGAAAACATGGAGAAGAATTTTAATATTAAGACAATGATTGACCAGGAGCCATTTTGTGTCAATATGACCCAGTGTGTCAAATCACTTTTGATAGAGAGTACAAACTTACAGGTCTTAAATTAGTCTGATGTATGTTTGAGTTGTATAAATGAGTGATTCCTAGTGAATCTCCCATTGTGAGGTTAACTCTTTCCTTCTTTAATTCATTCCATAAAGCCTCCTTTATTAACCAAACTTACCAGGTCCTAATATCCCCGAAAGGGCCCTAGTGTTAAATTTTGACTGCACTTCCTGTGCTGTGTCGTGCTTTGTTTTCAATTGTGTTAAATGGTTAATAAATGTCAGTTGTTGTAGTTTGGAAACACAATAGCATGGAATAGAAAGTGTGACGATCTCTTACCTTTTGGTCCTGGCCAACTCCTGCGATTCGACGAGGACACCGGTGTGGAAGTATAACATTACGACAAGCACAAACACTACTGTCATGGTCTTCTGATCTGAAAATCCACAGACACTGCAGAATTAATCAAACGGCAAGTCACTGTCTGGTTCATGTTCCCTAGCAGCCGATTGGCAACAGACCAAGTCAGTCTGTTTACATTCTTGCTGACCTCGAGATGAGCTTCTTTCCTCAGGTCAGGGTACAGGGGACTGAGTTGGATGATCAGCCAAGATCATGTTAAGTGGTGGAGTAAGTGAATGGCCTACTCTGGCTCCTATTCTCTATGTTTCTACATCCTCACATTCATGCCATCACTAAAACCTTTTGTTTTACTTGTGAAACATTGCCTGCCCTGACCCTTGTCTTACTCACCTGCTGTTTAAATCCTCATTTGCAGTGTTATTACATCTGGGCTTGATAATCCTGACACATTCTTGGCAGGTGTCCCATATTCTCTCTTCTCCAAACTGCTGCTGACTGTCTGAGAGTGCAACAAATCTGTTTCCCCTATCCCTATCCTGTGCACACTAGATTGCACTGGCTCCCAGTCAAGGAACACCTTGTTGATAAAATTCTCTAACTTGAGTTCAAGCCCTGGCTTGGCCTAACCATCATTATCCCCCTTGTGTTTCCCTATCTTTGTAACTTTCTTTCATCCTGCAATCCTCTGTGATATCTGCTCTCCTCGACTTCTGACCTTGATTGTGAGCATCCCTAATTGCTTCAGTTGTACAGAGGCTTGCATCTCCTTATCTCAGGAAGGATGTTATTGTCATTGAGGGAACACAAGAGTTCACCAGACTGGGAGGGTGGAAGTGTCCCCTGAAGGGAGATTGGACAAACTCAACCTCTTCGAGAGTTTCAAAGAAAGCAGAGTGATTTCACTGAGGCCTCCAAAATACCCAGAGTGACAGACAGGTTAGATGCAGGTAAGCTGTTTCTGCTGGTTGGAAATCTAGAACCCTGGGGCACAATTTTAAAATTAAGGGGGATGCCACTTGCTGAGATGAGGAGAACTTTTGTCCTTGTGAATCTTTGGAACTCCCTACCGCAGAGGGCTGTGGAATTTAGTCTTTGTGGAAGTTTAAAGGTAGAGATTGATAGATCTCTGATTATCAGTGGTGTACAGGGTTAAAGGAATGAAGTGGGAAAAAAGCATTTAAGCGTTAAGTCAGCCATGACTGTATTAAATGGCAAAGCAGGCTTAATGGGCTGAATGGCCTACTCCTGTTCCTGTGCTCCTGGTTGTCCTGCCAATGATGGTCACACTTTCATTTGTCGAGGCTCCATGCTCTGGAATTCCCTCGCTGCTCATCTCTGCCTCTCTCGTTCTTTTTCCCCTTTTTAAAAAAGGGATGTTGTGAAACTTCAAAGGGTTCAGAAAAGATTTACAAGGATGTTGCTAGGGATGGAGGGTTTCAACTATTGGGAGAGGCTGAAAAGGCTGGGGCTATTTTCACTGGAGTATCAGAGGCTGAGTGATGACCTTATAGAGGTTTATAAAATCATAAGAGGCATGGATAGGGTAAATAGACAAGGATTTTTCCCCGGCCTTTGGGGGTGGGGGTAGCCTAAAACTAGAGGGCATAGGTTTAAGGTGAGAGGAGAAAGATTTAGAAAGGTCCTAAGGTGCAACGTTTTCACACAGAGGGTGGTGCATGTATGGAATGAGCTGCCAGAGGAAGTGGTGGAGGCTGGTACAATTATAACATTTAAAAAGCATCTGGATGGATATATAAATAGGCAGGGTTTTGAGGGATATGGGGTAAATGTAGCAAATGGGAATAGCTTAATTTAGGATATCTCGTTGGCATGGATGAGTTGGACCGAAGGATCTGTTTCTGTGCTGTGTATCTCTGTGACTCTGTGACAGAGTCTGAAAGCTCATCTATGGCTAAGCTTTTGGTCATCTGATTTAATATCTCCTTATGTGGCTCATGATTCATTTTACCTTCCCGTGAAGCACCTTCAGGTATTTCATGATGTGAAGGATTCTATGCACAGGTAGTTCTAGTATAACGTGTGTTTCAGCAGCCCGATTTGGCTATAATGTTGCTGAAGAATTAGGGAATTGGGTTTTTTGGAGGACGCTTACCTCCATTGGGAATAGCACAATTTCAGCGGGGATTAGATTAGATTAGATTCCTTCATTGTGGAAACAGGCCCTTTGGCCCAACCAGTCGACACCTACCTATTTCCCCTCTGACTAATGCCCCTAACACTATGGGCAATTTAGCATGGCCAATTCACCTGACTTGCACATCTTTGGACTGTGGGAGGAAACCGGAGCACCCGGAGGAAACCCACGCAGACAGTTGCCCAAGGCTGGAATCGAACCTGGGACCCTGGTGCTGTGAAGCAGCAGTGCTAACCACTGAGCCATCATGCTGCCCTAATCAGTTGGCACACTTGGTTCTGCGCATGCACTGGTGTTCTTGCCTTTCTGTGCACTCTGGTTTCCGCGCATGCGAGATGTCGGTGCCACTCTTGTGCTGTTCTGCGCATGCGCGATGTCAGCTGCCAACAGAGCAGCTTTTTGAGAGAGGTACTGTATAGAGAGCAGAGTTCATATATTTTCTAAATGTATTGTGTTAAATTTACTTTTCATTAATAAATCTGATTTCAACCGTCATTCAGGCTCTGCTGTACTTTTAAGCGAGGTTTCGCTGGAATGCAACTACGGTATTGTAGGAGAATTACCTGTAAATATAAATAATGATCATTATTAACCACATTGTTAACTATTGTAACCAGTAGTTCAGGAGACCAACACTACACTGTCACCCTCAGCTCCCCCACTTTGCCGAGAGAGGGAAGCTTTCCACTGCTGATCTGGGAGCCTGCAAGGCTCAGGGTTACATTAATGCTGTTCATGACCATTTGTTTTAGCAGACAATTTACTGACTTTTGTTCAAAAGGTTTTGAGACACCCCTCTAGAATCCAGCTCAGTTACACTATGATGAGACTGCCAGCTTAGGTAATGTGATGTCAGTACTGCGTCCATGGCAATGCTCCATTGTACAACATATTAGAACACTTCACGGCAAATCATCAAATCGCAAGGTTTTAATTTTACCAGAGCTTTGTGGATTGACTGCAATTCATTTCACCTTCCATTTCACCTGCTCACCCACTCCATGTTGAGCACACAATGGAGACTGGCATGTCCAGTGAAGGGCTGAGTGAGTGCTACACTGTTGGAGGTGCATTCTTTCGGGTGAGCTTTTAAACTGAGGAACTAACTCCCCTCTCATATTAGTATAAAAGATGCTGCAGCCACAATTTTGAAGAGGATCGGAGGGAGTACTCTGCAGAGCCTTAGCAAATGTTATCCGTCAACCAACATCACCCTTCCAAAATCCACAGTCTCTACCACCTAGAAGGACAAGGGCCACAGATGCATGGGAACACCACCAATTGCAAGTTCCCCTCCTAGCCCAATACCGCCCTGACTTGTAATTGTGTTCCTGCAGTGTCACTGGAGTCAAGATCCTGGAGCTCCCTCCCTTACAGCAGTGTCCTTCCAAAACACAAGGACTGCAAAGGTTTTTTTTAAAAAAGTGGCCCATCTTCTCCAGGGCAGTTAAGCTTGGTGAATAAACACTGTCAATGCCCAGATCACATGAATACATTCTTTTTAAAAATGTCACAAAAAACACATGATTTGGTTGATATCACTTTTCTATTTGTGGGATCTTGGCATGCTTCCAGTTGACTGCTACATTTCAATAAATATAGGAGCAGAATTAGGCCATTCAGCCCATTGAGTTTTCTCCACCATTCGATCATGGCTGAGATGTTTGTCAAACCCATTCTCCTGCCTTCTCCCCATAACCCTTGATCCCTACAACAGTAAATGTACTTCAAAAAGTGAAGTAGAGTCATAGAGATGTACAGCATGGAAGCAGACCTTTTGGTCCAACTCCTCCATGCTGACCAGATATCCCAACCCAATCTAGCCACACCTGCCAGCACCCGGCCCATATCCCTCCAAATCCTTCCTATTCATATACCCATCCAGATACCTTTTAAATGTTGCAATTGTACCAGCCTCCACCATTTCCTCTGGCAGCTCATTCCATACACGTAGCACCCTCTGCGTGAAAAAGTTGCCTCTTAGGTCTCTTTTATATCTATCCTCTCTCACCCTAAACCTATCCCTCTAGTTCAGGACTCCCCAACCCAGGGAAAAGATTTTGTCTATTTATCTGTACCTTTAATAAGTCTCCAAGTCTGCAGTGTAACTGCTCATTTGATGCTTTTTCTTCTGTCCTCACTCCTCCCCCTTCCATAATAAAGGGCACTTGCTGATCATAAGTGGGAATGTGAATAACAACATGTACTTCAACTAAGCAGCTATGATATTGTCTTGACTTCACATGAACCCTTTCAAGCAATGGACACCAGGTGGCAGAGAAGACCAGTCAGTGCAACTGACATCCTTGGTTTGAGTGAGGGAGACAGTGATGTAGATAATCGACAGGTAAAATTAATGAATGACCTGCACTTTCATAATGTCATTTCATGGCCATTGGTCTTCCCAAAGTGTTATCATTCAGGAGACACAACAGGCAGGCTTGCGAATAACAAGAATCCATCAACATGCTTGGGATAATGAGATGTTGACTGAGAGATTTTTTTTTTTTAAAACCAAGACTCTAGGGGTTAATACCACAGCTCTTCCAAGAAATAATAGCCACAGAATCATATACGTTCCACCTGAGAGTGTAGAAGGGGGTCACAGTTTAAAGCTCATTTGTACGAGTTTAGGTAAGTGGCAGATGAAAATAGGCAATATCCAGAGAGAAATGAGCAACACGAATGAAAGCAACTGACAGACAGGCAGATGATAGACTGCACCCATTCTGTCTTAATGCCTATAAATCTTATATAAGCAAAGATGTTCTCAGAACCACAATGCTACACTGTGATCATTGGAGGGAGCCACTGAGCAGTATAGAATGAGCTAGGATTCTCTCATGCAGTGGTAGTGACCCTACCTCTAGGGCAGGAAGCCCAGGTTCAAGTCCCACCTACTCCTGAGGACTGTCATTGCATTTATGGGCGGCACGGTGGCACAGTGGTTAGCACTGCTGCCTCACAGCGCCAGAGACCCGGGTTCAATTCCCGACTCAGGCGACTGACTGTGTGGAGTTTGCACGTTCTCCCCGTGTCTGCGTGGGTTTCCTCCGGGTGCTCCGGTTTCCTCCCACAATCCAAAAATGTGCGGGTCAGGTGAATTGGCCATGCTAAATTGCCCGTAGTGTTAGGTTAAAGGGGTAAATGTAGGGGTATGGGTGGGTTGCGCTTCGGCGGGTCGGTGTGGACTTGTTGGGCCGAAGGGCCTGTTTCCACACTGTAAGTAATCTAATCTAATCTAATCTAATCTAATCTAATCTAATATCTGAAAAGATTGATTTAAATTATCTGGAATGACAACCTGAAACAAAAATGCTGGAAAAACGTGGCAGGTCTGGCATCAACTATGGAGAGCAAGACAGAGTTAATATTTCAAGTCCAGTATGACTCTTATTCAAAACTAGAATGACTGCTTTATCTGACATGCAATATAGATTTATCAATGTGGTGCACTTTCACAACTTGCTTTATGCTCAGTGATTACTGAACGTGCAAATTACTCAACTCCAGTATCAACAGTACTTCTCCGGCAGCTGAGAACACACAGCACGTATTTCACTACTAAATTGTCAATGACTTATCAGGCAACTGACATAGAAATTGGAAATGTTCAACCAACCATAGGAGGAGAGTGGAGGCTGGAGTTAACACACATTGATGGAGACAAGAGTAGAGGAAGCTTTATTCTGTATTTAACCTGGTGCTGTCGCTGTTCTGGGAGTGTTTAATGGGGATAGTGTCAAGGGAGCTTTACTTTGAGTTTAAAAGATTTGAAAGAGCTTTATTTTCAATTTACTTTTGGTTTAAAAGAGTAGAAGGAGCTTTCCTCTGTCTCTCACCCTCTGCTGTACCTCTCCTGGGAGTGTAATGGTGACAGTGCAGAGAGAGCCCTCCTTTCAGATTAAAAGACTAGAGAAGGCTTTACTCTTTATTTCAAAGAGATGGGGAAACTTTACACTATATCTAACCCCATATGGTCCTTGTCTGGGAATTTTGACATGGTCAGTATAGGCTTTATTTTCAATTGAATACAGTATAAGGAGTTTTGATTTCAGTTTGAGAGGGTTTTACTTGCAGTTTAAAAGAGTAAATGAAACTTTGTTCTATATCTAACTCCCCTCCCCCCATGTTGTCCCTGTTCTGGAAGTGTTTGATGAGGACAGTGCAGAGGAAGTTTTTCTCTGTATTTAATGCATATGCTGTACCTTCCATGACCTGTTTTAAAATCATAGGACCTTACAACAGAGTCCATTCTTGTATGGTACCTGTACTGTACTATTTGGAAAAAAATGTTCTCTGATTAATCTCACTTTTCCTGATCCTGTGTTTTATTTTCTTTTTCAAGTATTTGATTTCCTTTCAAAGTGTATTTTAAAATCTGTTGCCACCACTTGTTCAGGAAGCAGTGAGTTCAGGTTCCCTACTCAGTTTAGCTCACTGAAAACAGGCTTTCCCCCGAAATGATGTCTAGTTTCAGCTGAAAGTGGTTAAGAAAGGTAATTTTAGTACTGTAAATGGTGGAGGGTGGGAATGGATTGGGAAAAGGAACCCTTGGAGACTCTAAATATGAATACACCCTGTGAAACTTTGCAAACATTGGCATGTGTTCTCAAACTAACACAGGGAATTCACATTAAGAAAAAAAAAAGTAATGGGATGAACTAATCATAAATAATCAGAATAAATTTCATTGGAGCACAGTGGCAAACAGAGAATCATGGTTGCATCTAATAGTCTCCAGAGAATCAGACATCAGCATTAATGTCCGACTTGAACTTTATCGTGTTGTTTATATATTTCTGATGAATCGTTGCTGTTGTTGTAGTATCAGACGTCATTTCATGAGACTGAAACCTTTCCAACTTTCTTTGGTCTTTGCACACAGAGTTCGCCCCAGTTTTCTGAGGTTACAGGTTAGATGCAGAGTAAAGCTCTCTCTACACTGTCCCTATCAAACACTCCAGGCAAATACAGCACGGGTTAGGTTCAGACCAATACTCTCTCTACCCTTTTAAATGGAAAGTAAAGCTCCTGATACACTGTCCCCATCAAAAACTCTCAGGACAGATACAGCATGGAACTAAATACATAGTACGGCAAGGTGGCTCAGTGGTTAGCACTGCTGCCTCACAGCACCAGGGACCCGGGTTTGATTCCAGCCTCGGGCGACTGTCTGTGTGGAGTTTGCATGTTCTTCCCCTGTCTGCGTGGGTTTTCTCCAGGTCCTCCGGTTTCCTTCCCCAGTCAAAAGATGTACAGGTTAGGTAAATTGCCCATAGGGCTAGGTGCATTAGTCAGAGGGAAATGGGTCTGGGTGGGTTACTCTTTGGAGGGTCGGTGTGGACTGGTTGGGCTGAAGGGCCTGTTTCCGCACTGTAGGGAATCTAATCTAAAGTTAACTCTACTCTTTTAAATTGAAAATAAAGCTTCATCCACTCTTGCAAACTGAAAGCAATGCTCCCTTTATGGTGTACCCATCAAACACTCCCAGGACAGGGACAGCAAATGGTTTAGGTGTGGCATAAAAGTCCATCTATGCTTTTAAAGTGAAAATAAAGCTCCCTCTGCAGTGTACCTGTCAAACACTTCCAGGATAGGTATAACATGAGATTAGATACAATGTAGATCTATCTCTACACTGTCCCCATCAAATGCTCCCAGGGCAGATGCAAAATGAGATTAGATATAGAGTCTAAATTGTCCTAATTTAGTATAGGATAGAAAAGCTTTCCATGATGCTGTCAGAGTGGTGTCAGCAATAAAGACTTTGGTACAGTTTGGTGATGTAGGGGATGTAACATAAACCTAATGAGTGTAGGTCCATTGTGAATAGCTGCTATCTAGGCTTCAAACCTGTCATCTCTTCTTCACTGGTTATGACTGCACAAGCCCTGGACTAATACAACATTGCAGGAAGAATCAATCATCCACCTGGAACGGTTCCACAGGTTTGCTGGACAGTAGCTGTGAGGGGCCTGACACTTGAGCTACCAGGAAGCTACTTTGAAATCTGAATACTTATTGGTATTGTGTAAGGTGGGGCTACTTCAAATTGATCAACTTTAACAATCCTCCAATTCACAGTTGGTTAAAGCTGAATATTTTACTGTCTCCTGGACCTTCCAATTCCTTGACTATATTTCAAGGCCCAGTTCTAACTGTCCATGTAACCATTGATTGTATGTGAGCGCACAGATTGCAAGGGATGGCTAGGCTATTCAGTCATGGGAGGCAGGCATATCACAGGCATTCCTGCCTGGTAAGAAACTCTCCAGTAGGCTGGGCCATTGGACAATGATGAGGAAATCCCTCAGATGAATATCTCCATCCCACTTGGGCCAATAGACACCTACCTGTGTCCTTGCTAAGAATATTTAACCTTGATGAACAAAGAGACATGAAAGTTCTTCATCTTGCACTCATCATGAGGACTCATGCAAGAATACCAAATTTTAAACTGTCGCAACAATTTATACTACGGAGCAGAGAATGCTGACTGGTTGGCAAGTCGACTCTGATTGGTGGAAGTGTTTCCATAGGGAACTATAGACTACCCAAGCTACTGGGTAATTCCAAAAAGTAGCTAAGTAACAACTTATCATGGGTATGAATAGAGTTCAGTTCTGAACCCAGAAATCCTGCTGGATAGCTTGGATGTGAGCGGATGTTAGTTGAGGACAGAATCAGTTTTGACAGCGCCCCAAATGGGTTAACTTATCCTTTGGTCATTTTTGTTTAGAAATCTAGATTCGACAATTTCAACTCTCCACTGTCGACCTCCATCTTCCAACTTGGTCCAAAACTCTGATGATGCCACATTACCCAAAGCCTTCCAGCAACGTGTCAACTTTAAAATCCTCATCCT